>NC_140022.1:8079994-8360779 GCF_964263955.1 Coregonus lavaretus | reverse complement strand
TTAGATGAAGACAAATGACGTTTTACACATCGTCATCCCCTGACTATTCTATGCTTTGTACTCATCTTCACCCCCTCCTTCACAAAGGAGAGAGAGAGAGAGATCAGGAAGAGTATCTCGGCTTACTGTAAGAAGCTGCAGTGACAATCGTCAGTTGCTCTTTCAACTCTGTGTGCAGCACCTGCAGACGCTTAAAACTCTCATTTCATTAAGTGGAAATGTGTCTAGAGAAAGCAGTGAGCTCACAGTGAGCCGTCTATAATCCTCTCCTCAACATCTTAAAACTAACTGATGGTTGTCAAACCAGGTTACTTGCCAACATGGAGGGAGGGAGAGCGAGAGTGAAAGAGAGAGAGACAGAGAGAGAGAGAAAGAAAGACGAAGCGAGAGAGAGAGAGAGAGAGAGAGAGAGAGAGAGAGAGAGAGAGAGAGAGAGAGAGAGAGAGAGAGAGAGAGAGAGAGAGAGAGAGAAAAAATATATATATATATATATACAGTGGGGAGAACAAGTATTTGATACACTGCCGATTTTGCAGGTTTTCCTACTTACAAAGCATTCAGAGGTCTGTAATTTTTATCATAGGTACACTTCAACTGTGAGAGACGGAATGTAAAACAAAAATCCAGAAAATCACATTGTATGATTTTTAAGTAATTAATTTGCATTTTATTGCATGTTATAAGTATTTGATACATCAGAAAAGCAGAACTTAATATTTGGTACAGAAACCTTTGTTTGCAATTACAGAGATCATACGTTTCCTGTAGGTGTTGACCAGGTTTGCACACACTGCAGCAGGGATTTTGGCCCACTCCACCATACAGACCTTCTCCAGATCCTTCAGGTTTCGGGGGCTGTCGCTGGGCAATATGGACTTTCAGCTCCCTCCAAAGATTTTCTATTGGGTTCAGGTCTGGAGACTGGATAGGCCACTCCAGGACCTTGAGATGCTTCTTACGGAGCCACTCCTTAGTTGCCCTGGCTGTGTGTTTCGGGTCGTTGTCATGCTGGAAGACCCAGCCACGACCCATCTTCAATGCTCTTACTGAGGGAAGGAGGTTGTTGGCCAAGATCTCGCGATACATGGCCCCATCCATCCTCCCCTCAATACGGTGCAGTCGTCCTGTCCCCTTTGCAGAAAAGCATCCCCAAAGAATGATGTTTCCACCTCCATGCTTCACGTTTGGGATGGTGTTCTTGGGGTTGTACTCATCCTTCTTCTTCCTCCAAACACGGCGAGTGGAGTTTAGACCAAAAAGCTCTATTTTTGTCTCATCAGACCACATGACCTTCTCCCATTCCTCCCCTTGATCATCCAGATGGTCATTGGCCAACTTCAGACGGGCCTGGACATGCGCTGGCTTGAGCAGGGGGACCTTGCGTGCGCTGCAGGATTTTAATCCATGATGGCGTAGTGTGTTACTAATGGTTTTCTTTGAGACTGTGGTCCCAGCTCTCTTCAGGTCATTGACCAGGTCCTGCCATGTAGTTCTGGGCTGATCCCTCACCTTCCTCATGATCATTGATGCCCCACGAGGTGAGATCTTGCATGGAGCCCCAGACCGAGGGTGATTGACCGTCATCTTGAACTTCTTCCATTTTCTAATAATTGCGCCAACAGTTGTTGCCTTCTCACCAAGCTGCTTGCCTATTGTCCTTTAGCCCATCCCAGCCTTGTGCAGGTCTACAATTGTATCCCTGATGTCCTTACACAGCTCTCTGGTCTTGGCCATTGTGGAGAGGTTGGAGTCTGTTTGATTGAGTGTGTAGACAGGTGTCTTTTATACAGGTAACGAGTTCAAACAGGTGCAGTTAATACAGGTAATGAGTGGAGAACAGGAGGGCTTCTTAAAGAAAAACTAACAGGTCTGTGAGAGCCGGAATTCTTTTGTCATGCAATAAAATGCAAATTAATTACTTAAAAATCATACAATGTGATTTTCTGGATTTTTGTTTTACATTCCGTCTCTCACAGTTGAAGTGTACCTATGATAAAAATTACAGACCTCTACATGCTTTGTAAGTAGGAAAACCTGCAAAATCGGCAGTGTATCAAATACTTGTTCTCCCCACTGTATATAATTACTTGACACATTGGAAAGAATGAACTGACCCAAAATTAAGGAAAGCTTTGACTATGAACAGACTCAGTGAGCATAGCCTTGCTATTGAAAAAGGCAGCCGTAGGCAGACCTGGCTCTCAAGAGAAGACAGGCATGTGCACACTGTCCACAAAATGAGGTGGAAACTGAGCTGCACTTCCTAACCTCCTGCCAAATGTATGACCATATTAGAGACACATATTTCCCTCAGATTACACAGACCCACAAAGAATTTGAAAACAAATCCAAATTTGATAAACTACCATATCTATTGGGTGAAATACCACAGTGTGCCATCACAGCAGCACAATTTGTGACCTGTTGCCACAAGAAAAGGGCAACCAGTGAAGAACAAACACCATTGTAAATGTATGTTTATTTATTTTTACTTTTTTACTTTAACTATTTGCACATCGTTACAACACTGTATATAGACACAATATTACATTTGAAATGTCTTTATTCTTTTGGAACCTGTGTGAGTGTAATATTTACTGTTCACTTTTTATTGTTTATTTCACTTTTGTTTATCCATTTCACTTGCTTTGGGATTTGTTTCCCATGCCAATAAAGCCCTTAAATTGAATTGATTGAGAGAGAGAGAGAGAGAGAGAGAGAGAGAGAGAGAGAGAGAGAGAGAGAGAGAGAGAGAGAGAGAGAGAGAGAGAGAAGAGAGAGAGAGAGAGAGAGAGAGAGAGAGAGAGAAGAGAGACAGAGACAGAGACAGAGACAGAGACAGAGAGACAAAGTGAGAGACAGAGAGAGAAAGACAAAGTGAGAGACAGAGAGAGAGAGAGAGAGAGAGAGAAAGATGAGAGAGGAGAAAGAAGGAGAAGCAGAGAGAGAAAGACAAAGTGAGAGACAGAGAGAGAGAGAGAGAGAGAGAGAGAGAGAGAGAGAGAGAGAGAGAGAGAGAGAGAGAGAGAGAGAGAGAGAGAGAGAGAGAGAAAGATGGAGAGAGAGAAAGATGGAGAAAGACAGAGAGAGAAAGACAGAGCGAGAGAGAGATTGTTATACATAATATGACATTTGAAATGTCTTTATTCTTAGAGAACTTCTGAGTGTAATGTTTACTGTTAATATTTATTGTTTATTTCACTCACTTTTGTTTACTATCTACTTCACTTGCTTTGGCAATGTTAACATACGTTTCCCATGCCAATAAAGCCCTTAAATTAAATTAAATAAATTGAATTGAATTGAATTGAATTGAGAGAGAGAGAGAGAGAGAGAGAGAGAGAGAGAGAGAGAGAGAAATAGAGCGAGAGAGAGAGAAAAATAGAGCGAGAGAGAGATTGTTTTTCTCTGAGACAAAAAGCTCTATATTTCCCAGGCCATAACTCTCCTCTGTGTGGCCAGTGAACAGTGAGAGGACGGACTCAGGTTTCTCTCTCAGGCCTGAGTATCACTTACACTACATCCTGTTATGAGTTATGGTGCAAAGGGATGCAGGAGGAGACTTAGAATATAATACAGACTAATGAGCCTATTGAACACAGAGGTGTGGTAATGGAAAGCTACTGCATCATCCCTAATGTCCATCAATGGGTAAGTAAAGTCCTTCAGGATTGTCGACAGGACAATACACATTTATCAACATGCCATCCTACTGTACCCAAGCAGGTGCTAGCACGCATTCACACATTCACACATTCACACACACACACTTACACGTGAAATCTGTCCAATGTCCTCCAAATTCCATACGGCTGCGTTTTCTGTTCCATTTGGGGCCCTGCGTTTTATAAGCCATCGTCACTTTTCCTCCTTACACCTGATAAACACAGCTCATGTCAGCTCCTTGTTGAGGAGCCATATGGGAGTATATGGAACTGCCAAAAACCTGAGGCATGTACACAGCAGGTATGTTTCAGAGCTACAGTACTATCGATGCATAGAGCAGATACTGAAAATAGATTACAACATAATATGGCTCCACTGCAAACACGTGCCCACTTCAGAGAGTTATTTTGCCAATTTAACTATTCTTATGTTTTCAATAAATGTCACATTATTGAGCTGCATTTCACACACTCAGTACAAAACATTCATTAATCCTATTGAGAGGTTGACAATGGAACAATAAGGCACAGTATTGCCTGAATGGCAGGTTCTGGACCCATTATGCAAAGCCAAAGTGGTTCTTTAAAGCCTTTTGATCTCTGCAGCAAAGTGTCATACTGTACAGACAGAGGGTTACTGAGATGTCAAGAATACAACGTTAATAACATTATAACCAACAATCTTTATAAGCTCTGTACCGTCACATGCCAGATGCCTATAAGTACTAATGAATGGGTATTTTTCAACTTATCTTTATGTGGGGGGATTTCGTTTTATCTCTCCACTTTTCAAGCTATAGAGACCACATTCTTCTGTTCTTATTCCAGACAACAGTCGTTGGATTGTTAACAAAGACGTGAAGCTTGTGAGAAGAAGAAAAATGCAACATTTATTTTACTCTGTTTGTTTCTAGTACAAATAGCTATGCATCTTATATAACAAGATACCATGAGAATATTTGTATAATCATCATCAGTTGATATATGTTTGAAATTGGTCAAGATGACCCCAACAAACCGGTATCACATGCAGGCTACAGTAGTTACAATCTGCTAGTTCATACTAGCTAGTAAAAGCAGTCGTTTTGTCTGCAGAACAATATTGATTTGAGAGACTACATCAACACACCCAGCCCTCCCTCCAAACTAGATTCAAAACAGGAAGTCCAAACAGATAGCCAGCAGAGCACATCCTGTCCATCATCAGGACCAGTCGGCATGCCCTATTTACTGTTGGGAACGCCGTGAGGCCATGGCTGTGATTCAATTTAGCAGATAATTACACTATCTGGTAAAGCAATTATCCTGTTTACAACATAATGCCATTTGCTAGCTAATGGTGCTCCCACAACCTCCACAGTACAGGAGACAATGCATTTCTAAGAGGGGAAACAGGAACACTGTGTTGTAGCTATTGTTGAAGCATCTGTGGGCTAATTAGGTCAAAGCCTATGACAACAACAGCCTAAAAGATCAACAAAACATGACTCAGCCTGGTACACCACTGTACCCAGGCATGAATTTACATGTTATTTTAAACTTTCAAATGAGGTGACACTGCCATACCCAGAGAGCAGTATGCCGATGTTTTAAAGAGGAGAGAGATAAGGGAGCTCTTTAAGACCGAGCTTAGTCTGGGTAGATGAAATCCATGTGGCCTTGCTGGCTGATTTGAATCCCCTGCTTCTTTCTCTCCCTCCCTGCCTCCCTCTGAGCAGACTCACCAGAGCCATGGTCTGCAAGGAGGAAGAAAGCTTCTCAGGATCACTGGCTGTATGCATGCCAACTGTCTTGAATATCTCTGACCTGACTGCGCTTGATTAGAAAACAGCAATATGGTGTAAACTTATCCAGGGTTGTAATTCATTAGACGTCGGGAAGGAAATGAGAGGAAGATAGATAAAGTCCCTTTCTGAATAGGAAAGAGTGGTGCTTACCTTGACCCGGGAGAGGGAGGGATGGAGAGATGAGGAGAGTCAAAGGGATGGAGAGTAGAGGGTCCAGGCAGGGAAGGGGTCTGGGTAGGTCCCAATGGGGTAGTCCAGGAGAGGGAACGAGGGAGGAGAAGAGAGGAGTGGAATGACAGGGAACAGGGAGACAGGGAGGTGAAACGTAAATGCTACTCTCTCCCTTTCTCTCTCTCTTTCACATACACTCCCAAACACACACTCACACAGCCTACAGGCAGGAACTAACACAAGCAGTTACTCCCAGGATGGGAGAGAGAGTGTGTTATCCATTCACAGACACTTAAACACAGAGAGCAAAAGTAAGACCCGGCCCACTCTCTCCTACTGGCCCAATAAGAGGCAGCTGTAAAACTGTACGACCAATGAGAGACATTGAAGGCAGGGCCAATAAGTGCAATGACTCATCCTACCAATCAAAGTAATTGCCTTTGGACTCTTAGAACCTCCCTCTCTCTTAAGGACAGATTTAGGAAGGTGCACTTAGCCTGTATGAGTGATTTAAGACCCTGACCTGGGACACATTAGAGTGATTAGATTCTGATGCACCTAAACCAGTGTGATACCACAATAGGTTGTATGCTCCACTACAACACTAGCTGACATCCAGTCAGGTACTGTACTGCATGCTAAAGTCATTCTCATGTACGGCTACCGTCTTAAAGGAGGTTACTCATGACATGTTGCATTATTTCTGAAAACAGAACACGCGCAGTCGTGCACACACTGACACACACACAGGAATGCATGCATACACACGTACAGAGTTGATCATTAAAGAGGGAGGAGAGGTGAAACCTCTGATTCAGCAGTATTTCAGCCCTCTCATAAAACACCGCTGACAGGATGTGCTGTAGAGGATGAACCTCCTCTATACTGGGCAGGAGCTGGCTACACTGTTGACAGGCTGTACTGCAGAGGAAGTACCTCTATACTGGGCAGGAGATGGCTATAAAAGATTCATAGAAAATGGGAGGGGAAAGATGGGCACAGAAGGGAAATATAGGCACGGTTTACCAGCTGAGATGAAATGAGTGTGGGTCGATGTGAATAATATACAGGATATTGCCACAATCAAACCAAGGTAACAGGAAAATATTGTGGATATTATATCCTAAGACTTATTTCCCTATCCGTCCGATTACTTATGACCATTGATCTGAAAGAGATGGATAGTTCATAGTTGAAAGTACAGAATACATTAATGGGTGAAAGTGATATAGCGGAATGGCCGGCACCGTATGCACACATGGTATCCTTTCACATTAGGGTCTGGGTCTCAAAGGAGGTGACACAGAAGGAAGTGTTTCATCTGGGAAACAGCACTAGACGCAGACAGGTCTTGGTTAGAAAAGGAAAGGTTGGATGTCCATGAAATCAAGGCACACTGTTAAGGAGAGAAACGTGAATACATGTGTTTTCGATTGTTGGACTGCCTTAGGATAACTGCATGACAACCAAATCCCCAGAGATATGTTATTGGGTTCTATTGAGGGCACAGAAGATATCTCATGACTGGCTAAATCACATTACATTGAAAGTGCTGTGACAATGGACTAATTCTCTCCATGTAGCCTGAGAGTGTTTTTTACTTAAAACCAACCACATGATAATCAAATTGTCATGCCATACTTGGAGACCTATTTATACGTGTAGTAAGCATGTTATAAATACCCTACCAAATCCCATAAAATAATCCAGTTTGAAAAGTAGGCCTATGCACGATAGGTTTATGTGACATGAGCACTGGAGAGCGTCAGTCACCACTCCATTGCTATGCCCTCATTTATAGCACCAAAGGTCAAACTCAGATTGCAAATGTTGCTAAAGTTTGTTTATGAGGCGTTTTCAAGCATATTCATACTTCTAGACAATATTCCACATGTGTATATAAAAGCTCACACGTGATGCGAAAAAAAAGTTTATAAACATTCTCATACGTTTTTCCCCTCATCCTATAATAACGTTAATTTATTCAGTTACGTTGTATCGCTGACCAATAGCTTACTCTCCACTGAGGGGGTTCATTTATCTGGCCCAAGTTACCCAGGTGGGAGGAGTTTGGTACGTGATCGCATTAATTTTGGAACAGGGCTGCCTGAGCCGGATCGAAACAAAATTGACGTAATTAAGCATGTAGAGTGATGAGTCGGATTCTGTGCAAAAGTGATTGCTTTTGATAATGAAAGCTAGTTTGAACATTCAAACATTTATTTTATGGAAAAGAGATGTTGTATGTTTCGGCACGATTGGCCTACACCTAGCTGCCTTGTTGACAATATGACCGTGGCGCAGATTGCTGTTTGATTTGAGAAGGGCGCTCCTCCCTCCCCGCTTTCCCCCGATGACATGATGGGCCATTGCCCGGTTCAACCCGGGCCAGGATAATAGAACTACCTCACTTTTACAGCGCGCGCGACGGGTCACGTCCAATAATTATCGATGGGGCAATGTTCAGTTGCTTGCTCATGTGATATGTGATATTATGTCCTAATATGTTGAGATATAGTATGTAGCCTATTAGCCATTGATATTAAAACTAGTGAAAGTATTGATCATTGAGTAATATATTAATGTTAATTTATGAAATACCTTTTTAGGTCCATTTTGGATTATCCCCGTTCAATCAACAGAAACTACAGTCCCCATAGTTACTTGGAAATTCTCACAGCCTCAGCTGCTCGGCTGTCTGAAATGCATTCATTGAACAACAGCGCACACACGAGTTCAGTAGAGGGAGAAATTAGAGGTAGGATTTACATACTTTCCTTGTCAATGTATAAAGTTCTATGTACATTGTTTAAAACCAATTATTGGTGTCAAGTTCAGCAATGTTTCCCTGCAATAAGATAATATTAACTCGCATGATGAAGCTAACATTAGCTAGCTAATATCAGCTACTGTAGACGGTTAGCTAAATTGTCTAGGCTAGTTTACGTTAGCTGTAGCTAGCTCTCTGACATTGTTCACTAGCAAGGGGTTTATCAAAACAAGCTTAGCTACCTCTGCCAGACACGCTTAGCTACCTTTGGTTGAGCTGGCTGCATTAGCATGTAGCTTGCTAGTTAACTAACGTTCGGTATTCCAGACTGGAATCTGGTTAGCTAACGTTAACTAGTTAGCTAACATTGAATATGGCTCGTGCCAGCCATGCGTGCAGAAGTTGCACCCCTATTTCACCAAAGACAATTTAGCGATTACTTCTTAAAGTATGTCTGGTCTCACATGAATGCAGCATTACAATTACAACGCTATCTAACTGGTAAACTCCAATGCAATAGCTGGTCAAAAGATAGACGTAACAAAAGTCGTTCGTTATGAATCTATTTTTGGAATGTGTCAACCCCCTAAGTTAAATCAGTCCAACAGAGAATAACAAAGTTATGTCATGCACTGACTGCACCCATTCCCTTTTTTTTGTTGCGATTCAAAATGTATTTTGGAATACGTGTGACCTGACAGCTCAGATCTGTTAGGGTCGTTGTTTACCATCGTTGTTACTATAATAAGTGTGATTTGATGTCCCTGCCCGGAAATGACAGCTTTCGGTTGAGCACCATCCCACAAGATAATGAAGAATACAGCACTCTGTCAGAAAATAGACTTTGCATGACTATTTGCAAACATTCTTGTCTTTTACAGGTTCACAATGACCGGAGGTCTAGCTGTAAGCTAACTTGCTTTCAATCATTGGCAATCCATGGAATGGAGCAAAGGTTGACATTCTCTCATACATACAGTATGAAAATGGCTGCAGCTAGCACTTTAACTCCATGTTCGTCATTGTGAAAGGTTTCCCCCTCAACCCCTCTGTAATGTTTAACACTGGATCCTTTGTGGAACTTGTAAGGGAAGAGTGCTAACAGGAATCTTTACTCATTGTCTGCGTAGAAACCCTGAATTTGAGGTTTAGGCCCTACTCTCTGGTTTGTATGAAAATTCCTATAGCAAGCCTCTTCCCTATAGCTTACCACTTAGTAATTTACTGTCAGAGGTAGACTTGGGACTCCAGTGTCCACTGTCAGGCCACTGCCATGGTGGACAAAGACGCTATGGTGAGTGGGGACAGGGTTGTGGAGGAAGAGGCTAAACTGGACCTGAAGGAGACCGCCCCTGGAGAGCCTGACCCTGAGATGGCTCTTCCCCCACCTGAGGACCCCTCAGACGGCCAGACCAACACAGCCCGGACCTGGGAGTTGTCGGTGGTGTTCTTGTGTTTCTATGGGTTTATGGTGCAGCTTAAGCCTGGGGAGCCCTTTATAACACCAAACCTGCTCAGCACGGAGAAGAACTTCACCAGGGAACAGGTCAGTGATGCACAGCCATCCTCCTATAACAGCGTGTAATGTTGGTGTGGTGTGTTTTTTGCTTAAGAGTGCAATGTGTGTGGTCGGTGTGTGTATGCAACTATCCGTGTGTGTGTCTTAAGTTAACCATAGTTTGTAAGGGTGGGTAGATGTGTAAGAGGTAGGGCTGCACAATGTGGGCAAAAAATCGAATTGAGATTATATTACCAAATGTTGTGATTTGATGTTAAAGATCAAAATACTAGGGTGAACTGTTGGAATCATAGAAATTGAATAACTTATATTAACAAGTAGGGCTGGGAATTAGCAGGGACCTAAAGATACAACGTTATCATGATACTTAGGTGCCGATACGATATGTATTGTGGTTCTCGTGATTCTATATGTATTGTGATTCGATACTCTGATTTCATTATGATTCGATGTTCCAAACATATTGCTCACCATATGTCTGCTGCAGAGGGACAAGAGAGAGCCATGAGAAAAGGAGTTTTGATCAGTCATGGAAATAAAAGTGCTGAAAACAAATAGTCTCCCTATTTAAAAAGGAGAACATGCTATGAAGGAAAAATACTGGAATTTTGGTGCAGGTGCAGCCAACTAGTGAAATTTTTTTGAGGCCAATTGTCAAAACGATATGATATACAGTACCAGTCAAAAGTTTGGACACACCTACTCATTCCAGTTTTTTTTTTTTTACTATTGTAGAATAATAGTGAAGACATCAAAACTATGAAATAACACATATGGAATAATGTAGTAACCAAAAAAGTGTTAAACAAATCAAAATATATTTTATATTTGAGATTCTTCAAAGTAGCCACCCTTTGCCTTGATGACAGCTTTGCACACTCTTGGCATTCTCTCAACCAGCTTCATGAGGTAGTCACCTGGAATGCATTTCAATTAACAGGTGTGCCTTCTTATAAGTTAATTTGTGGATTTTATTTTGTTCTTAATGCATTTGAGCCAATCAGTTGTGTTGTGACAAGCTAGGGGTGGTATACAGAAGATAGCCCTAAAATAAGCAAAGAGAAACGACAGTCCATCATTACTTTAAGACATGAAGGTCAGTCAATACGGAAAATGTCAAGAACTTTGAAAGTTTCTTCAGTATCCTAATTTACAGTGGCTATCTCGTACATGTGACTTCCGTTTTGAGCGCGTCACTTGTCTCCGTGCTGCTGTGCTGTTTGTTGCTGCTACCTGCCAAACTTGACGGCTTTTACTGTTTTTAAACCGTTTAATCAATTTTCATTTAACACATTTTACCAACGTCTTAGTTATTTTTATACTCGGAGGTTACGTGTCTCTCATGGCTTCGCTCACCCCTGGATGTACCACCTGCCAGTACCTGAGCCAGAGAGTCGCTGAGCTGGAGGGGAGAGTATCTGTCTTGCGCCAGATCAAGGAGGACGAAGAACTCCTGGACTCCATGGTTGCACAAACCACCTCCAAAATCGAGGACGTCACCTGCCCCTGGCTCGGCACCTCCACTTCTGGGGAGCCTGTAACGGAGAAACTCCATTCGGTTCCCTTAAATGAGCCATGGCCCAGGCTAGGAGCTAAACCGAAGGGCCCGGTCTGTTCCACCCCTTCTGCTCCGCCTCAGGATGCCTGGATTGCTGTCCGGGGAGTAAAGCACTCCAGGAAACGGAATCCATCAAATGTTTCGGAAGTGCTACAATTGGGGAGGAGATTCAAGGTCCTGGAAGACCTGGAAGTGCATTCCAATCATACTGTACAGGGTCCCTCTGCTACATCTCTACTGCTGCCGTCTCACTCTCAGGTGGAAGTGCCCAAGCACACTCATCTGCGCTCCTTGCCTACCGCTAGGTCGTCAGTCTCAGCTGCTAGCCCCCCTCAACCTGCTAGGAGGCAGATCACTCGGGAGAGGCCCTGTCATTTACCCAATAAACCCATCTGTAGTCCTTCCGTTCTCGTGGTGGGTTCATCCATGGTCTGAAACGTTTCAATCCGGAAAGCTGAGACTTTCTGCTACCCTGGCGTTACGATCCCTGACCTAAATTCCATGCTACCGCTACTTATTAGCAAGCACTCCGCCGCTTCAACTGTCATTGTTCATGTTGGGTCAAATGACATTAAACTCCAGCAGTCAGAGAAATTGAGAGAGGATTTTAAAACATTGATAAATACGCTGCTGGAATCTGGGAAGCAGTGTGTTGTTTCCGGTCCTTTTCCATCCCCACGCTACACGGATATGGTTTTTAGTCGTATACGCCAATTACACACCTGGCTTAAGGGATACTGCTGCGCGATGGGAATTCCTTTTGTGGATAACTTTGCAGCTTTTACAGACCGACCAGGTCTATTTCTTCGGGACAATTTACATCTTAACAGGTATGGCTCCAGCATCCTCTCCACCAACATTTCTCTTACTCTTGCCTCATGTAGAGCCTTTGATACCTGACGTTGTGTATTTTCGGGCATTGACTTTTGGGATTGTACGCTCCCCTATCAGACTATGTTCAATGCTCCTCTCCCAGTTTCATTAATTAGTCCCTCAATTGCAAATATGGAACAAACTACAGCTAACAACCTTTCTGCAATTCCCAGATTATTGTCCAATCACCGTATTGCGAATACTACTTACGTGCAGAGAGGTATTGTTAGTAGTAATCTTGTCCCCATAAAATTGAGCTCTGTCAATAGCCCGAAAATGGTTTATTGCTCATTCAGTGCAGCTTCAGGTGCCACCTTGGATACTCCATCTGATATGAATTCCCGTAGCAATGGCATTGGAGTAATTCATTTGAATGCTAGAAGCCTGATCCAAAAGTTGGACTTTATTGAAATTTTGGTATCACAATCAAATGTTGACGTACTGATTGTATCTGAATCGTGGCTGTGTGATTCTGTACCTGATTCAGATGTTCAATTGATTGGGTACAATATTTATAGAGCTGATAGAGTTGGTAGAGGTGGTGGTATCGCGATTTATGTAAAATGCTGCTTAAATGTTTCTGTGTCCATATCAACCTCTGTCCCAAAGCAATATGAATGTCTAGTTTTAAATGTGGGACTTGGTAATAATGGTAATTTAACTCTAGTAGGGGTATACCCCCCCCCCCCCCCCCCCCCCCCCTCAGCTCCTCCTTGTACTCTATGCAAGTTATCTGATATACTGTCTAATTATGCAAACTCTGAATTACTGATTTTAGGAGATTTTAACCTGGATTGGCTTTCACCAGTATCCGATAAATTAAAACATTTACATTTACATTTAAGTCATTTAGCAGACGCTCTTATCCAGAGCGACTTACAGTTAGTGCATACATTACTTTTTTCATACCCCCCGTGGGAATCGAACCCACAACCCTGGCGTTGCAAACGCCATGCTCTATAAACTGAGCTACATCCCCTGCCAGCCATTCCCTCCCCTAACCTAGACGACGCTGGGCAAATTGTGCGCCGCCCCATGGGTCTCCCGGTCGCGGCCGGCTACGACAGAGCCTGGATTCGAACCAGGATCTCTAGTGGCACAGCTAGCACTGCGATGCAGTGCCTTAGACCACTGCGCCACTAAAATACATTTGTACTGAGCTAAATCTAACTCAGCTGATAACTAAACCAACCCGTCCCAACTTTAAGAATCCAGTAAAATCTACTCTACTAGACATTATTCTAACAAATACCCCCCATAAATACACAGCCAGTGGGGTTTTTTCAAATGATATCAGTGACCACTGCTCTATTACTTGTATTAGAGATACCAGCCGGAAACACTCTGATCCCTGTATAATCTCTAAGAGAAATTATAAACATTTCTCACAGCAAGCTTTTATCCTTGACTTATATCACTCTGAGCTTTTATCCACTTGCTGCTTTCTGGACCCGGTTTTAGCCCTTGCTTTTTTCTCTTCTATTGTTACCTCTATGGCTGATAAACATGCCCCGCTTAAGAATCACAGAGTAAGAAACCGAACCAGTTCTTGGTTCTCTCCTGAATTGTCAGGTATTTTTCTGCTAAAGAATCGGACCTGGGCCTTGGCGAGGAAAACAGGTACTCCAGCTGATTGGCTGTTTTTTAGGCAATTGAGAAATAAATGTACTGCAGCTGTCAAAAAGGCAAAATCAAATTACTTCCTTAATGCTATGACAGATTCTGCAGGAGATCCTGCAAAATTCTGGAAAACCGTTAATTCACTGAAACGGGGGAATTCTGCTGTTTCTCTTCCTAAGCAAATTATCTCAGACTCCTGTATTCTAAGTGTAAAAAATGACATTTGTGATGCTTTTAATAAGCATTTCATCTCTGCTGGTTTTTTATTTGAAAGGAAAAGTGGCCATTGTGGTACTGGCCAGTTAGTTGATTTTTCGTCTTGCTTTTCAAACGTTACTCTGAAAAATGGTAACCCTGTTTTTAGTTTCCAGAAAACAACTGAAGCAGAGGTTCTAGCTGCCCTGTGTGCCATTGATACTAAGAAATCCTTAGGCGCTGACAATTTAGACCCGTACTTACTTAAGTGTGCTGCACCTATCATTGCTGGTTCAGTGACACACATTTTTAATCTAACATTAAGCACAGGAAATATCTCTAAGGTGTGGAAAGCAGATTTTGTTCTGCCATTACATAAGGGAGGTGACGGTAGTGATTTGGATAACTATCGACCCATCTCTAGGCTCCCTTGTCTGGCAAAGATCCTAGAATCTATAGTCAACAAACAGTTACAATCTTTTCTTTCTGTTAACAGTATTTTTAGCACCAATCAATCTGGTTTTAGATCTAAACACAGTACCACATCGGCCACTATGCTTGTTGTAAATTATATTGCATATGCCTTAGATGATAGAAAGCACTGTGCTGCGTTGTTTGTAGATTTGTCAAAAGCTTTTGACACTGTAGACCATGCTATCCTTTTGAGTAAGCTGTCATCTATAGGACTGGGCACTGATGCCTGTCGATGGTTTTATGACTATCTTAAAGATAGAACTCAGGCCGTCATGGTCAACGGGGTCAAATCTGACCCCTTACAGTTACCTAAAGGGGTCCCTCAGGGTTCAATAATTGGCCCACTATTGTTCTCACTTTATATAAACAACATTGGTGATGATGTCAGATATTGTGATGGACACAGTGATGTACTCTATTGCTCCAACAGCGGACCAAGCTATAATGCAGTTGGAGTCTGATTTTAGGATACTACAGTGGTCTCTTTTACAGCTTAAACTTGTTTTAAACGCTAAGAAAACAAATGTCATGTTTTTTTCTAGGTCTAAACTCTCAATTAGAAACACTTTTGTAATCACTAGCTTGGATGGTACTCAAATCAAACAGGTCTCTGCATATAAATACTTAGGGGTATGGTTAGATGATAGGCTTTCTTTAAAAAAAACATGTTACTGAATTGGGGAAAAAAGCTCAAATTCAAGATAGGGTTCCTTTACAGAAACAGGGCTTGTCTGTCCTCCGTAAATAGAAAACAAATTGTGCAGGCTACTTTTATGTCCGTTTTAGATTATGGTGATATTATCTATATGCATGCATCGGCAAAAACATTAAAACCACTGGATGCTATTTACCATTGTGCACTCAGGTTTATCACAGGTGATAGTTACAAAACTCATCACTGTATCCTATATCAACATGTGGGTTGGGCCTCTCTATCTGTGAGGCGAGAGCAACATGCTCTCTTGTTTATTTATAAAGCACTTCTTTTAAAACTACCTCCATATATATCATCATTAGTTTCCACTAGATATACTAATTTTAAAACCAGATCACAGATGTGGATTACATTAGAGACTCCTGTGGTCTCCACAGAGTTTGGTAGGACTGCCTTCAGTTCCTTTGCACCTTATTTATGGAACAAACTGCAGATCCAACTTAAGTTAGACACTCTGGTGTCCCTTGCCCATTTAAAAAATGTTATGGAGGATCAATATGATGTTGTCTGTGATTGTTTCTGTTGAATTGTGTTTTTGTATGTTTGAAATGTTCTTGTCTGTATGTCTAAAACTGTACATGTCAACATGTTTACACAGGGCACAGCCGTAAAAGAGATCCAGGTCTCAGTCTGTTTTCCCTGTTAAAATAAAGATTAAAAAAAAAGAAGTGCAGTCGCAAAAACCATCAAGCGCTATGATGAAACTGCCGTCATGAGGACCGCCACAGGAAAGAAAGACCCAGAGTTACCTCTGCTGCAGAGGATAAGTTCAATAGAGTTACCAGCTTCAGAAATTGCAGCCCAAATAAATGCTTCACAGAGTTCAAGTAACACACACACATCTCAACAGCAACTGTTTAGAGGAGACTGCGTGAATCAGGCCTTCATGGTCGAATTGCTGCAAAGAAACCACTACTAAAGGACACCAATAAGAAGAAGATACTTTCTTGGGCCAAGAAACATGAGCAATGGACATTAGACCGGTGGAAATCTGTCCTTTGGTCTGATGAGTCCAAATTTGAGATTTCTGGTTCCAACCGCCGTGTCTTTGTGAGACGCAAAGTAGGTAAACGGATGATCTCTGCATATGTAGTTCCCACCGTGAAGCATGGAGGAGGATGTGTGATGGTGTGGGGGTGCTTTGCTGGTGACACTGTCTGTGATTTATTTAGAATTCAAGGCACACTTAACCAGCATGGCTACCACAGCATTCTGCAGCGATATGCCATCCCATCTGGTTTGCGCTTAGTAGGACTATCATTTGTCTTTCAACAGGACAATGACCCAACACATCTCCAGGCTGTGTAAGGGCTATTTGACCAAGAATGAGAGTGATGGAGTGCTGCATCAGATGACCTGGCCTCCACAATCACCAGACCTCAACCCAATTGAGATGTTGGACCGGAGAGTGAAGGAAAAGCAGCCAACAAGTGCTCAGCATATGTGGGAACTCCTTCAAGACTATTGGAAAATCATTCCAGGTGAAGCTGGTTGAGAGAATGCCAACAGTGTGCAAAGCTGTCATCAAGGCAAAGGGTGGCTACTTTGAAGAATCTAAAATATATTTTGATTTGTTAAACACTTTTTTGGTAACTATATGATTCCATATGTGTTATTTCATAGTTTTGATGACTTCACTATTATTCTACAATGTAGAAAATAGTAAAAATTAAGAAAAACCCTTGAATGAGTAGGTGTGTCCAAACGTTTGACTGGTGCTGTATAGTAAAAAATAATTTCCCTGTATGTAACGGTTTGGATTTTTTCCCCATCACTATTAAGAAGCAAAGTGGAAAGTGGCATCGTTCTTGTTTGGAGCGATTGGTTGACTGCATTGACCTAACAGAATAGCATGTAAACTTACAGTGAATCTAACAGCGAGGAGTAGGAACTGCACCGTTTGATAGGAAGCAGCTGCAAGGTAATTTCCTACGATGTAGGCTATAGCCTTGTATGACAACCCTGATATAAGCTGTATCAGCTGACACTGAATTCATACTTGGAGCTTGAACAACAACCTCTCAATCCCAATGTAATTGAAACAAAGTGCCAGTTATTATTTTCCAGTGTTCCTTAGTCATGGAACCCACTGGACTGTAATAAGGCAATCACAGTGTGAGTGCGGTAACCCCTCCTCAGTATGGTCAAAGTTCACATTCCTACAAAATAGGTCAGAGTCTCTTTTTCTGATTGGTTACTGTAGGCTTGTCTGGCTCAGTGTCAACTAATGAACCTAATGGCCTGAAGTCTGCAGACTCATTGGAAGGTGTCCTAGCATACAATGTAGTCTTAGTTCAAATGAAGGGGATCAGTGAAGGTTTTTGCTCCCCTCATTTCCTGTAGAGGGAGATTAACGTTGTTGCATTGGCAAAAGGTGATTCTAAACAGCATATGAGGCATGTGCATTTGTCAGTGTTCGAGGATTCACTGGGAACTAGCCTAAATATGCAATTTGAGAATACCTGCCTGCACATTTATATAGCCTTCAGCTAAAACAACTTTTTACAACGAGAATTACATTCCACGTAGCCCTCTCAGTCCATTCTATGTGGTCTCCCTCTCTCATGCCCCCCATTCTATTCCTCCAGGTGACCAATGAGATCAACCCGATCCTGTCCTACTCCTACATGGCGGTGCTGGTGCCAGTCTTCCTCCTGACAGACGTCCTGCGCTACAAGCCCGTCCTGGTCCTCTCCAGCCTCAGCCACGTGGCCATCTGGCTCCTCATCCTCCTAGGCTCCTCCCTCTTAGAGATGCAGTTCATGGAGTTCTTCTACGGCATCACCATGGCAGCACGCGTGGCCTACTCCTCCTATATCTTCTCCCTGGTCACCCCAGAGCTCTACCAGCGCGTGGCCAGCTACTCGCGCTCTTCCGTCCTCATGGGGGTGTTTACCAGCTCGGTGCTGGGTCAGGTGCTGATATCCGTGGGCAGGCTCTCCTTCGCCACACTCAGTGCTGTCTCCTTGGGCTTGGTGTCCTTCGGCCTGGTTCTCTCATGCTGCCTGCCCTGGCCCAAGAGGTCCCTGTTCTTCAACAGGGCCCACCGCGCTGCCCAGAGGAACCTCCAGGAGCAGGCTGCAGCGCAGTCAGAGCTGGCCAGGATGAAGCAGGGAGAAGGGGGCTTGGGTTCAGATGACACACCCTCCCTGGCCCCTCTCAGCTCTGGTTCCTCCTGGAGGGACTCGGTGTTCATTCAGATGCTGAAGGAGCTGAGGAACGTGCCGCGGAGTCCCAGCCTCAGACTGTGGAGCCTGTGGTGGGTGTTCAACTCGGCTGGCTACTACCTGGTGCTGTTGTACGTCCATGTCCTGTGGAACAAGGTGTACCCCGCCACGGAGAACAAACACGTCTACAACGGAGGGGTGGAGGCTGTCTCCACACTACTGGGTGAGGGATCAATTTCCCCTAGGTTTTAGTTTTAGGCTGGGTACAAAGGCCCCCCCAATGCCAGGTATACAAGTGTTTTAATAACCAATGTGTAGCATTCACCTGGGTTTTTACTGTCTGACAGGGTTGGAGCCTGTGTTCTCCAAGTCAGTGATTCGTACAAAATATTAACACCCCTACAGCAGTTGGCAGAGGTAGTAGTGAGAGAACCATGGCAACATGCAGTCCAATGAGTTCTCTGGCATCACATGACATCAGGTCAAAAGGTTTGTCTTAGACTAGGGTTCCCCATCTCCAGTCCTCCAGTACCCCCAACAGCACACATTGTTGTTGTAGCCCCAGGCTAACTCACCTGACTCAACTTGTCAAGGGCTTGATGATTAGTTGACAAGTAGAATCGGGTGTGCTTGTCCATGGCCACTACAAAAATGTGCACTGTTGGGGAGGACTGGAGTTGGGAAACACTGTTTTAGACAGACCCCTCTCCAATGATTTAATTAGGACTGAAGTTACATCACCTAAACAGCTGACAAGGACAGGAGACATACAAAGCCCATCAATCTAGAAAGAGGAATTCCCATGAAGCAGAATGTGATGTGGTGACACAACATAACAGACAAAACAGTCACGTTCTGATGAAAGGTGGTTGAAGATTACAATCATTTAGATGATAACCACACAGGGAGGTGATGCCAGACAGTATGCTCCCCATAGTGACTTAGTATAATTATGTTATTGATGCCTAATAATAACATAAAGGCTTAATGAACCAGCAATCCCCTCTGTTTGCCTTGATACGATAATCACACTCTGTGACCCTGTGTCTACAAACACACACACACACACAGCATTTATTAAATGAAGTTCCCCCAAGCCTTAACCACCTACTGACTCATTAACTTAGTCAGCTTTTCTTCTTCGACTAACTCCACCTCGTTAACTCTGTCCCAGGTGCGATCACGTCGTTTGCAGCGGGCTTCGTGAAGATCCGCTGGAACGTGTGGTCTGAGCTGGTGATCGGTGTGATCACGGCTCTGCAGGCTGGCCTGCTGCTCCTCATGGGGACCACCAGCAACATCTGGGTCTGCTATGTGGCCTACTCCTTCTTCAAGGGTTTCTACCAGTTCCTCGTGCCTATCGCCATGTACGTTTTCTTAGGTCCAGTTTTATTTAACATCATTGTATACATATAATGGGATGTGGTGTTTTGGGGATTGTCATGTTCAGATGTGTGCAGTGTATGAATGCATTGTCAAATAGAACTGTCACATGTTTCTTACTTTAGGCTCTACATTTGATCTGCTGACTATTTTTTATTTATTTAACTAGGCAACAAATTCTTATTTACAATGACGGCCTACCAAAAGGCAAAAGGCCTCCTGTGGGGACGGGGTCTGGGATAAAATACTATATATATATATATATATATATATATATGTGCCATGCTATGTTGTTGTCTTAGGTCCTTCTTTATATAGTGTTGTGGTGTCTCTCTTGTCGTGATGTGTGTTTTGTTATGACAAAACACACATCATGACAAGAGAGACACCACAACACTACATAAAGAAAGACCTAAGACAACAACATAGCATGGTAGCAACACATGACAACACAGCATGGTAGCAACACGACATGACAACAACATGGTAGCAACACAACATGGCAGCAGCACAACATGGTAGCAGCATAACATGGTACAAACATGATTGGGCACAGACAACAGCACAAAGGGCAAGAAGGTAGAGACAACAATAAATCACGCGAAGCAGCCACAACTGTCAGTAAGAGTGTCCTGTTGTGGTGTTTGTGCAGTTTCCAGATCGCCTCGTCTCTCACCAAGGAGCTGTGTGCCCTGGTGTTTGGGGTCAACACCTTCCTGGCGACCATTCTGAAGACCATCATCACCCTCATCGTCTCAGACAAGAAGGGCCTGGGACTAGACGTGCACTCCCAGGTAAATCACACTGATTACCACCACGCTCAGACAACTTCCTGCAAGCTAACGTCAACCGTACGGAAACACCATATGTTTTCTAATGAGTGCTGTTCCGTTCTCCAACCGTATGGAAACACCATATGTTTTCTAATGAGTGCTGTTCCATTCTCCAACCGTATGGAAACCCCATATGTTTTCTAATGAGTGCTGTTCCGTTCTCCAACCGTATGGAAACACCATATGTTTTCTAATGAGTGCTGTTCCATTCTCCAACCGTATGGAAACCCCATATGTTTTCTGAGTGCTGTTCCATTCTCCAACTGTATGTAAACACCATATGTTTTCTAATGAGTGCTGTTCCGTTCTCCAACTGTATGGAAACACCATATGTTTTCTAATGAGTGCTGTTCCGTTCTCCAATAGTTCCTGATCTACTTCTTCTACTTTGCCTTGCTGACGGTCATCTACCTGGGCTGTGCTGTCTGGGTCATCATTCGCCACTACAGGAACCAATCGGCGGGAGGGGGAGGGGCCACAGACCAGTCCACGCCCACTGAGCTATGTTCCGTACCATCAAAACCCTCGGAGACGGAACCTCTGTCCAATGGGAACAACGTCAAGGCCTGAAAGGGATATTTTGGGATTTTGTCAATGAAGCCCTTAATCTACTTCCCCAGAGTCAGATTAACTTGTGGAAACCATTTTTATGTCTCTGCGTGCAGTTTGAAGGAATTTGCTAGCTGTTCCTGTAGACTTCCAGTCATTGCGCTAGCTAATGCTAGTTGGCATTGGCTCACGAAACTACCTCTAACTTCCTTCATACTGGATGCAGGTACATAAAAATGCTATCCTAGAGTTCATCTGACTCTGGGGAAGTAGATTAAGGGCCTCATTGCCAAAATCCCAAACTGTCCATTGAACATTGTGATGTCATCTTGACATCAACCCCTAAACCCCCTACACTGACATTGAGTAGAGTGGTCTAAACGGTCTCGCAATCTCAAAGACAGATGAGACTTAGAGGTGAGTCGAGACCTCATGACATTTCCTTGGACGTGTTGGTGGAGTGTAGTTTACCAGTATTAATGAACAATCACTGTTCTCATCCTTTAGTGCCTTATCTGTTATATCCAACGTGTCTTCAGTTCCCCAAAAAGGATGTTATTATGAAATACATAGTTTAAAGAATTACAGGCAGGGCCCACATACATTATTACAAGACAAAAAAGCTCACTCGATCAAGCCTAATGGTCTTGTAAGTATGAAAGCAAAGCTCACTTTCATATATATATATAGATAAAGAAGCTTGAAAGGGTAGTGGAATGGGGTAATGTCTTAGTGCAGGGTGGGAAGAATAAAATACATCACCTTATGTGTGGTACAAATCCCATTATTGTGGGAGCACCTCCTCTAATAGTGTGAATTAGGCTGTGTGAGAAGGTTTGCATTTTAAGCAACCTGCCTAAACATTGTTTGAAGTACAATAGACCATCATAGCTACTGTAGTAGGTCAATTTAAGGAATGTCCTTTTTCGCCTTCAGACCAATCCCTACTTCTTACTCAAAACAGTGTGATGTTTTTAATAGTCATAGGTTGGGCCTAGTTGTCGGCCCAATGTTTTCAGAGAGACTGTTGACATGGACTCTGTAGTGGCTGCTTTGCTCTTTTCTTATCCCAGACACATCCCAAAGGGTGTTATTCACTGGCGATTATGTTCACAGTTTTCCAAATACAGAGTAATCATATGTTTTCCCTGTTTATGTTGAAGCACGTATGTCTTTGTAACACCGACTGAGAAAATAATAATCTCAAGTAGAGGGGACCAATAGGAAATGATCTACTGAAACGGTCTAACTAATTCTACTGGACTACTACTTCTACTGATGGAACAATAGCAAATGATTCACTGTTTGCGATCATTAGGAATTCTCGACAATTGCTGCAATTGTATTGATTAGCAAATATTTTTTTCATCTGTGTACATATTGTTAGCTGTATAGAAGTCCTCCAGTGAGAGAGGGTTGCCCCAAAGGATCGTGATTACTATGTGATCAAAGTAGCATTGCTTTAGATTAAGCAGACACTTGAAAGGATGCATTTTTGGGCTGCTGAATCTTCCTGAATATATTTCTTTGAAAAGTGTGAAAAGATTTTCTAAATGAAGTGCTTTGTGTGTATGTTCACTACGCTCCCATTGTCTTAGGTTTAATCAGCTATTGGTTATGAACAAAGCAGATGCCAATTGTTTTAGGACCTTCAAACTAACCATATCAGTGCACTTACTTGCTGCCAGTGATTAATTCATTGCACCTTGTGTCAGGAAGTGTTTTAGCTACCATTTTGTGTATTGTCTTGCTTAGGGGAGAGTAGGGTAAGTTCAGCCATTTTTTTACATTCCGCATCACTCCGTCAAGGAAAATATAGTATTATTTCTATCAAAGATATCTACATATATTTCAGGGTGTTGTGTATCCCTGGAAATAATCAGAATTCATGTAAACATTACAGTTTTGAAAACATAGGTTGTCTGAAAAAAGTGGTCTCTTGGCACAACTTACCCCGTGTATGGAGTAAGTTGAGCCGCGGAATAGGGTAAGTTAAGCCATGCTGATGTATAGAACAATCTCAAAATTATCTACTTTGGTTTTGATACAAGCATCATGAAACCTCTAACACAATAAATTGTGAAAATCGTTGTTTTTTTTTACCTAACTTGCTTACCACTTTTTCCATGTGATTTCTTCCTTCAGACTCCATGAAATGATGACCTCTTCCTAGAGATTTAATTTTGTGTATGGTTTCCTAGAAACAAGGGTGGCTCAATTTACCTATTTTGCTCAATTTACCCCACTCTCCCCTATTTTATTATTTTTATGTTTTCATGCAGATTTGTCTTTTCATCCCAAGCAGTGCTAATAATACGTTCATTCATTTATCATTGTCATCTTTTCTAATAGGAAGCCCACATTAATGTGAATGTGTAAACTGGAGTATAGTTGTCATGAACTACTGCAAATGAGTTTGAGGATTTAGCTATGAGCTGGCAGACCTTTATTCTGCATGTTATTTTCCAGAATGTTCTAATGAGCTATTTTGTGTTGTTTTAATGCAGGGGTTCCCAAACCTTTTTGCTTCGTGACCCACCAATTGATGAGTCTTTTAAGTCTCGACCCACCATAAGGGTTGAGTGGTAAAAATAAATAAAAAAGCATATACACAGACCAAAGAATAAATACAAAATATGATCTTGGCAGCGGACAGAATATTTTGCAGTTTCAAAGCTAATCCCCTGCAATAGCACACATCTTGTCATGGAGCTGAAATAACTTTATTGCAATTTTAAAACCAATTTCCTACAATTCTATGCATTTTGACATGGAGCTGAGATTTTGTTTGTTTTTAAGCTAATTTACCACAATTCTACGCATTTTGACATGGCTGGTGTTCTTATGCTCAAACATAACATCAATGGGGGCCTGATTGTATATCTTTTATTTTGTTGATTGTAAAATCTCAAACATTATAGGCTATTATTGAAAAATATATAGGTCCATTATTTTTTCTACATCCCAACCCACAGTTTGGAAACCACAGTTTTAATGGAACAATTTATTTATCTGTGTGCGTAGGAGTGAAATTGGGTTTTCTTAAATGTTTGTCACTGAGGAAATGAAATGCAAAATGTGAAAATCTTTTAGGCCTATATGTTTATCCTTTGGAATCTGACAACTCTGGGAACTCATATCTGGTGTACCCTTTACATTCTAAATGTGTCTCCCGAGTGGCGCAGTGGTCTAAGGCACTGCATCGCAGTGCTAGCTGTGCCACTAGAGATCTCCAGGCTCTGTCGTAGCCGGCCGTGACCGGGAGACCCATGGGGCGGCGCACAATTGGCCCAGCGTCGTCTAGGGTAGGGGAGGGAATGGCCGGCAGGGATGTAGCTCAGTTGGTAGAGCATGGCGTTTGCAACGCCAGGGTTGTGGGTTCGATCCCCACGGGGGGCCAGTATGAAATTTTTTTATGTATGCACTCACAAACTGTAAGTCGCTCTGGATAAGAGCGTCTGCTAAATGACTAAAAAATGTAAAAAAATATATATATATATACCATACCTAACGTACGCCCATAAATGCAGATTACACTTGCACAATTTGTTATTTTACTTGCCTATAGTTTAATTGAATTACAATGCATAGGAAGTGGTTTGCTGAATTCCTGCCCCCTTGAGTAATCTTAGGACCATCATCGTACTACAAAACGCATACAAAACTGAGAAATCATGTCAGAATATAGACTATTATACTAGTTGAGTGCTTATTAATTACATGTAGAGTGGATAAAAGACGTGCGTGAACAGTACAAGTGCTTAACTTGAGAACACGATGTACAATGGGTCCGGAACACGAGATATGCAACTTGAACTTTGCACAATTCTCTTATTGATTTAAACGGTCATATCTCAAGGTAGGATTCGGCCTATAGTGACGAGGTTGTAGACAATGATTTTTACATGGTCATATTGGATCATAAACAAATACAAATGTATGAGATGAATTTCACCTAATAGTCGATATGCCGTGCAGTATACTAACCAACGACTTCAGTATAGGAAAAGATTTGTAACGTTAACTGTCAGAATTGTTAAATGTTTGTGTTATTGTCACACTGACTTCAATCAATGCCGAATATACACTTTGTGTGAATGACTGTGAACCTATTTTGTTGATGTAAAAAAACAGAAACTGATGTCAACAGTTTTATTTTTTATTTACAAATAAATCAGTTTTGAAAACATAGTGTAGCATTTGTGTGTTTGTTTGCAATAAACGTTGATGACAAGATAAATGATGTGGCCTAAGGAGACTCCTCCCCAGGGTCATACACCGGTTCATTCAGTGAGATGCAATGCTTTTGTCTTTGGATTTGGGATAAAAAGCCTACTTGATTTCTATCAGAGTGCATCTTGTCAACTGTAACTACAGTCCATAGACACTTAAGAGCACTTTTGAGGATTTTGAAATGCAAAAGGTTGTGTTTTTGTTTTGCATACTAATTACATTTTTCTGATACACAATGTCATGGTTCTTACCTTATCTCTTCATAGATCTAAACAGGTCCATGGAGTCCTTTACTGAAAAGTGGGCATGTTAAAACTACTTTGACTTTTTTTTAAATCACAAAATAAATACTCCTTTGTTATTATCAAAACATTTGAAATATCCTGTTCCCTTGGATGTCCGATAACAAAATAAAACAATCCAACATTTACGACAATGTTATATATAGATAGTGCTTCAAAAACTGGTTACATGTACAGATTACAATGCAATTTTTAAAAAGTGAATAAAAAATTACAACATTGAATAATAGACAAACATACATTTCATGTACAATACTGCAACAATTAGCTTGTTGGAATCATAGAGAGCATAGAATTAGTGTCCTATTTAATCCATGGGTGTGGTTTAATTCTAGGGCAAACTTAAAAGGCTATAGACTTTCTACAATACAGGTATTATGCTTGAGGGTAAGACCACAACTGACAGGTAAAAAAACTAAACATAACCATTGTGATAAAGTCTGTCCTCTAACCCTCAATGAACATGGCTTTATGAAGAGATTTCTGAAGTGGACAGTTAAAGGAAAAGTGGAATGTAACACAGAGGGAGGAATGAATCCAAACTCAACTGAAAACCACAGTGTTGAGGTGTTTACAGAACAGTGATTTAGACCTATGTGCAAGGGGTTGGGGTGGGCTGTTTGGTCAGCTGCGATCAGTGTATAAAGGGGGGTGGATTGGGGCTTGGGGGGGGGGGGGTCCATCTCTTGGCCTGGTTGTGGCTGTTCTTGATCAACCCCATATTATGGACATGTGGTCCTATTTGGCCAGCTGGACTGAGTGTAATGGAGAAGGGGAACGTAGCTGTTACAAACAAAGCACCATTGTGTGTGTGTGTACGTATGGTTTGTTACGCCTACCTCCTGGATTGGCTGATGTGTTTGTGTGTGTGTTTCATTTAGGCTTATCTCTTGATCTGGCTGAAGTGTGTGTGTGTGTGTGTGTTTGGTTGGTCACTCCTATCTCTTGAACTGTCCGATGTAGCTGTTCTCGATGCAGAGCACGGCGTAGGAGCTGTGGCAGCTGCTGGTGCTCTGTTGGAGGAGCTGGCCCCCCTGTAGAGAGGAGGCCATGCCCGTCAGCGCCCGCTCCCCTATACGCCACGTCTCACAGTAGTTATCCACCTGGCGGTGCCCCCTGCTCGTCGAACCGTGCCACATCATCTTGTCTGGCCTAGGGGAGGAGAGGATTAATGGAGGGAAGGAGATGAAGGGATTAATCATCATATTTTTGCTTTCATTCACTTTCTCAGCTGTTAACTTTAAAACTACATAACTTATCAATGCCTTCTTATGGACGTTGATATTTTGTGTATTGTGAGTGATATGTAGAAGTGTAGTGGCAGGTAGCTTAGTGGTTAAGAGCGTTGTGCCAGTAACCGAAAGGTCGCTGGTTCTAATCCCCGAGCCGACTAGGTGAAAAATATGTCAGTGCCCTTGAGCAAGGCACTTAACCGTAATTGCTCATGTAAGTCGCTCTGGATAAGAGCGTCTGCTAAATGACTAAAATGTAAATGTAAAATGTAGTGGATCACCATGTGCCGTCTGTGAGGATGTCTTTGCCATCGAAGGAGTAGATGGGTACGTTGTCCTTCACTCTGCCCTCTGAGTCACTGAAGATGGCCTCCCAATTGTCAAACAGGACCTCGTCCTATAGAGGGGACAGACAGATGTTTAGGGACGGTTGCTGCCAATTACTTAAATGATATGGAATGATACTGCGATTCTGATTGAAGCTGAAAATGCATCTCAGTCTTAGCCCACAGTACTGTACCTTCAGGTTGACGATGGGCATGCTATCCCTGTCTGACTTGCGGACGATGCTGTAAAGGTCCTGGAGCTTGGAGGAGAGGAAAGCCCGGAAGGTTCCCTTCAGCCCTATGGCCCGAGCCTGGTTAAAGCACAGGAAGTCTGCCCCTCTGATACCCCGCATGTTACCCCCCTGGGGGGCGTTCAGGGCCATCAGGTGAATCTGCAGAAAGAAAGCAGAAGAAAAGTGTGCTTTTAAAAACATGCTTCCATCACATCCATGATCACAAGTATTTCAGTAAAGACATGTTTTCAGGTGAACATTTTTTATGACATATTTCAATACTGGCTACTCACGCTTGGGCCTGACGTGTGTTGGTGGGTGGGGGTCTCAGGGGGTCTGGGTCTGCGTTGTGGGGTTACAGGGTAACGGGTGTCTGAGTAAACCGGGTACTGTGGGACGGGGGCTGGCTGGGGCTGGGGCTGGACCGGCTGAACAGGGTCAGGGTTGTGCAGGCGGTCTGTATAACTGGGGTACCGTGGATCAGTGTGTGAGGGGTATCTGGGGTCTGAGTTTGAGGGGTAGCGTGGATCCGGCTGGGCTGGGTAGCGTGGATCCGGTTGGGCTGGGTAGCGTGGATCCGGCTGGGCTGGGTAGCGTGGATCCGGCTGGGCTGGGTAGCGTGGATCCGGTTGGGCTGGGTAGCGTGGATCCGGCTGGGCTGGGTAGCGTGGATCCGGTTGGGCTGGGTAGCGTGGATCTGGCTGGGCTGGGTAGCGTGGATCCGGGTGAGTCGGGTAACGTGGGTCGGGGTAAACAGGGTGTTGTTCCTCAGGCTGTGGCTGGTGGAGGTCTAGCTGTCTGGGGGGTTGCTCTGTGGAGGTGCCACTGTCGGAGAAGTGGCCTGTGGCTGTGTTGAAGGGCTGGTAGTAGACCACTGGAGGAGGGTCGACAGCTGCCACCTCATTACCCTGCAGATAGATACAGACAGAGAAATAATGTGAATGTGATTCACTCACTAATGTGATTAATAACTTCATTAAGCAATTCACTCACTGTCACAATAGTGTATTGTCAGCATTTCTCAAGTGCACATTTCCAAGGACTTACCTGGTCAGGGGGTAAAGCTATGTATGGTCCAAGCTGAAAGGTAAAGGTAGAACATCTAAGTTAATCATGTAAACATTAACAAAGGATGAAGGTATTGTGTTTTCTAAATATAGTGGCTTGCATTCATTACACTGGTAAACACTGCACCTGGATTTGCCGGAAGCCATCTCGTACTCTGATGTAAAAGTCTGTTTGGTCGACCAGATACACCAGCGTCCCCTCTGCCTGTCGTCTGGCCGTGGCTGTCATCGTGTCATATGACCTCAGCACCATCACCTGTTCAAACATAGATGACAAGGAGCTAAATGATGTCATATCCTGGAAGTGGCGCATATATCATCATAGTGAGGCCCCATTCAGAAACAAGCCCTAACCAAGACCCTACACTAGGAATGGAGCAGTTAACAGACTCACCCCAGAGGAGTGTCCATCAGTCCCAGGTGGGCCAGGAGGACCCGGAGGTCCAGGGATGCTGATGGCTGAGATGTAAAAAGATCACGTTCATTGAAGCTGTTAACCGTAGCACTACTGTACTTCATGTCACCAGAAAGTTTACTTTAACGTGTGTTTCTGCCTATGTACTGTATGTATGAGTGTGTGTGTGAGAGAGTACGTCTCACTCTGTGATGGCCTGTAGGCTCCAGGTGAGGAGGATGATCCTGGAGGTCCGGGGGGCCCCGGTGGGCCTGGGTTCCCTTGCCTGCCTTCGTACCCTCTTCCTGGGTGACCTGGAGGGCCCTGGGGCCCTGAAGGACCGATGATGGACTCTCCCTTTGGCCCCTGGAGATAGATAGATCAGATAGATTAGTTTTTTCCTTAAAAGGAATTTGTCTTGCCCATTACGACTTGCCATTGAATTCCATTCTACATGTCATTTGATGCAAGGCACTGATAAAACATGGAGAATGCAGTGAAATAAAATGGCTGTTGTTGTTGTTCAGTGGTTATTCTTACTGGAAGTCCTGGAGGTCCAGGTTGACCACCCTGTCCACCGTAACCTCCGCCATAATATCCTCCAGCTGGGTCGCCCTTCTCCCCCTTCATCCCAGAGTCTCCTCTCTCTCCCTTCATCTCGTTCTGCGGACACACACCGTGTAATTTGACCTCACGTCAAACACATACAGAAGCATGGCAGGTTGTGAGTGTGGAGCGCCTTAGTAGTTATATCACTTACCTTGAAGGTGTAAATGTCAAAGTTTGACGTGAGACCTACAATGGACACAATAGAACATGAGTTCAATCAGCTCAATCTCATGTGTTAGTACAACTAAGGCCAAAGGTAGTAAATAACTAGTTGTCCAGCTGCTATAGCTGTTTTGAATGTACCTGGTACCCCAGGTATTCCTGGTACTCCACGATCACCTTTCTCTCCTTTGGAGTCTGATGGGGGGAGGAAAAAGGGCAACATGTAAGCGAACACATGACATAGTTTTACATGTAACGTTTTATGTCATGGTGTGAGACTGGCCAATGAGAATGAGTTGACTTACCAGGATAGAACCGTGAGACATCATCATACCTCTGAGTCTGAAACAGAACCAAGGAGGAGAAAAGATACACTACTGTACGTTGGAAAGAGACCATATCAATTTGTAAACACACATTAGTGGCTTTGTGGGTTTTAACAACTAAACCAGCAGGTAGTAACCAAGCTGATTTACACATTACAGCACCAAAGCCTGGGAAAGATACAATACTGGATCAGACATCTACTCACGTTGAACCTGTCCAGAGGTACTGCTGGCCCGGGGGGTCCGGGTGGGCCGGGTGGTCCTGGAGGACCCTAAAAACATGGATCAATCTGGGTTAAACTGAGACCTAGCATTACAACCACACCAAAACGATGATCTACCAATACAACTGATTTTATGAACAATTACTTTTTGGACATGCTGACCTCTGGGTTGTACCCCAACAGTCTTTCACTTATGATTCACTTCAATCACCAACCAGTGGTGCCATACTTACTGTGTATCCATATCCTCCAGCTGAATCCCCCTTCTCTCCTTTGACACCATTCAACCCAGGACGGCCCTGTAACCAACACACTTGCTTAGTTCCAACAGCAACAGTACATCATCAGTTTGTTAAGACTGTATGGAAAATAGGACACTTGGATTCTTTCTAAAGGAGACTTCTGTGCCATTTAGCATATACTTTTATTCAAAGCGACTTACAGTCGTGTGCATACATTTTTACATATGGGGGTCCTGGGAATCGAACCCACTATCTTGGCATTACAAGCGCCGTGCGCTACCAACTGTGCTACAGAGGTCCACCACTTGACTGATAGCTGAACAGAGGTACTTACCGGTCTACCTGGCATGCCGATATCTCCCTTTAAACCAGCTGGACCATAGGGACCCTATAGAGACAGAGAACAATATAAATCTACCAGCTGGACCCTATAGAGACAGAGAACAATATACATCTACCAGCTGGACCCTATAGAGACAGAGAACAATATAAATCTACCAGCTGGACCCTATAAAGACAGAAAACAATATAAATCTACCAGCTGGACTCTATAGAGACAGAAAACAATATAAATCTACCAGCTGGACCCTATAGAGACAGAAAACAATATACATCTACCAGCTGGACTCTATAGAGACAGAGAACAATATAAATCTACCAGCTGGACCCTATAGAGACAGAGAACAATATAAATCTACCAGCTGGACCCTATAGAGACAGATAACAATATAAATCTACCAGCTGGACCCTATAGAGACAGAGAACAATGTACATCTACCAGCTGGACCCTATAGAGACAGAGAACAATATACATCTACCAGCTGGACTCTATAGAGACAGAGAACAATATAAATCTACCAGCTGGACCCTATAGAGACAGATAACAATATAAATCTACCAGCTGGACCCTATAGAGACAGAGAACAATGTACATCTACCAGCTGGACCCTATAGAGACAGAGAACAATATACATCTACTTATAATAATAATAATATGCCATTTAGCAGACACTTTTATCCAAAGCGACTTACAGTCATGCGTGCATAAATTTTTTTTGTGTATGGGTGGTCCCGGGGATCGAACCCACTACCTTGGCGTTACAAGCGCCGTGCTCTACCAGCTGAGCTACAGAGGACCACACTACTTGCTGGAACATAGGGACCCTATACAGACAAATAAACAATATAAATATAACAGCTGGACCCTATAGAGACAGAGAACAATATAAATCTACCAGCTGGACCCTATAGAGACAGAAAACAATATAAATCCACCAGCTGGACCCTATAGAGACAGAAAACAATATAAATCTACCAGCTGGACCATAGGGACCCTATAGAGACAGAGAACAATATAAATCTACCAGCTGGACCCTATAGAGACAGAGAACAATATAAATCTACCAGCTGGATCCTATAAAGACAGAAAACAATATAAATCTACCAGCTGGACCCTATAGAGACAGAAAACAATATAAATCTACCAGCTGGACCCTATAGAGACAGAAAACAATTTAAATCTACCAGCTGGACCCTATAGAGACAGAAAACAATATAAATCTACCAGCTGGACCCTATAGAGACAGAAAACAATATAAATCTACCAGCTGGACCCTATAGAGACAGAGAACAATATAAATCCACCAGCTGGACCCTATAGAGACAGAAAACAATATAAATCCACCAACTGGACCCTATAGAGACAGAGAACAATATAAATCTACCAGCTGGACCCTATAGAGACAGATAACAATATAAATCCACCAGCTGGACCCTATAGAGACAGAAAACAATATAAATCCACCAGCTGGACCCTATAGAGACAGAAAACAATATAAATATATCAGCTGGACCATAGGGACCCTATAGAGACAGAGAACAATATACATCTACCAGCTGGACCCTATAGAGACAGAAAACAATATAAATCTACCAGCTGGACCCTATCGAGACAGAGAACAATATACATCTACCAGCTGGACCCTATAGCGACAGAGAACAATATAAATCTACCAGCTGGACCCTAAAGAGACAGAGAACAATATAAATCTACCAGCTGGACCCTATAGAGACAGATAACAATATAAATCTACCAGCTGGACCCTATAGAGACAGAGAACAATGTACATCTACCAGCTGGACCCTATAGAGACAGAGAACAATATACATCTACTTGCTGGAACATAGGGACCCTATACAGACAAATAAACAATATAAATATAACAGCTGGACCCTATAGAGACAGAGAACAATATAAATCTACCAGCTGGACCCTATAGAGACAGAAAACAATATAAATCCACCAGCTGGACCCTATAGAGACAGAAAACAATATAAATCTACCAGCTGGACCATAGGGACCCTATAGAGACAGAGAACAATATACATCTACCAGCTGGACCCTATAGAGACAGAAAACAATATAAATCTACCAGCTGGACCCTATAGAGACAGAGAATAATATAAATCCACCAGCTGGATCCTATAGAGACAGAAAACAATATAAATCCACCAGCTGGACCCTATAGAGACAGAGAACAATATAAATCTACCAGCTGGACCCTATAGAGACAGATAACAATATAAATCCACCAGCTGGACCCTATAGAGACAGAAAACAATATAAATCCACCAGCTGGACCCTATAGAGACAGAAAACAATATAAATCTACCAGCTGGACCATAGGGACCATATAGAGACAGAGAACAATATACATCTACCAGCTGGACCCTATAGAGACAGAAAACAATATAAATCTACCAGCTGGACCCTATAGAGACAGAGAACAATATAAATCTACCAGCTGGACCCTATAGAGACAGAGAACAATATAAATATACCAGCTGGACCCTAAAGAGACAGAGAACAATATAAATCTACCAGCTGGACCCTATAGAGACAGAGAACAATATAAATCTACCAGCTGGACCCTATAGAGTCAGAACAATATAAATCTACCAGCTGGACCCTAGAGAGACAGAGAACAATATAAATATACCAGCTGGAATATAGGGACCCTATAGAGACAGAGAACAATATAAATCTACCAGCTGGACCCTATAGAGACAGAGAACAATATAAATCTACCAGCTGGACCCTATAGAGACAGAGAACAATATAAATCTACCAGCTGGACCCTATAGAGACAGAGAACAATATAAAGTACATCCACGGTTATCTTTGGCTAATCAGAAACAAAGCATATCAATGTTAAAGGGGACAGTACTTACAGGAGGTCCCACAGGTCCCGGGAGTCCTTTATCTCCCTGCACACACAGAGGTCAAAGGGTATAATAATTGAATGTGGCATGGCACATATGAAAGAGGTGGACAAACACATACACTACCGGTCAAAAGTTTTAGAACACCTACTCATTCAAGGGTTTTTCATTATTTTTACCAAGAGTGTGCAAAGCTGTCATCAAAGCAAAGGGTGGCTATTTGAAGAAACTCAAATATAAAATATATTTGGATTTGTTTAACACTTTTTTGATTACTACATGATTCCATATGTGTTATTTCATAGTTGTGATGTCTTCACTATTATTCTACAATGTAGAAAATAGTAAAAATACAGAAAAACCCTTGAATGAGTAGGTGTTCTAAAACTTTTAACTGGTACTGTATGTTCTACATAATACCATACAGTATTGCAACCAACTATAAATCTACTGTGCAGTTGTTCTCACCGGCAGAGACCCCGGCCCTCCCAGGTACAAGGGTCTTCCATCAGGCCCAATGGTAATACCAGGTTCTCCTTTCTCCCCCTGGACAGGACACAGGGTGGAGACATGTCAGTACTTTATGCAATTTTCACTGTACAGAAAACAATATCTGAATGAATGAAGTTGTTACCAGACCTTAGCTGCGTAGCCTGGCTGTCCAGGCTCTCCTGTATCTCCCTTTGGCCCCATAGGCCCCTATAGAAGAAGTTGTGATCAGTAGAAATACAATTATTTATACTTTTACTTTTGATATTTAAGTATATTTTAGCAATTCCATTTACTTTTGATACTTAACTATATTTAAAACCAAATACTTTTAGACTTTTACTCAAGTAGTATTTTACTGGGTGACTTTCACTTTTACTTGAGTCATTTTCTGTTAATGTATCTTTACTTTTACTCAAGTATGACAATTTAGTACTTTTTCCACCACTGGAAACAGTAAAGGTTAATTGTTATTATTGATACGTACTGGGAATCCTGCCCGGCCGGGCATAGATGGTCCACCCTGGAGAAAGGAAATAAGGGTTAGGGTGACTTTATAAGGCATTAGAAAACATGTTAAAACTGCATGTAGAGTAACATAGTGACTGTGCCTGCTGAGTCAGATTCTCACCTGTCCTTGACCCCCAAGAACCCCATCAAACTACAATGAGACAGAGACAGATAGGTCAGTGGTGTCACTGAAACATCACTACAATCCAGAGCAGCCTAGACCGTACAGTAGACAGCCCCACTCACACTGCCTGTCTGGTAGATGATCTGTCCCGGTGGGCCAGGGGCTCCTGGAGGTCCAGGGGCTCCCCCTTCACGTCCTGGCTCACCCTACAACACAACACACACCACAACATAAGAGCCGAGGGACACTCAATAGATGCCTTATATCTGGGGAAGTTCACGCACAAAACAAAATCTACCACCAAAATATGTAACTCACCCTTTCCCCTCTGTCTCCTCGCTCCCCTTTGTCTCCCTGTGTATAGCACACAAATACACAAGAAATACAACAGAATAGGTTAGTGCACTTTGCGTGGGTTACTCTAAAGCCAAAGTAACATTCTAATACAGTCTGGGGAGGTGGCTGAGGGATAATGATCTTCTACCAATTTTCCTGGGAATCCGTCCATCCCTGGTGTTCCATCCCGTCCTCTCGCTCCCTCGCTCCCCTTCTCTCCCGATAGCCCAGGCAAACCAGATCTTCCCTGTATGATGACAGGGATACAGTAAGCATTGGTATATAACAAAGATATGGCCTCCAATCAAACTTAGCAATATATTCAAACGGATTTCCTGGTTCTTACGGGAAGGCCAGCGATTCCGGGCGGACCCTGAAAAACAATGGATATGTGACGATGTATAAGTTGATGTGATGGTAAAGGCAAAACAAATGATGAGTGAATGGCAATGTATAGATCACCTGTGGTCCTGGAATACCTATCACTCCAGGAACACCATTGGACACCGTCACTCCAGAACCCTGCCCGTCACCCTACACGGAGAGGACACAGATACAGTTCAAAAAAGACAATACCACTAAAATATATGTAGTCAAATGTATGTAGTCAATTTGGTAACAATTTATTTCAAGGGAGCTTTGGGGTGGGAAGTGAAGCTGTAGTTTATGTAGTTTACATGGGTTGCATGAGTTGTGTACAGTACTCACATAACGCACGGGGTAGGAAGGTCCGGGGGGTCCTGGTGGTCCTGGTGGCCCAATCGGTCCCATGGGCCCAGGAAGCCCGGCCAAGCCCCCCTGCCCTGCCTGACCAGGCACTCCAGGGTCACCCTGAGAACCCTGGTGGTTAGGAGGGAAGAGGTGAGAGACAGAGAGAGACAGAGAGATTGTAAAGGTGTGTGTGTGTGTTTGTGTGTGTGAGTGTTTTGGTGTGTGTGTGCGTGCGTGTGTGTGAAAATCAGCAGCCATTTACATGTAGACATAATTGACACAGCATGCTAACATACGAAGAAAGAAGCATTCCATAAAAGGGGAAACACATTAAAGCTGAATCGTTACTATAACAAGCAATGCAAATCAATATTGAAATGAATAAAAAACAATTATAAAAACCAATGATTGCACATAGTTTAGTTCCAATATAAAACATCCAGAGTGATAGTAAAATCTCTTAAGCAACGACAAGTTATTGCCATTTTTCCTATAATGAGCACACTGAGGATTTGAGTTTTTCTGTGAGCTGATTCCCCCCACATGCGAGGAATGCAACTGAAACCAAGGAACCAATAGCATGCAGTCGAAACCAAGGAACCAATAGCAGGAGACCCAGTAGTAAAAGTTGGAGAAGGAGGAGAAGGCAGACGAAGAGTTTTGCTAGAGGGAGACAAGCATAAGGGAGAAGATCTGTATCCTGAGAAAATCCTGACCCCTTTCTATTCCTCACACCACCACCAACATCATGTTTAGACTATCGATCTCGAGGAGAAGTCCCACTCCCAACAGCACCAAAGAAACAAGGTCAAAGCGAAGATAGCAATATATTTAGATCTAAGATTTAGAGGTGGGATAGTTTGGGTGTATTTCAGAGCTCACCTTCTCTCCACTAGGCCCTGGAAGACCTAGATCACCAGCTTCTCCCTGCGGATGAGAGAGAGAGAGAGGAAGAGAGAGCGGGAGAAAGAGACGGGGAAAGAGAGAGGGGGACAGAGAGAGAAATACAGAGAAAGAGATACAGAGAGAGAGAGAGAGAGAGAGGTAGAGAGGTAGAGAGAGAGAGAGAGAGAGAGAGGTAGAGAGAGAGAGAGAGAGGTAGAGAGGTAGAGAGAGAGAGAGAGAGAGAGAGAGAGAGAGAGAGAGAGAGAGAGAGAGTGAGTGAGAGAGAGAGAGAGAGGTAGAGAGAGAGAGGTAGAGAGGTAGAGAGAGAGAGAGGTAGAGAGAGAGAGAGAGAGAGAGAGAGAGAGAGAGAGAGAGAGAGAGAGAGAGAGAGAGAGAGAGAGAGAGAGAGAGAGAGAGAGAGAGAGAGAGAGAGAGAGAGAGAGAGAGAGAGAGAGAGAGAGAGAAAGAGAGAGAGAGAGAGAGAGAGAGAGAGAGAGAGAGAGAGAGAGAGAGAGAACAGACAATAATCTCAACAAGATCCCTATACAAAGGACCAGTTCTGTTTTTGATGTATACAGTGATATATAGTATGATCAGTTCAGCTGTAATAAAATAAGTCCCCTCCCTGTCGCTCACCTTCTCTCCACTGCTGGGTCCTGGGGTTCCAGGTCTACCAGGTGGACCAGAGGGCCCCTGAAAAACAGAACATGATATGATATCAATATATAATGGTCAACAAATCGCGGCTTTAATTTCAATACTGTACTTGCGATGGCTACAGTTAACTAGGCACAAAACATATAGTCATGTCAGAGTCATAGTAGAGAGAGGGTCCTCACTGGTAGGCCAGGGGTCCCGTCCTGTCCGGGAGGTCCAGGGGGCCCAAAATTGCCTGACCCATGGGGGCTGACACCACCGGCTGAGGGGCCAGGGGGACCTGGAGGGCCGGGGGGACCTGGTAGACCACGGAGAGTCTGAAGAAATAGTCAACACAATATACCGTTTGTGAAAAGTCGTTTTTCTTGGCCAAACTCAAAATCTCTGCATCAGCTAAAACATACCTGCATTTTCTCCAAATCTGGGAATCCTCCTGAGCCTTCCATATCCACAAATGTCTAGGGACAAATGAAGAAACATTAAAAGTGGTATATTGGTATATTCATGTCTGATCCACATGAATGAATGGGCTGAATGGCCCGATGCTGTAGTGGTTGACTCACCGCGCGGTCACCTGTCCCTGGGCCTGGGGGTCCAGGTGGTCCTGGAGGACCCCTGGGTCCTGGGTGACCATCACCACGATCCCCCTGGAGAGGTCAGAGGGCAAACACTCAGTATTTAACCTTTGGGCACTGCCGATAATCTCCAAATACTCATGCTCTTAACTAAATGGCCTCCGGCCTTTACCTTTTGTCCTTTGACCCCTGAGTTTCCTTGTGTTCCTGGGAACCCTCTGGGTCCGGCGGGTCCCTGAGTAGGGGTCGGACAGAGAGAGAAGCCACAGCTTAGTGAGACTGACACTGTCTGACCACTGCTATTGACCACCACCGCTTATCAATCATGGCATCTGACTACCACTGTATTTCTCCTCACACAATTTACAATGAATAAAAAACCATGACATGAGCTCAATGGGATAAAACATCAGAAAGTGACACTCACTAATTTGCCATCTTCTCCTGGATCCCCCTGGGAAATGAAATAGATATGGTTTGTTACAGTCAATTCAAAGAAAATGTACTGAGACCAAGTAAAGCGAGAATGTTCTAAAAAGAATATGCCAGAAGGTATGGTACAACTCACCGCCTCTCCCTCTGGTCCCTGGGGTCCTGCTGGTCCTTTGACCCCTGGGGGCCCCATCGGTCCCATTGGCCCGGCCACCGGCTGCACCACAGAGCCGTCCCCTAGCCTCACCACCTGGGCAGCGGGCCCCGTAGGGCCGGGAGGGCCAGGGGGACCAGGTACGCCACGGTCCCCCTTGGAGCCTGGGTAACCGAACCCAGAACTGCCCTGTGGGGAGAAAACAATCAACTACCTATTTAATCTGATCACTTCAATGACTAGCTAAGATCAAGTCAAATAAAAAGAAGGTGGGAAGGACACAAAGTCAAACTGTACCTTCAGGCCCTTGTCTCCCTGAATGAGAAAGGAGACAAAGACAAGTTGTGTGTGATGTAACTATTACATTAGTGTCTGAGGCATGTATGTGGTCTGTCTGAATCAGTTGTAATCAGCTATAGGGGTCATCAGTTATAGGGGGTGTATATCACACAGTACTGTTCCAGGCAGCACACACTACCTTTTCTCCACGTTCTCCTCCGCCTGATGAGGAGCCAGAGGAAGAGGCAGAGCTGGAGAGAGACCCCGAGTCCCCCTTTGGCCCGGCGGGACCTCTGTCCCCTGGACTGCCCTTCTCCCCTCTGTCCCCCTTCTCCCCGTTAGAGCCAGTAGAGCCTGATGACACACAGATAGAGGGAGAGGTGGGTGTTAGAATAAACGTCAGAAGCAACATCGTGGTCATTATCGGCATGAATGTTGTTGTCATTGTCACCATCACTAGCATCCTCATCACTGGCATCCTCCACAGAAGCATTATGATTATGAATCACGATCAACATCATCATCATCATCATCATCATCATCATCATCATCATCATCATCATCATCATCATCATCTCTATCATAATCATCATCATCATCATCACCACTATCATCATCATCACTATCATCATCACTATCATCATTATCATCATCATCACTATCATCACCATCATCATCACAGTACCACACCCTCTGTTAGATGGTCAAATCATCAGATCCTCTGTATGCATCTCGTTAATCTCTCAGTTAGCTTCCTACTACCTTTGTCCTCCCCTTCCACAGAGTTCCATGTCAACCTGCTCCACAGAGTTACATGCCAACCTGCTCCACAGATTTCCATGCCACCTTACTCCACAGAGTTCCATGCCAACCTGCTTCACAGTCCCATGCCAACCTACTCCACAGAGTTCCATGCCAACCTGCTCCAAAGAGTTCCATGCCAACCTGCTCCACAGAGTTCCTTGCCAACCTATTCCACAGAGTTCCATGCCAACCTGCTCCACAGAGTTCCATGCCAACCTGCTCCTCAGAGTTCCATTCCAACCTGCTCCACAGAGCTCCATGCCAATCTACTCCACAGAGTTCCATGCCAACCTGCTCCACAGAGTTCCATGCCAACCTATTCCACAGAGTTCCATGCCAACCTGCTCCACAGAGTTCCATGCCAATCTGCTCCTCAGAGTTCCATTCCAACCTGCTCCACAGAGCTCCATGCCAATCTACTCCACAGAGTTCCATGCCAACCTGCTCCAAAGAGTTCCATGCCAACCTGCTCCACAGAGTTACATGCCAACCTGCTCCACAGATTTCCATGCCACCCTACTCCACAGAGTTCCATGCCAACCTGCTTCACAGAGTCCCATGCCAACCTACTCAAACGAGTTCCATGCCAACCTGCTCCAAAGAGTTCCATGCCAACCTGCTCCACAGAGTTCCATGCCAACCTATTCCACAGAGTTCCATGCCAACCTGCTCCACAGAGTTCCATGCCAACCTGCTCCTCAGAGTTCCATTCCAACCTGCTCCACAGAGCTCCATGCCAATCTACTCCACAGAGTTCCATGGCAACAGAACATGCTGAGGAGTGCATGATGAGATCTCATCAACCTAGTCCAGTGAAGCTTCCCTGAAATCTGACAGGGAGAAGTAAGGGTATACTGTCCTGGAAATCAGGGACTGGTTGTCAGGGAACTCCACTGGACCTCATTGGAGAGTGTTTATAATATAGCCAGACAGACAGACAGCCGGATGGACGGACAGACAAATGACCTACCTGGTTGACCTCCTGACCCTGGTCTGGACTCTACTGAGGTCTGATGATTCCTGTCACCTACAGTCAATCAACACAAACACACGTTTCCAGCATGCCTAGTTCGTATACTAGAAAACACTAACAACGATCAACAATCAGCCACTCTTGGAGGAAAATGAAAGGTAATGTCTACTTTCTCCACTAGAGGGTGCTAGTGTGCTGTATATCCCAGCATACAGTATGTAAAAAGCGACAAGGTTCTCAAGCCCAGACAAGTAGCGTGGTATTACACTAGGTACATATTTCCATGACAGATAGTTTGACAGTTTTTACATCAACAGTTTTCGTTAGTACTGCAGCTACTCTAAATACTCTAAATATAGCTAGATTGGTTGACTATTATTTGCGCATTTTCAATAAACCTAAGCAGAAAGGAGAAAAAAAATATATTTTGGGGGATAACTTTACAGATTATGTCATCATTGTTCGACTCAGCCCACTGACCTGTCTCTGAGAGCCTGTCGCTCACTGATGACGTCAGAGGGGGCTCTGGCACCGGTCGGAGAGTTGGAGGGGTGGTCTGACAGGAGGGAGGAGAGGGAAGTTAGACAGGACAGACAGACCCTTATCCAATACTTTCACATTGAATCCATCCTTCTATTTCCACATCCCAGAATAGATTAACAGGACAACACAGGATAAAGAAGATACCTTTACAGTTTGGCCTGTCTCTCTTCTGTCCCCATCCCCACTGCCAAAGTCACCTGAGGCCTGAGAGAGAGAGAGAGAGAGAGAGAGAGAGAGAGAGAGAGAGAGAGAGAGAGAGAGAGAGAGAGAGAGAGAGAGAGAGAGAGAGAGAGAGAGAGAGAGAGAGAGAGAGAGAGAACGAGACAGACAGACAGACAGAGACAGAGTAAATGTAAGGCATTTTAAAAAACGTTAGTTGAGATGAATCATATCATATTCCTACTAAACTGTGTCTGGTTCTACAGTCTGATCACTCACAGCGTCCGAGTCATCATCGTCTTCACAGAGTAGCTCAGCTGATCGAGGGTTGCCCACCACTTTCAGCTCAGTGATCGCCCCCTGCACAACACACACACACACACACACACACACACACACACACACACACACACACAGACACACACACACACATACAGACACACACACACACACAGACACACAGACACACAGACACACAGACACACAGACACACAGACACAGACACAGACACACAGACACACACACACACATACAGACACACACACACACACAGACACACAGACACAGACACACAGACACAGACACACAGACACACAGACACAGACACACAGACACACAGACACACAGACACACAGACACACACTGATGGCTGTGAGAAAGGAGATACTGTATAGCCATTGGAGCTGTATGAATTTAATGAGCCATTAATATACAGTCAAATGTAAAGAGAATGTGTCTGACTGAGTCTGGCTGTGACCTTACTAACTCAGAACAGACTGAGTCTGGCTGTGACCTTACTAACTCAGAACAGACTGAGTCTGGCTGTGACCTTACTAACTCAGAACAGACTGAGTCTGGCTGTGACCTTACTAACTCAGAACAGACTGAGTCTGGCTGTGACCTTACTAACTCAGAACAGACTGAGTCTGGCTGTGACCTTACTAACTCAGAACAGACTGACTCTGGCTGTGACCTTACTAACTCAGAACAGACTGACTCTGGCTGTGACCTTACTAACTCAGAACAGACTGAGTCTTGCTGAAACAACAGACAGGGTTCTAAATCTCTCCCAGGGGCCTGATAGAGTTAGACTAGGAGAACGCACGTGTCAACACGCTGTGTGTTAAAAACAGCAGGTGTGAGTGAGATGAAACCTAAACCCACACGTCGTTCGGGGGTAAATCCCTCACTAATTGCTCCCTCAGGAATCTCAGTCAGGTATGTGTCCGGGTCACTGGCAACAGAAAAGCCAGACAGCCAGTCACATCTCACTAACACAGCACCACTAACCCCTCCTCCCTCTAGTAAATCTATTAAATGACCTGTCCTGTCGTCTAGCCTTTCAACTTTGACCCCTGAGCACAGTCACTGACCCGTCTGACCACATGTGATGGTCACATGGGGTTTGACCCAGAGCGAGGGTTGAGGGTGGGGTTGCAGAACAACAGAGAGACATCAAGGGCAGAGTTATGCAGATGTTTTACATGAGGGAACAATATAGTAAATGATAAATATGTGTGGTCAGGTCAGCATTAGAGGTGTGGTTGGCGATCCATACTGTACCTCAAACCTGTCAGGGTCCGCCCCTCCCGCCTGACCCACGAAGATGCCCGCCCCCCTGTCCAGCTCCATGTCATCCGGCGAGCGCTCCAACTTCACTGTCTTCCCAGAGGCGTCGCACCCCATGAAGAAGGTCACCTGGTCGTTGAACACGGACAGAGAGAACTTGGTCCAGGAGTCTAGGTCCAGGGAGGGCACGGTGAAACTAGCAGCTAGGTACGAGGCCTCCGAGTCGGGCTCTGTGTAGTAGAACAGAATCCTCTGATTCCTGCCGTCAGCGTCCGGGGCACTCAGCTTCACCCCCACGTACATGAACTTCTGGGAGGCATCTGTGATGGAGAAGAGGACCCCGGGACTGGAGGGGATGATTTGGAAGACCAGGGAGAAGTCTCGGTAGAAGGGGTTGGGGAGGTGGGCCAGGGCCGGCTGTCCCGCAGCGGTCAGCCCATCCAGCCCTCCGAAGTAGTAGGCAGGTTTTCCCCCTGGACCGGTCCGGGACTCATCAGGAGGCAGGTCTCCGATCAGCTGCAGTAGAGTCACACCACTCTCCGCTGCAGGGGGAGGAGACAGGATAGGAAGTGAGGTCACACACACAGGAAGCCAGCGCTTACAGTACAGGAGTCTCATTGGCCCAGTCCAGAAACAAAGCCCTAGCCCTTACTTAGGTCCCAGGGCACTGTGTAGATCTGAAAACATTGGATAGCTGTAAGCAGTAGAATAAAAATGTCACCTTACATTCTGATTTGTCTATCTAATTCTTTCAGAGCTAGTCTACATTAAGTTCCTAGGGCTTCTTTCAGATCTTGTCTACATTAAGTTCCTAGGGCTTCTTTCAGATCTAGTCTACATTAAGTTCCTAGGGCTTCTTTCAGATCTAGTCTACATGAAGAGCCTAAGGCTTCTTTCAGATATTGTCTACATGAAGTGCCTAAGGTTTCTTTCAGATCTAGTCTACATTATGTACTCCTGAGTGGCGCAGTGGTCTAAGGCACTGCATCGCAGTGCTAACTGTGCCACTAGAGATCCTGGTTTGAATCCAGGCTCTGTCGCAGCCGGCCGCGACCGGGAGACTCATGGGCGGCGCACAATTGGTCCAGGGTAGGGGAGGGAATGGCCAGCAGGGATGTAGCTCAGTTGATAGAGCATGGCGTTTGCAACGCCAGGGTTGTGGGTTTGATTCCCACGGGGGGCCAGTATAAAAAAAAATTTATTCACTAACTGTAAGTTGCTCTGGATAAGAGCGTCTGCTAAATGACTAAAATGTAAGTTCCTAGGGCTTCTTTCAGATCTAGTCTACATTAAGTTCCTAGGGCTTCTTTCAGATCTAGTCTACATTAAGTTCCTAGGGCTTCTTTCAGATCTAGTCTACATTAAGTTCCTAGGGCTTCTTTCAGATCTAGTCTACATTAAGTTCCTAGGGCTTCTTTCAGATCTAGTCTACATTAAGGGCCTAAGGCTTCTTTCAGATCTAGTCTACATTAAGTTCCTAGGGCTTCTTTCAGATCTAGTCTACATTAAGTTCACAGGGCTTCTTTCAGATCTAGTCTACATTAAGTGCCTAAGGCTTCGGGACTTTGAGTTGTTTCTGAACCAGAGCCTTTTTTCTCAGCTCCTGTTTACTCTACGCGCGTAACCACTGGTTTAGGATCAGCTATACACTCTTAGAAAAAAAAGGGTCCCAAAAGAGTTCTTCGGCTGTCCCCATCAATAACCTTTGTTGGTTCCAGGTAGAACCCTCTGTGGAAAGGGTTCATTACGGAACCAAAATGGCTCTACCTAGGGTTGCAAAGGGATGGTATATTACTGGAAACTTTCAAAGTTTACCAGTAAATTACCTGAATTTTGGTATCTTTCAAGGATTTTATTTAATCTATTACAAGACACCTAGTGTCCCTTTTGGGTACTTCAGATGATCACAGGTGTCTGTAATTATCTCTGGCCCTCTGTGTGGCCTTATCATATGTAACATTAATTCAATAATTAAATAAGATGATTTTCAAATACAAAATTGAATGACAAAGCTGTAAAACATTATCCAAAATATAAACCATCATCATGAAATATCATTTTATTTATTTTACTATGTATTTGTTGTCAATGTTTCAGCGTCAAACTGGTGGCAGTTGTGAAAAATGTAAATAGTTGGAAGAGTTGCAGAGTTAATTGAACATATTGCCATTGTTGTTTGATGCTTTTTTCATTATTTAGGCTATTCTCTCTTGAACCAGATGATCTATATACTAGAAACAATATGTGGACAATATGGACACAGATACACAAAATGAATACTATATACTGTATGAATACATTTTGTAAAAGTTATTCAAATTTAAATTATCAAGGTTACGATAGATTGCCATAGATTTTCTATTAATTACCCAAAATGACTGAACATTTCAGTAACTTTGGTAAACTTCTGGTAGCTTTGCAGCCCTAGTTCTACCTGGAATCAAAAAGGATTCTTCAAAGGGTTCTCCTATGGGGACAGCCGAAAAATCATTTTAGGTTCTAGACAGCACCTTTTTTTCTAAGCCTGTACCATCTTCCTTTACCATACCCACAAACCATTATCAGCTAAACAGCCAAACTGATCCCAAGTCAGTTGTTAAGGGCATAGAGTAAGCATGCACATAGGGTACTTTATCATTGACATGAGGTTACCGAAGGGTACAAGGGCACAGTGCAGTAGCAGGTTAGAAAGCACCATGCCTCCATTAGTGTGCTGAGCTTCACCAAGTGACTTAGTCGTGGTGAGTGCCTCAGGTCATAGCCATTCATGTGCAGTGGAGAAAACAACATACTCACTGGGCAAAAACTGGTTGAATCAACGTTGTTTCCACATCATTTCAACAAAAATATTCAATGTGATGATGTTGAATGAATGTGGAAAATTGATTGGATTTGAAAAAAGTCATCAACGCAAGGTAATTTAGTATTTTTTTAACCCAACTTTTAACCTAAATCCAATGACATGGTGAAATGTTTTGTTGATTTCACGTTAGCTGACAACTCAATCAAATGTAAATCAAAACTAGACGTTGAACTGAAGTATGTGCCCAGTGGGTACCAACTCGTGACCTAGCGAATGGTCAGCGAAAGGTCCGTTGCAGAGTGAAATGACAAACCTCAGGCCACATGGACCAAACCCAGTACCCAGTAGTAGTTAATGGTTCAACCTCACCTAGGACAGGTCAAACCCTTCACAGACCTACAGTATGTGGTCAATGATGAACCGTTCTATGTTTCTTTGATGGGCGATAGCAGATCTCGTGACAGCTCACATTCTCTTTCAAGCGCAGCGGTAAGCCTGCTTGACCAAGCTAGGTAGTAGTTGTAAAAGAAAAGCAATTTATGGAGAGAGTTTTGGGGTTCAGGAGGCAGAGACTGTGTCAAATGAACTTGGGCTGGTTTAGCATGGAAAAACGTCTGACTGTAGTCCAGTTCCCATGGACTCAAATAGCCTAGAGGGAAATGAGGAGTAGCTACATGAGACTGACCATCACATTCACATGAAATACAACGTCTAGGGAACTAAACACTGGACAGACAGACATCCTCTCATGGGTGAACTGTCAAAATAGATTTATGACAACTGTTTACAGAAAAGCCCACACTGTACATTGTGAAGGTCACACGAACCAGCGATACTTGAGATTTCCTATCCCTCGAGTGATGTGAACTTAAACAGGGGAAGTGAACTCCGTAACACAGTCATTTAGTCTCAGAGGATCTAGATTGAACCATGAGGCGTTATTCCAGTAGCTAGTAGTGTATACAGAAAAGGGATCTAACTTCTCAATGGCCAAAAGTGCCATTCATAAGTAAGTGCAAAATGATACTGAAGATTATACAACGGGTGGGTTTAATCCTGAATGCTGATTGGTTAAAACCGCATTCCAGCCGGTGTCTATTCCACAAGTTACCACCGGCTAAATCTATGAATGCCCTTTCAGGTGGTTGATTAAGCCTACATTTCAAAATGGACCATGTCTCATATTAGTATCATATTTCCAGTTGTGACAGTGTGAATGACATTTATTGGACTATTGAAGAGTACTTGGACAACAACCAATTCACAATGACTGGAGTCCTACTACATCCTCAAATGAATTGGAACAAGAGACTCAACACTTGCTGGACTAATCCCAAACATATGTTTCCACAAACCAACACTGCAACACCACTTAGTCTCTACAGTCTGTACTCACTCCCACACCATTTAGCCAAGCCAGCTAGGGTCTCACTGGACACTGTTGTTATGCTATCTACATTCTAAACCTGCACGTCAACCGAAGCTTAGCTGAAGATTCCGTGGGATTTCAGCCAATTAGTGGGAGGCTGAGGGGGCGAGGGGGAGGCAGCTTCCCATCAGATGCACCTGCTATTGGTCCATCTGACAGGGCGCTAGGGCAGTCACAGCTCTGGCCCGGTTAGCCCTACACTAACCCAACACTAACCCAGCACTAACCCAACACTAACCCAACACTAACCCAACACTAACCCAACACTACCTCAACACTACCTCAACACTAACCCAACACTACCCCAACACTAACCCAACACTACCGCAGACACTAACCCAACACTACCCCAACACTAACACAACACTAACCCAACACTACCCCAACACTACCCCAACACTAACCCAACACTACCCCAACACTACCCCAGCACTACCCCAACACTAACCCAATACTACCGCAGACGCTCTTATCCAGGGTGACTTACAGTAGTGAGTACATACATTTTCTTATTTTTTCCCCCGTGGGAATCAAACCCACAACCCTGGTGTTGCAAACACCATGCTCTACCAACTGAGCCACATGGGACCAGGGTGGCTGGCCAGGCAGGCAGCTTCCCTTCCCTGTTCCCAATCTGACATGATTCCATGATTCTCCACGCTGGTCTGATCCTTCACGCTATCCTGGCAACGCTCAGGGACATTCCACAGCACTGCAGTAATAGGGAGATGAATTTACAGAGTTCCAGGGATTCCCAGTCGGACATAGGAGATTAAGGGAATATCCTGTCGGTTACGTACTGCAGATGTCCCATCCCAATAGGGAATATATTCCCACCTCCCACAGATCGAGGAATCTATGGCCTACAGTGCACATTTTTACATTTGCAAAAAATTACATCAAACCTGTTTTTGCTTTGTCATTATGGGGAATTTTGGGTAGATTGACGAGGGAAAATAGTTTTCTCAGGTTTTTAGGCATTTTATTTTCAGGTCACTCCAGAGATGTTTGATCAGGTTCAAGTCCGGGCTCTGGCTGGGCCACTCAAGGACATTCAGAGACTCTTCCCGAAGCCACTCCTGCGTTTTCTTGGCTGTGTGCTTAGGGTCGTTGTCCTGTTGGAAGGTGAACCTTCGCCCCAGTCTGAGGTCCTGAGCACTGGAGCAGGTTTTCATCAAGGATCTTCCTGTACTTTGCTCCATTAACCTTTCCCTCAAACCTGACTAGTCTCCCAGTCCCTGCCACTGAAAAACATCCCCAGAGCATGATGCTACCACCACCATGCTTCACCATGTGGATGGTGCCAGGTTTCCTCCAGACGTGACGCTTTAAATTCAGGCCAAAGAGTTCAATCTTGGTTTCATCAGACCAGAGAATCTTGTTTCTCATGGTCTGAGAGTCTTTAGGTGCCTTTTGGCAAACTCCAAGCATGCTGCCTTGCCTTTTACATAGGAGTGGATTCCGTCTACCATAAAGGCCTGATTGGTGGAGTGCTGCAGATATGGTTGTCCTTCTGGAAGGTTCTCCAGTCTCCACAGAGGAACTCTGGAGCGCTGTCAGAGTGACCATTGGGTTCTTGGTCACCTCCCTGACCAAGGCCCTTCGCCCCCGATTGCTCAGTTTGGCTGGGCGGCCAGCTCTAGGAAGAGTCTTGGTGGTTCCAAACTTCTTCCATTTAAGAACGATGGAGGCCACTGTGTTCTTGGGGACCTTCGATGCTGCAGAAATATTTTGGTACCCTTCCCCAGATCTGTGCCTTGACAGAATCCTGTCTCGGAGCTCTATGAACAACTCCTTCAACCTCATGGCTTGGTTTTTGCTCTGACATGCACTATCAACTGTGGGACCTTATATAGACAGGTGTGTGCCTTTCCAAATCATGTCCAATCAATTGAATTTACCACAGGGGGACTCCAATCAAAATGTAGAAACATCTCAAGGATGATCAATGGAAACAGGATGCACCTGAGCTCAATTTCGAGTCTCATAGCAAAGGGTCTGAATAAGGTATTTTTGCAAAAAAATCTAAAAACCTGTTTTTGCTTTGTCATTATGGGGTATTGTGTGTAGATTGATGAGGAAAAAATTATAATTTAATCAATTTTAGTATAAGGCTGTAATGTGACAAAATGTGGAAAAAGTCAAGGGGCCTGAATACTTTCTGAATGCACTGTATATTACTGTATAACATTGTTTTATCCCTGTCTTCTCTATCCCCTCTTCATCCTCTCCTCTTCACCTCTTTTATCCTAGCAAAGAGCTTCCTCTTATAACAAGCCAAGAGGGCGTACCTAAAATGTCCTGCAAACCAAACATTGACTATTTTAACTACAATCCGCCTAGTTACCTCATGTCTGAGTTTCACTCTGTTTTAAATAAACGTAGGTATGTCACAGTGAACAATAAACGAGTTTATAGAACGCTACCTCATTGCAGAAGGATTTATTGCCTCAAGACCGTGCTGAAGAAATCGTTCTGTGCTCTTTGTCTGAAAACTGTAATAAGTCCTTGTTTGGGAAAATGAGAAGGCCTACTAACTGTGTGCAAAGAGCAACAGAAAACTATTTTCCTAATTCAATGATGCATCAGAGAGAGCCAGAGGCCAAAGCACCAAATGTATGTTTGTTTAAACCTCCATGTTCCAAGATGACAGTGCCAAAAACTACTGTACGAACATAAGAATGTACTTTAATTACAATAATGTAAGTAGCCAAAAGTGAAACCATTATCATTGTTTATTGGTGCTAACTTGCAATGCTTGTTACAAGTGGTGACTAGCCCATCAAAGACCATTGGAACAGGCTGTAATGTGAAACACTGATCCTACTGTACCGGAAACAGACAGATGTCAGCTGGCGTTTGAGATATAGAGTATCTAACTCCACTTTCCATCCTTTCCAAGGACCCCCCTGTTAGAAAGTCTGAATGGTCCAATCCATGAACCTCTCCAGCTGTGACACATCCCAGGGGACCAGACCAACTGGACCTGGAGAGCTACAGAAAGGGGGGAGCAGAGCCAGAACTGAAAGCCCATCAGTTAACACTTCAGAGTGAGGCAACACAGCTGTGACATCTATGGCATTTCCACTGTTCCCAGATCAGCCCTTAATCCATATTTGGCCAAACCCCAGCCATGGTCAATTAAAGATGACTGATGGTGGAACAAGAAACAAGAAAGCAGAGCACTCCACTAAGATGACATCACTAAATCCAACCTTGTACATTTCCTCTAGGTTTTCATGAAACCATTCTCACTCACTTGGCATTACAGCTTGGCTCAATTGGCTGAAAGCCAGAAAAGCCCCATTCTGCTATTCAAGCTAATGGTTGGATTGGTCATACATAACATAAAATGTGGCGCCACAGCAGCCAGGTTTTCTCTGGCAAGGGCCCATCTTTCATAGATTTTGCCCATACTTGGAATCCTCTGGGAATTCAACTGCCTGCAGTGTTTTGAGTTGAAATACTGTAGAGCAAGGGTTTTTCAACCTACATACCTATAACATCCGTTTACATTATAGATAGTGCAAAAATCAAGACTTATTACAAAACATGATCCACTGCATTTTAACATCAACGCGGGCAAACAAGAATGTAATACCACCCACTTGTTTCCCAGTGAACCAACATGAACATTGGCATGTAATGAACTGGGAAATCCCCTTGACACAAAAGACTCTCTCTTTCTCTTAGTTGTTCTCTTTACTCTTCTTCAGATGGTTGACTGTACATTTAATTGCTGCCTTTCCACCCTTTATATCTAACTATCACTGACAGACTGTGTAAAATGGTGGGTGTCCCATGACCCCTAGTGAAGATTCCGTGCCCCGCTGTCTGGTCTGAATCAGACGGCTCCTTGTTGGAAGGGGGCACGCAAAGACACCCTCACCCTTTCTCCCAAACCAGAGGGCACAATCGCCACACTCTTCCCCAGAGCAGATCATTTTGCATGAATCTACCACCCCCAGCCACACTCCCATACAGCCCCAGTGTGGATGAGATGAATCCATTGTTCAGACTGCAGTGGTCTGCTCTACTGAGAAGGCAGTCTCCACTCCTCCAAGACACATGCTACATTCCAATCCTCATACTCACTGATTATAGACGTCGATTGAGTCCCAGAAATACTATAATACAGTATGGAGGCTGTGTAATATAAAGATGGCAATGAAAAGAGGCTGGCGAATCTCGATAAGGGTCGGATTGATTGTCACCCACCAACCCTAATTCCATAGGTCGCCCATTGGTACAGATAGTGGCATGAAAATGCTTTGTAGATTTACAAAGACAAGATGGTTGACCCTCTTAAGCCAGATAGTTTTGAGTGAAATCTTAAGATGGCTGTTTGTAATAGTTTGTTTACATCATTATACCTATAGGTCCATCACCAGCCTACCCACCAACCCATGCATCCCTGCATCCATCTCCACCTCTCATGCTGATAGGACAAACTTAATGAACTGAGTAAAACAGGATATTGAAATAGATCCTACAGCTAGAAAAAGGCCCAACAGTAGTAGAGAGCCCCATGAAACAGACTAACGTCAACTCCAGAACAAAACATGACATTCCATTTAAACTCCCATCTCAAATGACAACAAGTCAACCAAAGGAAACAAAGGATAGAGTGCACTGAGTGTGTGTGTATGTGTGTGTGTGTCTGAGTGTGTGTGTGTGTGTGTCTGAGTGTGTGTGTGTGTGTGTGTGTCTAAGTGTGTGTGTGTGTGTGTGTGTGTGTGTGTGTGTCTGTGTGTGTGTGTGTGTGTGTGTGTGTGATTCAGTGTGTATGTACAAGTCTAGGTATGCACCCCAGAAGAGGGTGACATGCTGACAAGCACGGTGCTGTTCCATAGCTTTTCTTGGCAAACAGAAGCACCAAATAAATCACAAATGAACATGTGCTGAAGTGATTTCGCCAAAGCTTGTCGAGCAAAAACACGACGAGTGCAAACTACAATGAAATGAGTACTCAGCTCCTTGCAATACAGCCAATATAGGAAACAGTCTTTCTGTCATGTCTCATATTGACCTATTCTGTCATATATTAGAATGAAAGGAAAACAGTGTCATACATGTGTACTACTACACTGCTATGCATTTCTTTTAAATGAGCCTTCCAAAAATCGTGGCTTTAGAGCCTAACCCCTATTTTATAGGACTATGGTTTATGTTAAAGTTGAATCGTTATCTAAACTCCTACCCTACTTGCTAAAAGTTAAGTTAATATGGGCAATAAAAAATGTTTAGAAGCCTGAGCACTTACAAGTCCCCATGGGAAAACAACTCTGTGATAAATATGGCTTGATTCGTTTTATGTGCTGTGACTCTGAACTCAGACTATCAAGTCTCCCATGCATACACAGTAGGGCATGATTTATTGAGCTGTCATAGCCTGCCGAGCTAAAGCCGAGGTAGAGCTTATAGAAGTCTTCCTGTCCCTTTATGGGGCCGAACCCTGGAGAACAGATTCTAAAAAGTGTGCATTTTCCACTTCTCCATATGCTTCTTTACTGCATCACATTAATCACAAGTCGACCCTACAGTACAAATCGGCATATCTGAATCCTCATAAATGCTGCATTGGGAAGAATGCATACGAATAGCAGGAAAAGCATTTTCCACTGTCGGAAAACAAAAGACTGGAGCATGATTTTGTCCTATGCTTCATGTATATTTCATGGGTTTTTCTCCACTCTATGCAGACAAAACATTCTCATTAACGTTAGCATTCATACAAAACATGCAAATGCTCCCAGGTTGGTGGTCTATAGTGCCGGTCAGTCATGCTTGTGTTCGTGTCACACTTCTGAGCATGTGCGGTGGAGTATGATTGACCCCAAAACAAGGTATAATCATCAGCATCCCCCGACTAAAAGCACACACTGCCGCCAAGCGTTTTGAAGTCGCTCAAATGTGAGGATAACAAGTGTCTATGCTGCTTCACAAAGGTGTGTTACACACACATGCACACGCACACACACACACACAAAGCTGTCATGACCAGACAACCGGATTCAAAATGTATCTCCAAACAGGATACATTCTAACCCGCGGTTTTACCTTTCCGATTACTAACTGACACACACGACGGACACCGCAACCCCGCCTCCTGATCCCTGTCGGGCAGCATATTACACTCTACAGGAAGTTGCCCATCATCCAGGGCTGGCCAGCAGCTGTCTTGCAGGACATGGCAGAAGCTGCAGCAGGGCAGAAGGGGAACCTTGGTGGGCACCTGACCAGGCAGTGGGCACCTGGGCACCAGGAGGAGGCAGAGGAACCATTCGGCTCCATGGTGGCACCCCGCCTTGGCCAGCCATGCCCACTCTCTCAGGACTATGCCCACCTCCTCCACAGAGGTGTGGTTCAGGAAGTTGGGCAGCGAGAAATGCTTCGACCCCCTGGATATGCAGATCGGCCAATCAGAGGGCACGAGGTGGCAGGTTCCATTGTGGTCATGAGAGGTGATGTCAGATAGGTTGGTCTTTGGTTCGCCCTGTTTCACCCCCTCAACCCCTGTGAGGTCATCCTCCACCACCCCTGTTAGGTTAGTGGGGATAACCGAGCTTTCGCTTTCTCTAAGCCCTGACCCTGAACCCGACCCCGATCCGGTCCCTGAACCTACACCAGACTCAGCCCCCGATCCAAACCCAGACCCTACACCAGATGCTGAACCCGACCCTGACCCTGAACCCGTCTCAGACCCAGATCCTTCCACAGACCCAGACCCAGATCCTTCCCCAGACTCCTCCTTATTAACCGTCTGTGTGGTAGGGCTTGCCACTCCTCCGTCAGTCCAAGTGGTTGGGGTCGCATCCCACGTCTGCACAAACTTACGGATCCCATCAGCCACGTTGATGATTTCTGCCCCAACCCCTGCCAGGTTCTCCTCACCTCTCTTGGGCTGTCCTCCTGCCCCTGCCTTGCCCAGCAGCGGAGCCTTCGTTGGGGCTTGGGTAGTAGGATCAGGGTCATTGTTCCAGAACCAAGCATCCAGACGACCCACGCTGAGAGCCAGAAGAAGGGGAAGGCCCAGCCACAACTTCATCTTAGACATCTTGCTCCTTCAACCCACCGGCATCCAGAACCTCCTGGTCTGAGAGTATAGCTTCCACAACAAACACTGGATCCAACAAGCACTGTGTTCTGTCTGTGTTCTTACTGTTCCCCCACCTAATAGCCGGCTAGTCAACAGTCACTCAAGCCCCCTCTGTCCATAAGGCACACTGCTAGCACAAACACACACCGACCCTCCCTCTAGCACAGCTCATTGTTTCACTCCATGCACCGGCCCACTGCAGAATCATCTCACACACACACACACACACACACACACACACACGGGGAAACCCACATCAGGAGGAGGGGTTACTGTGCTGGAGAGGGGCTTCATTGGTTAATCTGAATTTCTCCCTCACATACTGGCCCCTCCCTCATGTTGCTAGGTTGATGAGTGGGTCCCCTCAGACACACAGTCCTCAATGAGGAGAACATGCACACTGACACACACACACAGACAGAAGACACACCACACACACACACACACACACACACTCCCTCCCTAGAAGGAAAAACCTCTGGGTTGTTTGATGGGAAACACTAAACAGTCTCTGCTGACTGGATGATATTCAAATGAAGCAGTTCAATCAATGTTTCCAAAAAATTATGTTGCGATTACTCATCATTGTCTACAGAACACTACTCCAGTCAGAAAGTGTGTTACAGTTAATTAACTATCAATCAAGTTAGCGGTATTGTGAGAAGGGGTGTCTTGTGGAAGGTTTGAAAAACTCATAGGACCCTAATATTCCCACCGAGCTGAAAAGGGAGTGAAGGGAGGGGGGAGGCCCATTCATTGGGTTCATATAGCCACCACTACCATTAAAAGGTTGAATAGGTTGGTGAACTCCATAATCTACTCAAAGCTCTTGTAAAAAATATATTGCATAACTGGCCATACCTCTGAGGTCATCCATTATCTTACAGATGTGTGAGTGAGTGAGTGAGTGAGTGAGTGAGTGAGTGAGTGAGTGAGTGAGTGAGTGAGTGAGTGATGAACAAAACGAGGGAGAGCAGCTGAGAGCGGAGAGGTTCAGGAGGAGCGTATCTGATTCAATAGACGTTTTAAGCTCTCGGCCCCCAGGGGCCAAACGGCCAGCCCATTGCCTCATCTGAGAAAGACCTCCAGTAATTCCCCCGCTCCATGGTTCCCACAGCCTGGCTCAGTCCAGGGTGCCCCTGATGTCCCCGTACCCCCTCACCCCCATCACCCGCCTCCCTGTCCGCCTGCACTATCCAGCTGTTGCACATTCCTCCTCACAAAGACAGACCTCCCACAACCCTGCTACACCCTTCCTAAACCCCTAATTCACTCCTAATGCACCCTATTACATGACTGATGGACTCCTAGAGAAGCACCGATATCTCATTCTGCTGGAAAAGTTACACAGACATACAGTGGGGAGAACAAGTATTTGATACACTGCCGATTTTGCAGGTTTTCCTACTTACAAAGCATGTAGAGGTCTGTAATTTTTTATCATAGGTACACTTCAACTGTGAGAGACGGAATCTAAAACAAAAATCCAGAAAATCCCATTGTATGATTTTTAAGTAATTAATTTGCATTTTATTGCATGACATAAGTATTTGATCACCTACCAACCAGTAAGAAGACATGTTAGTTTTTCTTTAAGAAGCCCTCCTATTCTCCACTCATTACCTGTATTAACTGCACCTGTTTGAACTCGTTACCTGTATAAAAGCCACCTGTCCACACACTCAATCAAACAGACTCCAACCTCTCCACAATGGCCAAGACCAGAGAGCTGTGTAAGGACATCAGGGATAAAATTGTAGACCTGCACAAGGCTGGGATGGGCTACAGGACAATAGGCAAGCAGCTTGGTGAGAAGGCAACAACTGTTGGCGCAATTATTAGAAAATGGAAGAAGTTCAAGATGACGGTCAATCACCCTCGGTCTGGGGCTCCATGCAAGATCTCACCTCGTGGGGCATCAATGATCATGAGGAAGGTGAGGGATCAGCCCAGAACTACACGGCAGGACCTGGTCAATGACCTGAAGAGAGCTGGGACCACAGTCTCAAAGAAAACCATTAGTAACACACTACAGCGTCATGGATTAAAATCCTGCAGCGCACGCAAGGTCCCCCTGCTCAAGCCAGCGCATGTCCAGGCTCGTCTGAAGTTTGCCAATGACCATCTGGATGATTCAGAGGAGGAATGGGAGAAGGTCATGTGGTCTGATGAGACAAAAATATAGCTTTTTGGTCTAAACTCCACTCGCCGTGTTTGGAGGAAGAAGAACACCATCCCAACCGTGAAGCATGGAGGTGGAAACATCATTCTTTGGGAATGCTTTTCTGCAAAGGGGACAGGACGACTGCAGTGTATTGAGGGGAGGATGGATGGGGCCATGTATCGCGAGATCTTGGCCAACAACCTCCTTCCCTCAGTAAGAGCATTGAAGATGGGTCGTGGCTGGGTCTTCCAGCATGACAACGACCCGAAACACACAGCCAGGGCAACTAAGGAGTGGCTCCGTAAGAAGCATCTCAAGGTCTTGGAGTGGCCTAGCCAGTCTCCAGACCTGAACCCAATAGAAAATCTTTGGAGGGAGCTGAAAGTCCGTATTGCCCAGCGACAGCCCCGAAGCCTGAAGGATCTGGAGAAGGTCTGTATGGAGGAGTGGGCCAAAATCCCTGCTGCAGTGTGTGCAAACCTGGTCAAGACCTACACGAAACGTATGATCTCTGTAATTGCAAACAAAGGTCTCTGTGCCAAATATTAAGTTCTGCTTTTCTGATGTATCAAATACTTATGTCATGCAATAAAATGCAAATTAATTACTTAAAAATCATACAATGTGGTTTTCTGGATTTTTGTCTCTCACAGTTGATTTTCTTCTCTCACAGTTGAAGTGTACCTATGATACAAATTACAGACCTCTACATGCTTTGTAAGTAGGAAAACCTGCAAAATCGTCAGTGTATCAAATACTTGTTCTCCCCACTGTATGTCTCTCTCCTCGTTCCGCATGAGCACATGCATGTGATAACTGTAGGTTGTTTTGGTTCAGTTGGACTGGTTTGAACTGGTGTGATGATAACTGTAGGTTGTTATGGTTCAGTTGGACTGGTTTGAACTGGTGTGATGATAACTGTAGGTTGATATGGTTCAGTTGGACTGGTTTGAACTGGTGTGATGATAACTGTAGGTTGTTATTGTTCAGTTGGACTGGTTTGAACTGGTGTGATGATAACTGTAGGTTGTTATGGTTCAGTTGGACTGGTTTGAACTGGTGTGATGATAACTGTAGGTTGTTATGGTTCAGTTGGACTGGTTTGAACTGGTGTGATGATAACTGTAGGTTGATATGGTTCAGTTGGACTGGTTTGAACTGGTGTGATGATAACTGTAGGTTGTTATGGTTCAGTTGGACTGGTTTGAACTGGTGTGATGATAACTGTAAGTTGTTATGGTTCAGTTGGACTGGTTTGAACTGGTGTGATGATAACTGTAGGTTGTTATGGTTCAGTTGGACTGGTTTGAACTGGTGTGATGATAACTGTAGGTTGTTATGGTTCAGTTGGACTGGTTTGAACTGGTGTGATGATAACTGTAGGTTGTTATGGTTCAGTTGGACTGGTTTGAACTGGTGTGATGATAACTGTAGGTTGTTATGGTTCAGTTGGACTGGTTTGAACTGGTGTGATGATAACTGTAGGTTGATATCGTTCAGTTGAACTGGTCTGAACTGGTGTGATGATAACTGTAGGTTGTTATGGTTCAGTTGGACTGGTTTGAACTGGTGTGATGATAACTGTAGGTTGTTATGGTTCAGTTGGACTGGCTTGAACTGGTAATTAAATGGATGTTCTTCTGGCTTGCAAGTCTGGCATGGGTCTCTCTCAACCGGTCTTGGGTTTTCACACTGTTCATTTCCAATGGAGTCATAAAGAAGTTGATTTATTGGCTCAAAAGTAAGCCCAGATAAGTTTCTCAATCTGATTGACATAATACAATTGTTCTGTTCTATTCCACTTACCAGTAAATCACATTCCATTGTACAATAGCATTTACAAAATCCAGCTTCATTCATACCTAAGATGGAAGCCAAAATTTGCTCTCTTTCCACCCTCCCTCCCTCCCTCCCTCCCTCCCTCCCTCCTCTCCCTACCTCCCTCAGTGAGTTGACATGTTGCCCAGGTAACCCTATCCCCTCAGGATAAATCATCAATGGAACGGAGGAGTGAATACCTTCCTTATGAAGTCACAGCAGCTAAAATGGCTGGATGCTACCCACCAGCCTGCTCATAGTCCAAACATCTTCCATGACATTTAGCTTTATTCTCTATCTAGGGCACAGAGAGAAAGGTAAACTACATAATAAACATTGCTGCACTCTTAGAATTATTTTTGCTATCTAGAACCTAAAAGTGTTCTTCAGCTGTCCCCATAGGAGAGCCCTTGGAAGAACCCTTATTTTGGTTCCAGGTAGAACCCTTTTGGGTTCCATGTAGGACCCTTTCCAAAGAGGGTTCAACACGGAACCCAAAAGGGTTCTACTTGGAACCAAAAAGGGTTCTCCCTGGAACCAAAAAGGCTTTTCCTATGAGGACAGCCGAAGAACCCTTTTGGAACCTTTTTTTTCTAAGAGTGTAGCACTTGATAATGAGTGTAGTAAATTCATTAACAGAAAATATCCTTGTTTGTTGTGCTTTGCTGCTTGTTCATTGGTAATGGTACCTGCAAGTACTCTGTACCCCATGTACAGTAGATCAAAACCCCACACTTTACACAGAGAGCAGAGAGACAAGCGCTCCTAATGATGATCTATAGTCAATGTATCAATATGACTACATAAGCATTCCACAACCTCCCACAGACATTCTCTATCCCCTCCCTTCTGTTCCCTCCCTCTCTGTACTATTCTCTGACCTGATGGTTCAAACCCATTTCATCTACGTTAGTCAACCAAGCGTGCTGACCTGGACTGGGGCATTAGAAGGGTAAATAAACAAACTGGAGGATCATGGTTCAGTGACTAAGAGGTGGTGAGAGGTGCTGCTAGACCACTAGACCGTTTGACAGGTTAGGCACACATGCATATGTAACTCACACACACACACCTACATGCAACACACACACACACAGCGCTGCTGAGGATTCTTATAGTCATAGTGGGGATGTAACATTTGCTTTTGCATGCCTGCATGTGTGAATGCACATGCGTAGATGGAGGGAAATGGTCCAGTAATCCAGTGCGTGGTCTAACTGTCATAAAATGGTTGGGATGTTGTAATGTGGTCATATCACTGTTACATTTTCTGCTGGTGACAGATCTGAACTATTTGTGTGTAATTGAGGCAAACTAGCCAAGTGAAGTATTATGAAAATGACCCACCTTATCACAAAAAGATCTAAGACTGTAATTTACCTTCCTTAACATGGGAAAACCATGGATTGCCAATGTACTATACATTACAGGGTTTTTCAGGATAAAAAAGGGACTTAACATTTTAGAGGCCTCCATCTTGGCAGGCGAGAATACATTTTGCTGTTTTTAAAGTAATTTCCTGCAAATCTACACATTTTGCCAAGGAGTTGAGAGAGTAAAATGTCTGTTTTAAAGCTAATTTCCTTCTCGCGCACACGCGCAAACATGCACGCACACACACACACACAAACGCACACACACACACGCACACACACACAAACGCACACACACACACGCACACACACACATCCTCTAGCCCTAGGAAAACAGTACTAAAGGACTGTAGAGATCTGCCAGATAATTAGTTAAGGTTTGTGAAAGGGGATTTACAGTGAGAGCATGCCAGGACCCCACATTGTTAAATAACCCCACCACAGCTGTATAGACCCAACACAGCACTCTCTCCCACCCCAGCCATCCAGAGCCACAGCTCAGCACGCTACTTTGTATTGTATTTATATTTCACCCTTATTCTAACAGAGTACACGTTATAATTTACAACAACACCTCACAAGATGAGATGGCATTGGGACAATAAATAGCAGATGAATTGATTGATTCGTTGCCCATGTACATGTACTTCAGTGGAGGCTGCTGAGGGGAGGACAGCTCATAATAATGACTGGAGTGGAGTTTAATGGCTGGAATGGAGTGAATGGAATGGTATCCAAAGCATGTGTTTGATACCATTCCATTGACTCCACTTCAGACATTATTATGAGCTGTGCTCCCCTCAGCAGCCTCCACTGATGTACTTGTGGGTTATGGCTATAAGAAGTTGATTTACTGTAAAGGGCTTACAATACACACAGCCACCAGCAGAGGGCAGCATCGAAGAGGGAACCACCGCATTTAGGCACCATCACTATGGAGAGTGGTATGGGAATCTGAGTGCAACAGGTCTGTTGAAAAATAAATGAACGAAAATGCATGAAATTCTGCCATCTACTGTCGAGTGGACTACACACACTGAGGTGAGGAGGAAAAACAGCGAATTAAGAAGATTCACATTTTACATTAGCTGTGTCTAGTGTTTGTGTTATTTCACTCATGTGTTCAACTAATACTCCCTTACACCTGTCAAGTCCTTTCAGATTTGTGAAGACTGAAATGGAACTGGGCCAAGGTCTACTTGCAGAGTGCCCTTCCCTTGCGTAAGGCCTCATGAGCCAATATAAATCATCTAATAATAATAATATAATATATTATATATATTTCAGTCTTCACAAATCTCATGAGCCATCGTCCTGATGGACATTACATTTTACATTACATGGACATTCAAGAGTGATGAAGAGCAAAATAGAGGACCTTCATCAGGCAGAATATATTATATTATTATTATTATTATTATTATGTTATTTATATTGGCAGAAATGTGGCAGAGACCGTCTATGTGACACTGTCTGCCCCCCCTCCCCCATCCATAGTATGTTGGTGGCACCTTAATTGGGGAGGACGGGCTCGTGGTAATGGCTGGAGCTGAATAGGTGGAATGGTATCAAACACATCAAACACATGGTTTCCATGTGTTTGATGCCATTCCATTAGCGCCGTTCCAGCCATTACTATGAGCCGTCCTCCCCTCAGCAGCCTCCACTGCAACCCACAGTGGGATTGTGGCAGAGAGCGAAGCAGGGCATATTCAGAGAAGACGGTGTAAAACTGTATCAAGTATCAATGCCTGATTCATTAGGGAAGACAGGAGAGGAGGAGAGGAGGAGGAGAGGGAAGCAACACAATACGATGCTTGTTGTAAAGTATCTTAATTGGAGTACAATGGGACCTTGGTTTTCAGCAGAAAGAAATCTGTCGAGATCTGTAAACATATTGTATGATAAAAAACAACCGTCTATGGATATTCCACATTTAGCTTTTCTACTGTCATTGACCACAAATATATTGACTTTCCCCCAACTCAGCAGAAGAGACACAAGAAAAAAAGTTGAGTAGTCCAACACTTTGATACTCTGCTCAGGATAATGAGGGGGTACTGTGCCTATAGCTTTTGGCACAAACGACCTGCCTCAAAAACATGGTAGTGGAATCATGACTTCAATGACTGTTAGAACAGTGGTTAGAAGAACACAACAACGTCATAATAGTGGTTAGAACACAACAACGTTAGAACAGTGGTTAGAACACAACAACATTAAAACAGTGTTAGAAGAACACAACAACGTTAGAACAGTGGTTAGAAGAACACGACAACGTTAGAACACAACAACGTTAGAACAGTGATTAGAAGAACACAACAACATTAGAATAGTGTTAGAAGAACACAACAACATTAAAACAGTGGTTAGAACACAACAACGTTAGAACAGTGTTAGAAGAACACAACAACATTAAAACAGTGGTTAGAACACAACAACATTAGAACAGTGGTTAGAAGAACACAACAACATTAAAACAGTGGTTAGAAGAACACAACAACATTAGAACAGTGGTTAGAAGAACACAACAACATTAGAATAGTGTTAGAAGAACACAACAACATTAAAACAGTGGTTAGAACACAACAACGTTAGAACAGTGTTAGAAGAACACAACAACATTAAAACAGTGGTTAGAACACAACAACGTTAGAACAGTGGTTAGAAGAACACAACAATGTTAGAACAGTGGTTAGAAGAACACAACAACATTAGAACAGTGGTTAGAAGAACACAACAACATTAGAACAGGGTTTAGAAGAACACAACAACTTTAGAACAGTGGTTAGAAGAACACAACAACTTTAGAACAGTGGTTAGAAGAACACAACAATGTTAGAACAGTGGTTAGAAGAACACAACAACGTTAGAACAGGGTTTAGAAGAACACAACAACGTTAGAATAGTGGTTAGAAGAACACAACAACGTTAGAAAAGTGGTTAGAAGAACACAACAACATTAGAACAGTGGTTAGAAGAACACAACAACGTTAGAACAGTGGTTAGAAGAACACAACAACATTAGAACAGTGGTTAGAAGAACACAACAACGTTAGAACAGTGGTTAGAAGAACACAACAACGTTAGAATAGTGGTTAGAAGAACACAACAACGTTAGAATAGTGGTTAGAAGAACACAACAACATTAGAACAGTGGTTAGAAGAACACAACAACGTTAGAACAGTGGTTAGAAGAACACAACAATGTTAGAATAGTGGTTAGAAGAACACAACAACGTTAGAATAGTGGTTAGAAGAACACAACAACGTTAGAACAGTGGTTAGAAGAACACAACAACATTAGAACAGTGGTTAGAAGAACACAACAATGTTAGAACAGGGTTTAGAAGAACACAACTGTCACGGATTCAGCCGAGGCTGCTCCTCCTCCTTGCTCGGGCAGGCTTCGGCGTCCGTCGTCCCCGGAGTACTAGCTGCTGCCGATCGATGTTTCGGTGTTTGTCTTGTTTGGTCTTTATTGTTTACACCTGCTTCCCATTATGTTGGATCCCTATATTACCCCCTGTCTCTCATTGGTTATTTTGTGTGTTATTGTTCGTTGTCATTCCGGCAGTTGCTTTGTATGTACGGGTCTTTGTGTTTTCCTCCCTGTTTGGATGATTGTTGTTTTGAACGTTGATTCTACTGTGTTCAGTAAAGTACGTTGCCAGCCGCTCTGTGTCCTGCATTTGACTTCGCTAACCGCATACACATCGCGTGACAGAATAACACACCAAGACATGGAGTCAGCAGGAGCAGCCAGCTGGATCACTGGAGGAGCGCGTAACACAACAAGCGGCCATGATCCAGGCTCTCGGCACCGCCATGGAAGGGGTGATGAACACCTTGGAGCGATGGGAAAGAGGAGGTTTTTTCCACACCTCCTCCGACGATACCACCACCATCAGCTATACCCATCGCTTCACCTCCGGGGTCCAGTGGGATTCGGCTCTCGCTCCCGAGGGCTTATGATGGCACCGCGGCCGGGTGTCAGGGTTTCCTGCTCCAAGTGGAACTCTACCTGGCAACCATCCACCCGGTGCCCTCGGGATACGAGAGTGTGTCCGCCCTCATCACCTGTCTGTCCGGCAAGGCACTGGAGTGGGCCAACGCTGAGTGGGGGGGAATAGACGCCGCTACAGTCAACTATGCGGAGTTCACCCGCCGCTTCAGGGCGGTGTTCGATCATCCCCCAGAGGGGAAGGCGGCGGGTGAGCGTCTGTTCCACCTCAGACAGGGGAAGAGGAGCGCGCAGGAGTTCGCACTGGACTTCCGGACTCTGGCTGCCAATGCGGGATGGAATGAGAGGGCCCTCATCGACCACTGGTGGACATGTCGATTCGCCTAGATACCCTGTTGGCTACCCGCGGACGTCCGGAGTCGGGGCCGTCCATTCCATCCCCCAGCACTTCCGAGCCGAGCCCTATGGAGCTCGGGGGTGCTGGTGCTAGGGAGACGAGGAGAGAGACCAGGAGAGAGGCCGTCCCCTGCACCAACTGTGGCCGCAGAGGACACACTGCGGGTCGGTGCTGGGGAGGGTCTCCTAGGAATCGAGGCAGTAGGCAACGCACTGATGAGTCATTCCAGGTGAGTAAGCACCCAACTCACCCAGAGCTCTCTGTTGTACATATGTGTATTAAAGTTGTGTTTCCCGAGGTTTCTCCTCACTCCCAGCATAAGGCGCTAGTAGATTCAGGCGCAGCAGGGAATTTTATCGATCACCGGTTCACGTATAAGTTAGGGATTCCTATTGTACCAGTTGATGTGCCCTTCCCCATCCATGCCCTAGATAGCCGCCCTTTGGGGTCGGGATTGATTAGGGAGGTCACAGCGCCACTTAAGATGAAGACGCAGGAGGGCCATGAGGAGATTATACGGTTGTATTTGATTGACTCTTCTCCTGCGTTTCCCATGGTGCTGGGGCTTCCCTGGTTAACATCACATGACCCCAACATTTCATGGCAACAGAGGGCTCTCAAGGGATGGTCTGATCAGTGTGTCGGGCGGTGTGTAGGTGTTTCCGTAGGGGCAACGACGGTGGAAAGTCCGAACCAAATTCCCACCATGCACATTCCTCCTGAGTATGCCGATTTGGCACTCGCCTTCTGTAAAAAGAATGCGACTCAATTACCACCTCATCGACAGGGGGATTGTGCGATAGACCTCCAGGTAGGCGCTGCGCTTCCTCGTAGTCATGTCTATCCTCTGTCTCAGGAGGAGACGGCAGCTATGGAGACATACGTCACCGAATCTCTGAGACAGGGATACATACGATCGTCCACTTCCCCTGCGTCCTCTAGTTTCTTTTTTGTGAAGAAGAAGGATGGGGGTTTACGCCCGTGTATTGATTACCGTGGTCTCAATCAGATTACAATCAAATACAGCTATCCTCTCCCTCTGATTGCTAGTATGACGGAGTCATTACACGGGGCGCGATTCTTCACAAAATTGGATCTCAGGAGCGCGTACAACCTGGTGCGCATTAGGGAGGGAGATGAGTGGAAGACAGCATTCAGTACCACCTCGGGTCACTATGAGTACCTCGTCATGCCATACGGTTTAATGAATGCTCCTTCAGTCTTCCAATCGTTTGTGGACGAGATTTTCCAGGATTTGCATGGACAGGGTGTAGTGGTGTATATTGATGACATTCTAATATACTCCGCTACACGAGCCGAGCATGTGTCCCTGGTGCGTTGGGTGCTGGGTAGACTGTTGGAGCATGACCTGTATGTGATGGCGGAGAAATGTCTGTTCTTCCAGGAGTCCATCTCCTTCCTGGGACATCGGTTGTCCGCGTCAGGGGTGGAGATGGAGATTGACCGCGTTTCAGCCGTGCGTAATTGGCAGACTCCCACCATGGTGAAGGAGGTGCAGCGGTTTTGGGGTTTTTCCAATTACTACCGGAGGTTTATCCGGGGCTTTGGACAGGTAGCAGCTCCCATCACCTCCCTGCTAAAGGGGGGCCCGGTGCGTTTGCAGTGGTCGGCTGAGGCGGACAGGGCGTTTAGACATCTGAAGGACCTGTTCACCTCGGCTCCGGTGCTGACACATCCGGATCCCTCTTTGGCGTTCCAAGTTGAGGTGGATGCGTCCGAGGCGGGGATCGGTGCTATACTGTCTCAGCGCTCGGGCACGCCTCCAAAACTCTGCCCCTGTGCTTTCTATTCTAAGAAGCTCAGTCCGGCGGAACGCAATTATGATGTGGGGGACAGGGAGCTGCTAGCGGTGGTTCAAGCCCTGAAGGTGTGGAGGCATTGGCTTGAGGGGGCTAAACACCCTTTTCTCATTCTGACTGACCATCGTAACCTGGAGTACATCCGGGCAGCGAGGAGACTGAACCCTCGTCAGGCTAGGTGGGCCATGTTTCTTACCCGATTTGTATTTAAGCTCACTTATAGACCAGGGTCACAGAACACTAAGGCAGACGCCCTGTCCCGACGATATGACACAGAGGAGAGGTCCATTGAGCCCACGCCCATACTTCCGGAGTCTTGTCTGGTGGCACCGGTGGTGTGGGAGGTCGATGCGGACATCGAGCGGGCGTTACGTGCCGACCCTACTCCCCCAGAGTGTCCAGAGGGACGGAGGTACGTGCCGCTCGAGGTTCGTGATCGACTGATATATTGGGCTCACACGTCACCCTCCTCTGGTCATCCTGGTATTGGTCGGACAGTGCACTACCTTAGTGGGAAGTACTGGTGGCCCACCTTGGCTAGGGACGTGAGGGTTTACGTTTCTTCCTGCTCGGTGTGCGCCCAGTGTAAGGCGCCTAGACACCTGCCCAGAGGGAAGTTACAACCCCTACCCGTTCCACAACGGCCGTGGTCTCACCTATCGGTGGATTTTGTCACGGACCTTCCCCCCTCCCAGGGGAATACCACGATCTTGGTCGTTGTGGATCGGTTTTCTAAGGCCTGCCATCTCATTCCTATGCCAGGTCTTCCTACAGCCCTACAAACGGCCGACGCCCTGTTTACTCACATCTTCCGGCACTACGGGGTGCCTGAGGATATATTGTCTGATCGGAGTCCCCAGTTCACCTCTAGAGTCTGGAGGGCGTTTATGGAACGTCTGGGGGTCTCGATTAGCCTTACTTCGGGTTTTCACCCTGAGAGTAATGGGCAGGTGGAGAGAGTAAACCAGGATGTGGGTAGGTTTCTGAGGTCCTATTGCCAGGACCGGCAGGAGGAGTGGTCGGGGTATATCCCCTGGGCAGATATAGCCCAAAACTCACTCCGCCACTCCTCCACTAATCTTACGCCTTTTCAGTGTGTGCTGGGTTATCAGCCGGTCCTGGCACCCGGCATCAGAGCCAGATCGAAGCCCCTGCGGTGGATGAGTGGTTTTGGCGCTCGGAGGAAACATGGAATGCTGCGCATGTCCATCTGCAGCGGGCTATCAGACGGCAAAAGGCGAGCGCCGATCGCCACCGCAGTGAGGCTCCGGTATATGCACCGGGAGATCGGGTCTGGCTCTCGACCCGAAACCTGCCCCTTCGCCTGCCCTGCCGGAAGCTGGGTCAGCGGTTGGTGGGGCCATTTAAAGTCCTGAGGAGATTGAACGAGATATGTTATAGGTTACAACTGCCCATTAATTACCGCATTAACCCCTCGTTCCATGTGTCTCTCCTCAGGCCGGTGGTAGCTGGTCCACTCCAGGAGAATGAGATACGAGAGGCTCCTCCGCCCCCACTAGTCATCGAGGGGGCTCCGGCGTACTCAGTCCGTTCCATCGTGGATTCGAGGCGTCGGATGGGGGGTCTGCAGTATCTCGTGGAGTGGGAGGGGTACGGTCCGGAGGAACGGTGCTGGGTCCCTAGGAGGGACATCCTAGATCCCTCCCTGTTGAGGGATTTCCACCGGAGTCATCCGACTCGCCCTGCTCCGCGTCCTCCTGGCCGTCCCCGAGACCGGGGTCGGCGCACGGCTGGAGCCGCGCGTCAAGGGGGGGGAACTGTCACGTATTCAGCCGAGGCTGCTCCTCCTCCTTGCTCGGGCAGGCTTCGGCGTTCGTCGTCCCCGGAGTACTAGCTGCTGCCGATCCATGTTTCGGTGTTTGTCTTGTTTGGTCTTTATTGTTTACACCTGTTTCACATTATGTTGGATTGTATTCCCTATATTACCCCTTGTCTCTCATTGGTTATTTTGTGTGTTATTGTTCGTTGTCATTCCGGCAGTTGCTTTGTATGTACGGGTCTTTGTGTTTTCCTCCCTATTTGGAGGTTTGTTGTTTTGAACGTTGATTCTACTGTGTTCAGTAAAGTATGTTGCCAGCCGCTTTGTGTCCTGCATTTGACTTCGCTAACCGCATACACGTCGCGTGACAACAACAACGTTAGAACAGTGGTTAGAAGAACACAACAACGTTAGAACAGTGGTTAGAACACAACAACGTTAGAACAATGATTAGAAGAACACAACAATGTTAGAACAGTGGTTAGAAGAACACAACAACGTTAGAACAGTGGTTAGAAGAACACAACAATGTTAGAACAGTGGTTAGAAGAACACAACAACGTTATAATAGTGGTTAGAAGAACACAACAACGTTAGAACAGTGATTAGAAGAACACAACAACGTTAGAACAGTGGTTAGAAGAACACAACAACGTTAGAACAGTGGTTAGAAGAACACAACAACGTTAGAACAGTGGTTAGAACACAACAACGTTAGAACAGTGGTAGGCTACGAAGTGCATGCACTCTTTAAATAGCCTACCTCCGTGTCAGTGAAGGGCTGTTAAGTAAAAACCAGGACTCGAATTGAGGGGGTATGAGAGGGTATGCCATAGGCCTACCTTTTATTAAAGAACATGGCAAAAAGCACATGCCTACCCCTTGTCAGCTTAAGATGTTGAAAAAAAATATGGATCTGATTATATAAAGTTATATATACAGTTGAAGTCAGAAGTTTACATACACTTAGGTTGGAGTCATTAAAACTCGTTTTTCAACCACTCCACACATTTCTTGTTAACAAACTATAGTTTTGGCAAGTCGGTTAGGACATCTACTTTGTGCATGACACAAGTAATTTTTCCAACAATTGTTTACAGACAGATTATTTCACTTATAATTCACTGTATCACAATTCCAGTGGGTCAGAAGTGTACATACACTAAGTTGACTGTGCCTTTAAACATCTTGGAAAATTCCAGAAATTGATGTCATGGCTTTAGATGCTTCTGATAGGCTAATTGACACAATTGGAGTCAATTGGAGGTATACCTGTCGATGTATTTCAAGGCCTACCTTCAAACTCAGTGCCTCTTTGCTTGACATCATGGGAAAATCAAAAAATCAGCCAAGACCTCAGAAAAAAATGTGTAGACCTCCACAAGTCTGGTTCATCCTTGGGAGCAATTTCTAAACGCCTGAAGGTACCACGTTCATCTGTACAAACAATAGTACGCAAATATAAACACCATGGGACCACGCAGCCGTCATACCGCTCAGGAAGGAGACGCGTTCTGTCTCCTAGAGATGAACGTACTTTGGTGCGAAAAGTGCAAATCAATCCCAGAACAACAGCAAAGGACCTTGTAAAGATGCTGGAGGAAACAGGTACAAAAGTATCTATATCCACAGTAAAATGAGTCCTATATCGACATAACCTGAAAGGCCACTCAGCAAGGAAGAAGCCACTGCTCCAAAACCGCCATAAAGACTACGGTTTGCAACTGCACATGGGGACAAAGATCGCACTTTTTGGAGAAATGTCCCCTGGTCTGATGAAACAAAAATAGAATGACCATCGTTATGTTTGGAGGAAAAAGGGGGGTGCTTGCAAGCCGAAGAACACCATCCCAACCGTGAAGCACAGGGGTGGCAGCATCATGCTGTGGGGGTGCTTTGCTGCAGGTGGGACTGGTGCACTTCACAAAACAGATTGCATCATGAGGAAGGAAGATTATGTGGATATATTGAAGCAACATCTCAAGACATCAGACAGAAAGTTAAAGCTTGGTCGCAAATGGGTCTTCCCAATGGACAATGACCCCAAGCATACTTCCAAAGTTGTGGCAAAATGGCTTAAGGACAACAAAGTCAAGGTATTGGAGTGGCCGTCACAAAGCCCTGACCTCAATCCTATAGAAAATGTGTCGGCAAAACTGAAAAAGCGTGTGCAAGCAAGAAGGCCTACAAACCTGACTCAGTTACACCAGCTCTGTCAGGAGGAGTGGGCCAAAATGCACCCAACTTATTGTGTGAAGCTTGTGGAAGGCTACCCGAAACGTTTGACCCAAGTTAAACAATTTAAAGGCAATGCTACCAAATACTAATTGAGTGTATGTAAACTTCTGACCCATTGGCAATGTGATGAAATAAATAAAAGCTGAAATAAATCATTCTCTCTAATATTATTCTGACATTTCACATTTTTAAAATAAAGTGGTGGTCATAACTGACCTAAGACAGGGAATATTTACTAGGATTAAATGTCAGGAATTGTGAAAAACTGAGTTTAAATGTATTTGGCTAAGGTGTATGTAAACTTCCGCGACTTCAACTGTATATAACAGCGCTTTGGGGATATCATTGTTTTGTTTCTTTGACATTCACAACCTTCTATAGCCAGGGAGACAACAAATGTACTTTGCTTGAGAAGTAATCTAATTCTGTCACTATCAATTGATTAAGCTATTCAATTTCTGTACAATAGAAGATGTTTAAACCCAAGACAGCTGTTAGGGAAACACTTGTGACCTTCTCTCACTGGGTTATGCCATGGAAGAAAAGTAGCCAGCAGTTAAAGCTTACATTTTTCTGCGTCGGTAGGCCTACTCCGTCTGGGGTGGAAAGGTAGGCCTAACTTTTGAAAGTGCCATGCTCAGATTCCTAATGATGTCTCAGATTTAATTATTTGCAAACAGGGACAGTTTTGTTGCAAATAATACACTCTGAATTGACATTGGAGAAATATGATACGATGAACACATAGGCCTCTCTCTCTGTCCATTCTTAGCCTGTAATTTCAGTCATTTGTGTGGTATTAAAAAACATACTGCTAACATGTAAAAGGACATAGAATTGCATGAAATGTTTATAAAAGGCAATTTTTTCTCAGATCTGCAAATACGATGATAGATTCATGCGATGCTTTTACTATACAGGACATCTTTCCACCCCTACTCTTGTCCACAGTGGTCTGTGAACCCACAACCTTCTGGCCTGCAGCCCTGTGCGCTATACAATAATTCCTGCGTTGCCTTGTAGGCCTAATGATTAAAGGACAAAGAACAGTTTCTAAAACGGCATATCTGGTCTGTCCAAGGAGTGGGACTAAACGGTAGGCATGTTCTCTGCTATCCACTTTTTGTTTCAATTATTATTTTGGGTATAGGGGAGGGTCACTTCTTTCTTTTCAAGCGTTCAGAGAGGGTTTAGGTCAAATATATTTTGCTGAATGGAGGGCATTTCTATCCATTTCCATTTCAGAGAAGTCAGATTTTCTCCATGTAGCCCTTATTATATATAACATTCACTCCCTAAGCAGAGAGGAAGGATCTTGGGTGTTGGTCACACCGTTAAAAGCGTTCAGGTCTCCTCTCTGCTGTCTGTAATTTCTTACTCTTTTAATTAGTCTACAATCAGGTTGTTTCAAGGAAAGACTGGGAAAATTGTGTTAGTTTAAGACACTAAAACACAGTTTCTTGTCTACAATTAGGAGTGTATTTTGTAAACACACACAGCCAAAGAGCAAGTGGAGCTTTAGATATGACTACCTACAGTACCTAGGAAGAGAGTATGTTGTATGGTGTAACTTCATAATACCAGGGCCACACCTGTAGCTGACAACAACATGAAATACAGCAGGCCACGTGAATAGGAGATAATACAATTGTTCTCTATGAGGGACGCTGCGATTCTCATATTTCGGTTGAGTTTTATTCCCTAGTCCTTGAACATACGTATTGAGTTGAACTTCATAATACCTCTCTCCTCCTCCATTGCTTTTAGGCCAGTGTTTACCAACTCCAGTCCTCCAGTACCCTCAACAACATACATTTCTGTTGTAGCCCTGGACAAACTCACCTGTTTCAACTCATTGAGGGCTTGATGATTAGTTGAATCAGGTGTGCTTGTCTGGGGCTACAACACAAATGTGTGCTGTTGGTGGTACTGGAGGACTGTATATGGGAAACACTGCTATAGGCTACCGCTCATCTCACAGAGACTGGTGTCTTTAGTGTGAGATTCTAGAACCCTCAAACTCAACTCTGGACCTGGAATCCAGTTCCACTGCATTTTCTCATTGTTGCTCTCTAATCAGGGAATGATTCAGACCTGGAACACCAGGTGGGTGCAATTAATGATCAGGTAGAACAGAAAACCAGCAGGCTCCGGACTTCGTAGGGTAAGAGTTGAATTATTCTGCTCTAGGGGATGTGACATTCAAGTCAAGTGGAAAGACCAAGGCAAGACCCACGGGCCATAACACTACAGCTCAATACTGGCATCACATTCCTCCGGAGATGGTCCTTTTCCCCTGCAGTCTGGTTACTGTAGTGTTACAACACATCAATTCACACTACATTCCCAGTCACAGGCTCAGACTTCTAGCCTGGTCTCAGCTCTGTTTGTGCTGTCTTGCCAACAATGACTATTGGAGTTGGCAAATGGCAAGACAGCACAAACAGATCTGGGACCTGGGTAGAGACTTCAGGATTAGGGAGAGAAACGAGGAGGTGACGGAGACAGACGGAGAGGTGACAGGCGGGCCAGGCATTCTATGATGCTGGTCACCAGGGGTCAGACACATTTAGGAAAAACTGTACTCTGACACAGCTAACACGACACAGCCGACTCGCTGGGCTTTTCACCACGGATGTTTGATCAGTGATGGTTTGAGGTGGATTGGACTGGATGAGGAGAAACTTACAAGCAAACAAAGGGCCAAAGGTTCCAAACCAGCCCTGTAGTTTTGATCTAAACAGAAAAGGTCTTGCTTCAATACATCGTATATACCATCCAGGGGAGAACGACTGCTTCCTCTCATTGAAGCCATGGAAGTTCAAGGCCGACTGCGGTACTGCAGACATTGTTAGCAGAAAACAGGATCCCCGTTATAGTGAATGGAAATATGGCGATCTTTGTGGTCAATCTTTGTGTAAATAAAAAAATGTTTTGAAGACAATCATGGTACTAATAATTGCTTCTAATGCACTAGATGTTTATCATTGAACCAATTATTAAAAAATCGCACACAGAAGAAGTTATAAGGATCATTTAGTTGCTAATGGCAGCCTGCAGTACCCCGGTCGGCCTTCACCTTGAGTTACTCAAGGAGAGGGGGCAGCACTGAGCTAGCCTGCAACGTCACTTCCTGGAGTAGGTCAAACTGCACGTTATGCCTTAATGAGAAACCATCTTAACTGACTTTATTTGGCTTCAATGCGCTATTGAGTCTTCACATAGGAATTAATGGTGTCACGTGATCAATGGCTTTGTCCATTCATACATAGTTATTAATTAATCTGACGTTCTGCTTATAAACTGCATATAAACAGTACATTGTTTGAAACTAATTGGCAGTTTCTCACCCAAAAAAACACAACTCCAATGATGAAACCCTAGGGAGTAAATCTAAGCCCCACCCTCTACCCCTTTGGCTTATGGCGACAAATAGCCGTGTGAATCTAACCCTTGTATCTTAATGGACAGTGGCCCCACAGTCGGCTAGGATCCAGTTAGTTGTTCTGGTGGAGTTGAGTTGGGCACCATGCCATCTGGCCACCATGTGGAAAGTGAATGAGAGCTTCCTCTTCCATTCCCCATTCTGCCAGGCCTGATGAGACGTAGAGTACCCACAACACAATAGATCCTCCAGTGGAAAAGTCAGACACTAGACTATCTTATTTGAGTTCCTTTCCCACTATGCTGAATACAGGCGGCTCAGACAATTTTCTTGTGCTGTGTTGATGAAAGACAGAGAGAACAAACGCTTTAGAAAGCGGCTTTCCATGACCAGTGAGTCACTCACTCAACACATACAGAGGTTTCTCTGATACAGTGATTGACTAGCAAAGAAGAGAGTTCAGGGTAAATGCCTTCTATGTATTGAGAGGCTGCTTGGCACAGCAATAGATGTGCAGTGGTGTGTGAACTACCTATTAACCATTTAATAGTTTGTTAACCATTCAATAAAGTATACATACAAGTGAAGCCTGATGTTTATTAGTAACCCCTATTTCCTTCAGAACAGCCTCAATTCGTCGGAGCATGGACTATACAAGGTGTCGAAAGTGTTCCACTGGGGTGCTGGCCCATGTTGACTCCAACGCTTCCCACAGTTGTGTTAAGTTGGCTGGATGCCCTTTGGGTGGTGGGCCATTCTTGATACACACGGGAAGCTGTTGAGTATGAAAACCCAGAAGCGCTGCAGTTCTTGACATACTCAAACCGGTGTGCCTGGCACCTACTACCATACCCCGTTCAAAGACACTTAAATCTTTCGTCTTGCCCATTCACCCTCTGAATGGCACACATGCACAATCCATGTCTCAATTGTCTCAAGGCTTAAAAAATCCTTCTTTAACCCGTCTCCTCCCCATCTACACTGATTGAAGTATGATTTAACAAGTGACATCAATAAGGGATCATAGCATTCACCTGGATTCACCTGGTCAGTCTATGTCATGGAAAGAGCACGTGTTCCTAATGTTTTGTACACTCAGTGTATCATTACACTTCTTCATAATGGTTTACATGACAATAAACCTAGGGCCATGTCGTGAGGAGCAGGGGAGGTGATGCAAGCCCCAGCCTGTGGTCTCCCCTGTCCCCACCATCACCCCTAGCACCACCTCAAAGCAGCCTGCCCAGTCTGACTCTGCAGATGGGAAAACATGGCATTCCGTACCATCAAACAGGACCTATTCTGTTCAAAGACCAATTTAGATGGACGAGCTGATATAAACACAAAGAAAGGTGGAAGAGGGTATGAAAACATCCTCTTTTCCCTGTTAGATCATCCCTGTATGTCACTATTACACTATTATTACACTTCCTGTGTCTCTCCAAAACATCCTGGGATTGTCGTTGGCGTTTTCCCTAACTGCTGGTCCGGGGTCAGATATTTGTTATTAGCCAAATGGCTTAATGTTAAGACTCATGGTAGGGTAATCAGATCCCAGATCTGTGGTTAGGGGCAGCCTCTACTACCTCACTTAGAGTGACTTAAAAGTCAAGATGGGTTTGGTCAACAAGGCTACACAAGGGTAAAGTAGTAATTATAGTTAAGAGTGGGACAAAACACAGGTATTAACATGCTAAGAGCTGTCTTCAGAAACACTTAGGAGCTAAGAGGACCGGGACTTCTTCCCTGGACAGGGCAGAAGTGTGGTGCAGGATTTCACCTGTTTGTCCCAACTAGCAATACAGTCTCCTTTCTGGTTCTCTTCATCATGACCACTAAGAGCAACAAGTCTACCATGACGCTTCCACCAATGTTGTCCTAACAAGAAGTCCACCATGACACCTCCACCAATATTGTCCTAACAAGAAGTCCACCATGACACTTCCACCAATGTTGTCCTAACAAGAAGTCCACCATGACACTTCCACCAATGTTGTCCTAACAACATGTCCACCATGACGCTTCCACCAACGTTGTCCTAACAAAAGTCCACCATGACACTTCCACCAATGTTGTCCTAACAACATGTCCACCATGATGCTTCCACCAACGTTGTCCTAACAATAAGTCCACCATGACACTTCCACCACTGTTGTCCTAACAACATGTCCACCATGACGCTTCCACCAATGTTGTCCTAACAACATGTCCACCATGACGCTTCCACCAACGTTGTCCTAACAACATGTCCACCATGACGCTTCCACCAATGTTGTCCTAACAACAAATCCACCATGACACTTCCACCAATGTAGTCCTAACAACATGTCCACCATGACGCTTCCACCAACGTTGTCCTAACAAAAGTCCACCATGACACTTCCACCAATGTTGTCCTAACAACATGTCCACCATGACGCTTCCACCAACGTTGTCCTAACAAGAAGTCCACCATGACACTTCCACCACTGTTGTCCTAACAACATGTCCACCATGACACTTCCACCAATGTTGTCCTAACAACATGTCCACCATGACGCTTCCACCAACGTTGTCCTAACAACATGTCCACCATGACGCTTCCACCAATGTTGTCCTAACAACAAATCCACCATGACACTTCCACCAATGTTGTCCTAACAACATGTCCACCATGATGCTTCCACCAATGTCGTCCTAACAACATGTCCACCATGACGCTTCCACCATGACGCTTCCAACACCTATGAGGAAAAGGAGACAAGGAAGGCAACTAGAACTAGACTGTTACTGTAGTAACACAAAGACCAATAGAAGCACTTTAGAGAGTCCTGTCCTCCTGTCCCTCTTATTGAACCTGAGCCCTGCCCAACACCAATGTCCTATCATCCTGTCCCTCTTATTGAACCTGAGCCCTGCCCAACACCAATGTCCTATCATCCTGTCCCTCTTATTGAACCTGAGCCCTGCCCAACACCAATGTCCTATCATCCTGTCCCTCTTATTGAACCTGAGCCCTGCCCAACACCAATGTCCTATCATCCTGTCCCTCTTATTGAACCTGAGCCCTGCCCAACACCAATGTCCTATCATCCTGTCCCTCTTATTGAACCTGAGCCCTGCCCAAAAACCAATGTCCTGTCCGCCTGTCCCTCTTATTGAACCTGAGCCCTGCCCAACACCAATGTCCTATCATCCTGTCCCTCTTATTGAACCTGAGCCCTGCCCAACACCAATGTCCTGTCCTCCTGTCCCTCTTATTGAACCTGAGCCCTGCCCAACACCAATGTCCTGTCCTCCTGTCCTTCTTATTGAACCTGAGCCCTGCCCAACACCAATGTCCTGTCCTCCTGTCCCTCTTATTGAACCTGAGCCCTGCCCAACACCAATGTCCTGTCCTCCTGTCCCTTTTATTGAACCTGAGCCCTGCCCAACACCAATGTCCTGTCCTCCTGTCCCTCTTATTGAACCTGAGCCCTGCCCAATACCAATGTCCTGTCCTCCTGTCCCTCTTATTGAACCTGAGCCCTGCCCAACACCAATGTCCTGTCCTCCTGTCCTTCTTATTGAACCTGAGCCCTGCCCAACACCAATGTCCTGTCCTCCTGTCCCTCTTATTGAACCTGAGCCCTGCCCAACACCAATGTCCTGTCCTCCTGTCCCTCTTATTGAACCTGAGCCCTGCCCAACACCAATGTCCTGTCCGCCTGTCCTTCTTATTGAACCTGAGCCCTGCCCAATACCAATGTCCTGTCCTCCTGTCCTTCTTATTGAACCTGAGCCCTGCCCAACACCAATGTCCTGTCCGCCTGTCCTTCTTATTGAACCTGAGCCCTGCCCAACACCAATGTCCTGTCCTCCTGTCCTTCTTATTGAACCTGAGCCCTGCCCAACACCAATGTCCTGTCCTCCTGTCCCTCTTATTGAACCTGAGCCCTGCCCAACACCAATGTCCTGTCCTCCTGTCCCTCTTATTGAACCTGAGCCCTGCCCAACACCAATGTCCTGTCCGCCTGTCCTTCTTATTGAACCTGAGCCCTGCCCAACACCAATGTCCTGTCCTCCTGTCCTTCTTATTGAACCTGAGCCCTGCCCAACACCAATGTCCTGTCCTCCTGTCCCTCTTATTGAACCTGAGCCCTGCCCAACACCAGTTTCCTGTTCTGAGAGTCCTTTGATGAGTCAGACAGTGACAGGTAAAGCTAGTTGATTTGTCAGCTCCCTTTCATTTGCCCCTAGTCACACCCAACTCAAGACACAATTGACCAAAGTGTCACAGAGATCATGATAGAACTCTATGGCAGTACAGTAGCTAGCTACAGACTAGAACTACTTTCCTGTCTCTAGTTCAGAACTGAAGTAGACATGTTTTCCAGCTAAACCCCAGAGGGGTGGATTCTTTATCATAGTTTAAGCACAGCTTATAGGTCTGCACAGTATAATGAGCAGTGCAATTTTCAGGTTGAAGGGATGTCTTTCAAACATCCAACGTCACATTCCAAGCCACTGTCTGGGCTAGAGCCCAGTTGAACTAGCCTGCAGAAAGACCTCAGAAGTATGGTCATTCATTTTTTGATAGTTTGGTAATAGTTATGTGACATCTATTTTACTACAACTGCAGAAATAAAATGGGTACGTTATTTAGACATTTATCCTAGAATCTTCCCCCAATATTTGTTATTTATATAGTTCCACAAGACCCGACCATCCATTGATCAACGAACACAAAATCCTAACATTATGCAGCTACGGTCTTACACTGGTGTGATTACAACAGAGTTGGGGACCTCATGTTCATACAGGTTGCTGGAACAGCTGTGGAACCAGGAACGAATCCAGATATGTTTGCGTCCTATGAAATAAAAGCTGGCTGCAACAACTAAGTTTATCATATAATTACAGCATGAGATAGAAGCTACCCTACAATACATCAGCTTTACGCTTCCTTTCCACTCAGGAATATCCTGTAAGGAAAGAGACCCCAGCTCCAATACAACCATTCATTTCCATTCATTTCCAAGACAACTACTGTAACATGGATGGGGATGCCACATCTATTCCTGAATACATGTGTGACATGATAAGGGTTATTCTATGTGGAAATGGAGCAACAATGTCTTATTAATATTCTATGTGGAAATATTGCAAAAAAATAATGGTACTTCATTTTTATGGAATTTCTGAAACACATGATGATATGATTTGTCTGTAAGCCCATACAAAAGACACAGCGTTCCAACAGAGTTGACCTCTATGTGAGTCAGTGGGGTTGAAGGTCAATGTGTTCACTGCCACCCTGGCATGGTCAACAAGAGAAGGAAACAAAGATAGATGAAGTCAGGAGCCACAAGATCAACTGGCATCTGTTTTCCTGGAAACACTTGCCTGGCATGGCCAACCCTCAACCCTCCCTGGAGAAGGGAAAGTCTGAGCACACCACCAATCACTAGCCTGAAGGGACACACACAAACACACACAATGCTGCACACGCACACACCACATACACACACAGAGAGAGAGAGAGAGAGAGAGAGAGAGAGAGAGAGAGAGAGAGACAGACAGACAGACAGACAGACAGACAGACAGACAGACAGACAGACAGACAGACAGACAGACAGACAGACAGACAGACAAAGAGAGGGAGAGAGAGAGAGAGAGAGAGAGAGAGAGAGAGAGAGAGAGAGAGACAGACAGAGACAGACAGACAGACAGACAGATAGAGAGAGCGAGAGAGAGACAGACAGACAGACATACAGAGAGAGAGAGAGAGAGAGAGAGAGAGAGAGAGAGAGAGAGAGAGAGAGAGAGAGAGAGACAGACAGACAGAGACAGAGACAGAGAGAGAGAGAGAGAGAGACGGACAGAAATTCAAAGAGAGAGAGAGAGAGAGACAGACAGACAGACAGACAGACAGACAGACAGACAGACAGACAGACAGACAGACAGACAGACAGACAGACAGAAAGAAAGAAAGAAAGAGACAGACAGACAGACAGACAGACAGACAGACAGAGCTAGAGAGTGAGAGAGAGACCCCACACTTGCTCTCTGTCCGTTTCATACTAGTTGTACTGTGGACTAATAATGGGTTGCCACATTGAATTTGATGGATTTACAGAAATTAAACAATGAACCTGTTTATTGACCTGAAAATGAAGGGAATTAGCTACTGAGGTCATAGGGAATTAAGAAACAACAGAGAACCTGGGCCATATAATAGCTTGCTGATTTAATGTGCTTCAGGCTTGAGGCTTTCAGTAAAAACATTACAAAGATGAAAAGACTAATAAACTTGAAGTCCATATTATGTCTAGCAGGTTAAAAGACCACCACACGTGCTGGCTTGTATAGTAGGCTCACCTAATATTGTACATTCAATTCAAATGTATCTATTGAATGTGCTATCGGCATTTGTGTTGGCAGATTTTCTTTGTGATTTTAGCTATTCATAGTTCCAGACAAGCACAGGCATAGATTAGCACACCCACCACACTTCATTTCTCCCTTGAGTGACGATCAAATATCACTATGCCTGATTATGCCTAGAACAGTCCACAGCATAGCTAGGTATAATGGAAACCGACATGTTTTCCTTAGAAGGTCTACAATGTGTATGACATCAAGATTAGCTGTAATGAACTAATGTTAAGTAGGGGTTAAAATAAAATCTGTAATCTCCTACAACTCAGATGTAAAATGTTTTTATTTACAAAATGTAACATAGTAGGCTGTTATTTTATGTTGTAGCTACCAACGAGAGATGAAACAGTATTCACTTACAAAGATATTTAAGTTACGTGCATTTAAAGTCTCAAAAGGCTTCAATTTTGCCACTATCCATCCCCAAAGCCTGGACATTTCGAAGAAATTGCAACAATGTATCCGAAATATTTACCTGTCCTTTGCGTTTCTGTCCGTGTGACAACCAGCAAAAGTATGCAAGTATGCAGACCCAACGACCACCTGTCAAGACAAGGCATGCTTCTCCGCTTATTTGTGCAAAATATTTCCACAAGTCCTTTTGTTTGGTAAGCAAAAAGCTAAAAGGTTTATGCACATTTGGGCATCTCAGTCTCCGTCCTAGAACAGCGTCATTGGATAGGCTGATTGGAATAAATGGCAAGTACACTACTCAGGCTATGCACAGTTCCAATGTGAGTTATCTGCCTGCGCACGGAACCTTAAGTACCGAAACAGAATTGACAGTGGAATCTACAGTAAAAGCTTCGGTCACGGCGCGATAGACAAAACCTCAAATTATCCACGGGATTTCCCCCTGGGTCCTAAGTGTCCTAACGCGTTGGTAGATTCATCCAAACCTCGGTGACTGACAGGTCCAATCTAAAAGACATACACACTGACATTTGGCGCCGTTTATGACTTCATGATATCCACATTCTTTTCAAAATCAGGTAAGCTAACCTAGGGCACAGTCAAACAATTATTTACACAATATGCATGTTCTTCAATAAGCTTTCTGTATACCAAGACTCATTTGACTAAACCTTTTCAAAGGCTGCAGGAAAACTGTATTATTAGCATTTAGTTGTCTTATGTTGAGACATGCTGGCATATAACGCATGCCCCTAAACCCTGCATTCCATCTAGAGAGAAATGAAAAGCTGTTTAGCTGACAGACAGTGAGTGTACAGTGCGCAGTGAGTCTGTCCCTCTAGCACTAAATCAACCCACCCATACTGTTAAAGCCTACATGTGGAAACCAATATTTTATAATTTAGACAAATGGCCTGTTTAATGCCTACTCAAGAAGGAGTTCCCAATCCCTAAAGAGTGGCATTTATTGATATGGTTCAAGCAAATATTATATATGGTTCATGTTATGTCAATGGACATCATATGCCCATGTTATTCATTGTACATTATATAGCTTTTATGCAGGTAGCATAGTTCAGCCTTGCACTGGTAGCTATAGTACTGTATGTGTAGTGTGGTCAGATCTGCTGACCAATAGGTCAGTGATGGTGTTTCTTTGTCAGTAGAGGGCAATCCTACCCTTGGCTTGGATTGAGCTGCTAGAATAGAATATAATATAATAGAGTAGAATAGAATAGAATAGAATAGAATGGAATAGAATGGATTGGAATGGATTGGAATGGATTGGAATGGAATAGAATAGGATAGAATATAATAGGATATAATAGGATTGAAGGTAATAGAATAGAACAGGATAGAATATGATTGAATAGAATAGGATAGAATGGAATAGAATAGAATGCAATAGAATGGAATAGAAAAGAATGCAATAGAATGGAATAGAATAGAATAGTTGTCTTATCCCAAAGAGAAGTGCAAGAAACAGGACACATAACTGACAGACATAATGACTCTCACTCTCCTCTCAGGAGGAGGGTCAACCCAGTCACGGTTGTTAGCAGGTCAGGAATTGCAAAACGCAGCCAATTTTCCTCGCCTGCCTGTCATTTAGTTCAGTAAGCCAAGGAAACTCACAAAATGTCAAGGTCATCATGTAATATTAGGGTGCTGTCAGAACATGCCTGACGTTTCTGAGAGGTGAACCATGCACAGTGAGATTTTAAATGACTAGTCTACTCCTGTGGTAGGTTAGATAGCTTGCACGTCTGAAACTCTGAATCTCCGTGTACCTCATTTCGATCACAATCTTGTCCACACTTGTAGACAGACAGGTCCACTCGTCTTTCAGAGAGATTTCACCATGCTGCTCAGCTATGTAGCCTGAGGGTGTGTATCTAGGCGTAGTGTTTCTAGGGCCTTCATTTCAGATCCAGACTCCATCCATCTTCCTCCACAGCTTGGGCTGTCAAAGCACAGGAAGAGCCATTTTCAAGGTGCCACTTAAACTGTGACTGCGTATGAATGTTATCAGGGGCGGAACTTTGGTTTTAGAAGTGGGGGGGACAGAATCATTATAATTTAAAAATAATAATAATATCCAGTTGGATAAACACTCCAAACAACCTACCCGACCGCTCGGCGGCGTCCACATGGTCTTAAAGCACACCGTTGCCTCATTTTGTATCACATTCCAATGATAAAACTGGGGGGGACAAAAATGCAATTTCAGAATGTGGGGGGGACATATCCCCCCCCGTCCCCTCGTCCCCAGTGAAAGTTGCGCCCCTGAACGTTACAGACACACTAGTCACTAACTTGTCACTAATATGTGTCTTTGGAGCTATTGTGGTGTTCTTCAATGAAATAGAGTTAGCGTGAAATAGCTCAAAAGTAGGCCTATTGGATTTCGTTTGTTATAGGAAAGGCATTTTATTTTACAATCAAATAAGGGGTGTATATACTTTGACTACGTTAACTCAATCAAGAAATACCAAAGAAAAAGTAAGGAACTTGTCTGTCGACCCTGCATTAAAGACCATAATTGGTTAAAGAAAATTGTGATAAATAAAAAAGTAGACCAGTTTTATTTAAAGTAATGATGGACTGTCATTTCTCTTTGCTTATTTGAGCTGTTCTTGCCATAATATGGACTTGGTCTTTTACCAAATAGGGCTATCTTCTGTATACCACCCCTACCTTGTCACAACACAACTGATTGGCTCAAATGCATTAAGAAGGAAATAAATTCCACAAATTAACTTTTAAGAAGGCACACCTGTTAATGCATTCCAAATGACTACCTCATGAAGTTGGTTGAGAGAATGCCAAGAGCGTGCAAAGCTGTCAACAATGCAAAGGGTGGCTATTTGAAGAATATGAAATATAAAATATATTTTGATTTGTTTAACACTTGTTTGGTTACTACATGATTCCATATGTGTTATTTCATAGTTTTGATGTCTTCACTATTATCCTACAATGTAAAAAATAGTACAAATAAAGAAAAACCCTTGAATGAGTAGGTGTGTCCAAACTTTTGACTGGTACTCTATACTTTAAAAAAAAGACTGGTAGTGTATATATATATATATATATATATATATATATATATATATATATATATATATATATATATATATACAGTGGGGAGAACAAGTATTTGATACACTGCCGATTTTGCAGGTTTTCCTACTTACAAAGCATGTAGAGGTCTGTAATTTGTATCATAGGTACACTTCAACTGTGAGAGACAGAATCTAAAACAAAAATCCAGAAAATCACATTGTATGATTTTTAAGTAATTAATTTGCATTTTATTGCATGACATAAGTATTTGATCACCTACCAACCAGTAAGAATTCCAGCTCTCACAGACCTGTTAGTTTTTCTTTAAGAAGCCCTCCTGTTCTCCACTCATTACCTGTATTAACTGCATCTGTTTGAACTTGTTACCTGTATAAAAAGACACCTGTCCACACACTCAATCAAACAGACTCCAACCTCTCCACAATGGCCACGACCAGGGAGCTGTGTAAGGACATCAGGGATACAATTGGAGACCTGCACAAGGCTGGGATGGGCTACAGGACAATAGGCAAGCAGCTTGGTGAGAAGGCAACAACTGTTGGCACAATTATTAGAAAATGTAAGAAGTTCAAGATGACGGTCAATCACCCTCGGTCTGGGGGTCCATGCAAGATCTCACCTCGTGGGGCATCAATGATCATGAGGAAGGTGAGGGATCAGCCAGAACTACATGGCAGGACCTGGTCAATGACCTGAAGAGAGATGGGACCACAGTCTCAAAGAAAACCATTAGTAACACACTACGCCGTCATGGATTAAAATCCTGCAGCGCACGCAAGGTCCCCCTGCTCAAGCCAGCACATGTCCAGGCCCGTCTGAAGTTTGCCAATAACCATCTGGATGATCCAGAGGAGGAATGGGAGAAGGTCATGTGGTCTGATGAGACAAAAATAGAGCTTTTTGGTCTAAACTCCACTCGCCGTGTTTGGAGGAAGAAGAAGGATGAGTACAACCCCAAGAACACCATCGCAACCGTGAAGCATGGAGGTGGAAACATCATTCTTTGGGGATGCTTTTCTGCAAAGGGGACAGGACGACTGCACCGTACTGAGGGGAGGATGGATGGGGCCATGTATTGCGAGATCTTGGCCAACAACCTCCTTCCCTCAGGAAGAGCATTGAAGATGGGTCATGGCTGGGTCTTCCAGCATGACAACGACCCGAAACACACAGCCAGGGCAACTAAGGAGTGGCTCCGTAAGAAGCATCTCAAGGTCCTGGAGTGGCCTAGCCAGTCTCCAGACCTGAACCCAATAGAAAATCTTTGGAGGGAGCTGAAAGTCTGTATTGCCCAGCGACAGCCCCGAAACCTGAAGGATCTGGAGAAGGTCTGTATGGAGGAGTGGGCCAAAATACCTGCTGCAGTGTGTGCAAACCTGGTCAAGACCTACAGGAAATGTATGATCTCTGTAATTGCAAACAAAGGTTTCTGTACCAAATATTAAGTTCTGCTTTTCTGATGTATCAAATACCTATGTCATGCAATAAAATGCAAACGAATTACTTAAAAATCATACAATGTGATTTTCTGGATTTTTGTTTTAGATCCCGTCTCTCGCAATTGAAGTGTACCTATGATTAAAATTACAGACCTCTACATGCTTTGTAAGTAGGAAAACCTGCAAAATTGGCAGTGTATCAAATACTTGTTCTCCCCACTGTATATATATATATATATATATACAGTGGGGAAAACAAGTATTTAGTCAGCCACCAATTGTGCAAGTTCTCCCACTTAAAAAGATGAGAGAGGCCTGTAATTTTCATCATAGGTACACGTCAACTATGACAGACAAATTGAGGAAAAAACAATCCAGAAAATCACATTGTAGGATTTTTAATGAATTTATTTGCAAATTATGGTGGAAAATAAGTATTTGGTCACCTACAAACAAGCAAGATTTCTAGCTCTCACAGACCTGTAACTTCTTCTTTAAGAGGCTCCTCTGTCCTCCACTCGTTACCTGTATTAATGGCACCTGTTTGAACTTGTTATCAGTATAAAAGACACCTGTCCACAACCTCAAACAGTCACACTCCAAACTCCACTATGGCCAAGACCAAAGAGCTGTCAAAGGACACCAGAAACAAAATTGTAGACCTGCACCAGGCTGGGAAGACTGAATCTGCAATAGGTAAGCAGCTTGGTTTGAAGAAATCAACTGTGGGAGCAATTATTAGGAAATGGAAGACATACAAGTGGGAGAACTTGCACAATTGGTGGCTGACTAAATACTTTTTTTCCCCACTGTGTATATATATATATATATATATATATATATATATATATATTTGTGGAAAATAATATATGGGGGATTGGAAGTGATTGGAAGTGATGCAGACAATTACATTGATGGAAGTTACAATCTATCTGCAATATTAAAGCTGATCTACCCCCTAATATATATACAGTGGGGAGAACAAGTATTTGATACACTGCCGATTTTGCAGGTTTTCCTACTTACAAAGCATGTAGCGGTCTGTAATTTTTATCATAGGTACACTTCAACTGTGAGAGACGGAATCTAAAACAAAAATCCAGAAAATCACATTGTATGATTTTTAAGTAATTAATTTGCATTTTATTGCATGACATAAGTATTTGATACATCAGAAAAGCAGAACTTAATATTTGGTACAGAAACCTTTGTTTGCAATTACAGAGATCATACATTTCCTGTAGGTCTTGACCAGGTTTGCACACACTGCAGCAGGTATTTTGGCCCACTCCTCCATACAGACCTTCTCCAGATCCTTCAGGTTTCGGGGCTGTCGCTGGGCAATACAGACTTTCAGCTCCCTCCAAAGATTTTCTATTGGGTTCAGGTCTGGAGACTGGCTAGGCCACTCCAGGACCTTGAGATGCTTCTTACGGAGCCACTCCTTAGTTGCCCTGGCTGTGTGTTTCGGGTTGTTGTCATGCTGGAAAACCCAGCCACGACCCATCTTCAATGCTCTTACTGAGGGAAGGAGGTTGTTGGCCAAGATGTCGCGATACATGGCCCCATCCATCCTCCCCTCAATACGGTGCAGTCGTCCTGTCCCCTTTGCAGAAAAGCATCCCTAAAGAATGATGTTTCCACCTCCATGCTTCACGGTTGGGATGGTGTTCTTGGGGTTGTACTCATCCTTCTTCTTCCTCCAAACACGGCGAGTGGAGTTTAGACCAAAAAGCTCTATTTTTGTCTCATCAGACTGTCACGATCGTCGTAGGAGTGAGTAGACCAAGGCGCAGCGTGTGAAACAAACATGACTTTATTTAATTAAAGTTATCAAAACAAAACACGACTCGTGAAGTCCACGGTTAACAATACCGACACGGAACAAAAACCCACAAACACAAGGTGAAACACAGACAGTTAAATATGGCTCCCAATCAGAGACAACCAGCCGACAGCTGACACTCGTTGCCTCTGATTGGGAGTCACACAGGCAAACATAGAAATAACCACCCTAGAACACCCAAACAAAGAAACAGAACACATAGAATGAACACACCCTGGCTCAACATATAGAGTCCCAGAGCCAGGGTGTGACACAGACCACATGACCTTCTCCCATTCCTCCTCTGGATCATCCAGATGGTCATTGGCAAACTTCAGACGGGCCTGGACATGCGCTGGCTTGAGCAGGGGGACCTTGCGTGCGCTGCAGGATTTTAATCCATGACGGCATAGTGTGTTACTAATGGTTTTCTTTGAGACTGTGGTCCCAGCTCTCTTCAGGTCATTGACCAGGTCCTGCTGTGTAGTTCTGGGCTGATCCCTCACTTTCCTCATGATCATTGATGCCCCACGAGGTGAGATCTTGCATGGAGCCCCAGACCAAGGGTGATTGACCGTCATCTTGAACTTCTTCCATTTTCTAATAATTGCGCCAACAGTTGTTGCCTTCTCACCAAGCTGCTTGCCTATTGTCCTGTAGCCCATCCCAGCCTTGTGCAGGTCTACAATTTTATCCCTGATGTCCTTACACAGCTCTCTGGTCTTGGCCATTGTGGAGAGGTTGGAGTCTGTTTGATTGAGTGTGTGGACAGGTGTCTTTTATACAGGTAACGAGTTCAAACAGGTACAGTTAATACAGGTAATGAGTGGAGAACAGGAGGGCTTCTTAAAGAAAAACTAACAGGTCTGTGAGAGCCGGAATTCTTACTGGTTGGAAGGTGATCAAATACTTATGACATGCAATAAAATGCAAATTAATTTCTTAAAAATCATACAATGTGATTTTCTGGATTTTTGTTTTAGATTCCGTCTCTCACAATTGAAGTGTACCTGTGATAAAAATCACAGACCTCTTCATGCTTTGTAAGTAGGAAAACCTGCAAAATTGGCAGTGTATCAAATACTTGTTCTCCCCACTGTATATGAGGGAAACAAGTATTTGATCCCCAGCTGATTTTGTACGTTTGCCCACTGACAAAGACATGATCAGTCTATAATTTTAATGGTAGGTTTATTTGAACAGTGAGAGACAGAATAACAACAACAAATCCAGAAAAACAAATGTCAAAAATGTTATAAATTGATTTGCATTTTAATGAGGGAAATAAGTATTTGACCCCTCTGCAAACATGACTTAGTACTTGGTGGCAAAACCCTTGTTGGCAATCACAGAGGTCAGATGTTTCTTGTAGTTGGCCACCAGGTTTGCACACATCTCAGGAGGGATTTTGTCCCACTCCTCTTTGCAGATCTTCTCCAAGTCATTAAGGTTTCGAGCCTGACGTTTGGCAACTCGAACCTTCAGCTCCCTCCACAGATTTTCTATGGGATTAAGGTCTGGAGACTGGCTAGGCCACTCCATGACCTTAATGTGCTTCTTCTTGAGCCACTCTTTGTTGCCTTGGCCGTGTGTTTTGGGTCATTGTCATGCTGGAATACGCATCCACGACCCATTTTCAATGCCCTGGCTGAGGGAAGGAGGTTCTCAACCAAGATTTGACGGTACATGGCCCCGTCCATCGTCCCTTTGATGCAGAGAAGTTGTCTTGTCCCCTTAGCAGAAAAACACCCCCAAAGCATAATGTTTCCACCTCCGTGATTGACGGTGGGGATGGTGTTCTTGGGGTCATAGGCAGCATTCCTCCTCCTCCAAACACGGCGAGTTGAGTTGATGCCAAAGAGCTCGATTTTGGTCTCATCTGACCACAACACTTTCACCCAGTTCTCCTCTGAATCGTTCAGATGTTCATTGGCAAACTTCAGACGGGCCTGTATATGTGCTTTCTTGAGCAGAGGGATCTTGCGGGCACTGCAGAATTTCAGTCTTTCACGGCGTAGTGTGTTACCAATTGTTTTCTTGGTGACTATGGTCCCAGCTTCCTTGAGATCATTGACAAGATCCTCCCGTGTAGTTCTGGGCTGATTCCTCACCGTTCTCATGATCATTGCAACTCCACGAAGTGAGATCTTGCATGGAGCCCCAGGCCAAGAGAGATTGACAGTTATTTTGTGTTTCTTCCATTTGCGAATAATCGCACCAACTGTTGTCACCTTCTCACCAAGCTGCTTGGCGATGGTCTTGTCGCCCATTCCAGCCTTGTGTAGGTCTACAATCTTGTCCCTGACATCCTTGGAGAGCTCTTTGGTCTTGGCCATGGTGGAGAGTTTGGAATCTGATTGATTGATTGCTTCTGTGGACAAGTGTCTTTTATACAGGTAACAAACTGAGATTAGGAGCACTCCCTTTAAGAGTGTGCTCCTAATCTCAGCTCGTTACCTGTATAAAAGACACCTGTGAGCCAGAAATCTTTCTGATTGAGAGGGGGTCAAATACTTATTTCCCTCATTAAAATGCAAATCAATTTATAACATTTTTGACATGCGTTTTTCTGGATTTTTTTGTTGTTATTCTGTCTCTCACTGTTCAAATAAACCTACCATTACAATTATAGACTGATCATTTCTTTGTCAGTGGGCAAATGTACAAAATCAGCAGAGGATCAAATACTTTTTTCCCTCACTGTATATATATCTATATATATATATATATATATATATAAGAAATACCAAAGACAGTTTGAACAAGGCTAACAGAAAGGAAAAGTTGTTGATCAAGTTGATAAAAGTGCTTCTTTGTTGTCAAACATAAAAGCAATACGTTTTGTCACTAAACTTCATCAAGATTTACTCTATTTGTTTTTATAGAAGAAAATGTATATTTCAAAATTGCCTCCGGTGAGTTCAGGGACCAATCACAATGGGGATACACAACATGAGGTGATTGGTAAACGAGTTGCAAAAATCTGACCAATCACATCATTGGAGGTCATTTTTAAATATCTACAGGCCTTCTTCATGTCATTATCTGTAACCGAAGAGAGATATCCCCGAAGAGGGAAGGCCCAAAACAAGCTTTTACGTTAACAATAACAATGAGCACATTTCTCAACGTCTATTGTCCTCCGAATGTTGCTGAATATCCTCTTCACTTACATTTGGCCCTCATTTCATGCACCTTGGTTGGAGAGCGAGGTAGCGGCGGCAGTGGTCTCTTGGCATTTATGACAAACATGAGCACTGGCTCGGCTGATTAGGCGTTGTTAGGCCTATCGCAGTCTCTAATGCTGCGTTCATAACCAAGTGGGAAGGTGGTAATTGCCAGGTGTGAAGTCGTAAATATTAGTTGGATGCATTCATGTGCTTTGAACTCGTTGAGAAATGCCGATTGGCTAATGGCCAACAATCTGCATCAATCATAAACTAAAAGTATAGCTATCATGCTTGTATACAAATTGTAGTGTTCAAAAACCGTATTAATAGATTGCTATTTATAAATAATGATTTGTTGTTGCATTTAACTGTCGAAAAGGCTGTTATCGAGATAATTTCCTTAGTAGGTGACGTCAGAGTTCAGCATGTGGGAGAAGTCAGAACTCAGAGATGATAGATGAGTTTACAACTAGTATTTAAAGATGCACTATGCAGAAATCGCTACGCCATTTCCTGGCTGCTAAAATTCTAATAGTTCGCATAATTTTAGTTTATGTGACAAAACAAGCAAGTATAGTGTAGAGAATCATTGTACCATCTAAACCGCTGTTAAATATATTTTCCATAACCCCAAATATTGTATTTTCAGCTGTTTAAAGCTGGTGTACAAAGCCGAAAGTAAAAGACACAAAAACGAAAATGAAGAACGGGAGTATAGAAATAGCACACATAGAACAGATTCAATGAAAATGACAGATCTATAACACACATTTCTATGTGAATTTGGTCGGGTTGCCCTAAAAGTTACATACTGCAGCTTTAATTACCAGTTGGATTTTTCCCAGTCAAAAGTGGTAAATACCACCTTCCCACTTGGTTATGAATGCAGCATGAGTACCATAGACTAGAGAACAACATCTTTGCGACCATCATGGTTGCACCTGTAAATGCAGAAAACCGCTTGTCTCTAGTGGTAGCCGCAGATCTGTTTGTGCTCTTGCCTACCCTATTGCTGTCATTGTCAAGCCAAACACTCAGATGATTCATGGCCAAATAGTAGATCTTAATCATTTTAAATCAATCTCTTTTTCTGGTGCTCCTAACTTGCCGATAAAGAAAGTTAATTTACAGCCCTGACTGCTGTTGATTTTGGATGGAGGCGATCATGACTGACCTGTGAAGAGATTAACCTTCACGTATTGCTGTTTGATATTGAAATACAATCTCAGGACAGAATCCAACACTATGCTTTTCATTCCTATGACTGTCCTCTTACCCAGCAGCTGGTTAGAGATGACTTCATGAGGGAGAATGTCAGAGGGACCAGCCCCCTTACATGGACAGGTGGGTCATTGTTTTAACCAACAAGTAAAATCATATAAACTATGGTCAGATAGATTTTCCCTCCATGCTTACAATGGCAGGTAAAAGGAAACATTCATTATCCCATATCTCCATATCCATATCCCACATTGTGTATTGTAAATTATATCATATACCACATTGTCTATTGTTAATGATATCATATACCACATTGTAGATATAACTAAGATATAGCCCAACACTTAAAGACCCCTAAAGACAGACTTCAGGGAATAGCTGGATGTAGATGATGGTGGATGCATTTAGACCCATAGGGTCAACGTGGAGAGGGTTGTCAAGTGTATCACTCAACAATCGTCATCCTACTGAAATGAGTGGCTCCTGAAGCAACAGTATGTGACCTTCTGGAGGTCATCTTCCTCTGATGACGAGTGTTTGTGATTGGCTGTGGTGGACATCCGCTATCGTCTGAGAATGTGGTGGTTGTATGTCAACGCTGTAGTCAAACTGTTGTAATGGTCCCAGTCACTCACCATACAAGCATAGAGAGTTGTGGTTGACCTCTTTTGGCATGAATGGAACAGAAGAAAGGAAAGTCCCATTGTTGCCCCTATAGAAATGGAATGTGTAAAACAGACAGGATTCTCCATGCCATGTAGAATTTGATGGACCCATCCGTAGTGCATTATAACATATTTTATATCTCTATGGTGGTACCTTAGTACGTGTTGTGGTAGTTAAGCTGTAGCTAGTTTAACAATTCAAAGTGCTCCAGTGACCTCCGTTTTATTTATTCTGTTTCCACGAATCAACACCAGCTGTATGTATTGTGTCTCTATGGAACAGACGTCATGGCAGTCTCGGGTGGTCACTGGTGGTCACTCTGGTGGGGGTGAAGTTCTGATGTGCCAAATGGTAATGGATTCTGACGAACAACACTATCCTACAAGCACCCTCTTATCTATGTCTGCTACCCCAGAGAGAGGCTGGAGGGAATGGGGGGCAGGAGGGGCTGGGGGCTGGGGGGCTGGTGATGGGGGGCTGGGGGGGCTGACAGGCACTGATAGGGGAGACTGTTAATATGGCATATGTGGTGTTAGCAATGATTGACTGTCTTTATGTCTAGTTATTTATGTAGGCCTACGTAGCATTTCCTGCAGTCAGATGACCTAGTGACCTAGAATGTTATTACTATTTTTCATAGTTTCTTAAACTCTGTGTTTCTTTGTCAAACAGTTTTGTTATATTTCAGTCTTCTGTGACGTATATAAAGTGTAATATTGGGATGAAAACTCAAAATGTAATACATTTCAACTCGTTATCTGACATGGTACAGGTGTCTTCTTTTTTTTAAACCCATAACCATGTTTGTGAGGTGTATACTTTTGTTTCAAAGTTTTGTTTAAAACTACCAAGAAACACCCTGTTTTGATTTGACCCTGTGACCCTGATTTAGCCCACTGCAGTAAAAGGTTAAATGCTTCACAAATTGTTTATAAGCAGAAGTTTGAGCTAAACAATTATCAACTGCCCTTCCAGAATGTACATTTACACATCTATGTCTATGACACGTCATACATCATCCGTGTTTACTGATGATGAGCTAGCGTGCTTGATGCTGGGAGTCACTGTCTTGGCAGGTGGGGTGCCCTCTGTAGAGATTAAACTGAGGATCTCTAGTAAGCTGAGTGATCAGTCACAGAGCAGTGCTGCCCAGTGTTTCTGTCTATCTTTAGCTCCTGTAGGGTCTGTGAATGGAGGGCCAAGACTTATCTGACTGGCTGTCATCAAAACCTGTGGTATTTTTAGGGGCGGCTAGCAGTGGCAGGGCAGCAGCTGCACAAGCATTTAACGGTTGTCTCTCTCTCTCTCTCTCTCTCTCTCTCTCTCCTACTCTCTCTCTCACTCTTTCTCTCTCTTTCTCTCTCTCTCTCTCCCTGACATTGACACTCAGGGCGCCTTAGGACTGGGTGACGCAAACCACCAGGCACTCAGAGTGGACTGTGTGGTCCCTGTACAGGAGCTCCAGACCCCCACCAGTTCCAGAAGCCACAGCCACCTCACTGGATAGACAGATACAGCAACAGGACAAGCCTTGAGAGCTGTGGATCTGTTTGTTGCTGTTTGGAACAGAGGATTGCAGTTGATCAAGTCAATAATTTAGCTTTTATTTACCCAGGACATCTTGAGAGACATTCTTGTCTTAGTGAGAGAGCAGGACTGCACCAGACTACTGAGAGTGGGAAACATATCCCTACCAGACAGAGCAGACGACGGCCATTTTAAGGGACGCTAAACCGGACTTACACCTGGGTCAAAGGTCATTCCAATCAAAGGGGTCCATATCTTCTAGAACCCCGGGAAGAGATTCTGAAGAGTGGCTGTGATTTGTGGGCTATATTGTCAATGTGGAACAGAGGAAGTGTCACTCTGGAATCACTGGTAAGTTCCTGATTCTCACAGTTTGTATGATTGGATCATTATTTATTTAACCTCACCTGTGAGAGTGAACAGGAAATTCAGCTCTTGGAGAGCACTGGAAGTGCATTTTTATCAACAGGGTCTTTGCACCCATGGTAACCAAATAGATAACTGGGTCAATGGCAATGATCCAGTAGCATGTACTGTATGACAGCCTTTTGGAGGGAAATACTGCAGCACCTAGACACATTGGCTGCAGTGTCAAATGCCATGTGGTTACGTGTAAAAGAGAGTCCTCTCTGTGTTGGGAAATAGCCTGCCTGCCAGAGATTAAACCTAAAGCTGCTACAGACAACCTAAGAGAACATAAACTACACCACAATACATTTGGAAGGCTATAGCTAAACCTGATATGGGGATACTAGTAAAACAACAATGACACGATGGATTAGGCGTTTCTAGTGTTCCCTTTTCCCGATGTTCAATCCCTGTGGGCATTCAGATTGTGAATGTCTCTCAGACAAGATCATCAACACTGGTCCAAAAATCCCAGGAGGTATCATATTTTCTTTACCCATTTTCCTTTAGTGTATAGTAGGCTCTTATGTTGGAGAGTAAAGGTGTACATACTATATGTTACTGTGTGGATTTTCTGTTATCTGACACAAGGCCTCCAGGCAGTGTCTTTATTTGGACAGACTACTTTAAATATTCATCTGACTGAGCTACTGCACCAGCTGGGAGGGCTGTGGACTGCTCTGTTCTGACTGAGACTGTCAATTCAAACCTCCACCTTAATCTCAGAGACATTATCATGGGTTGTTTACTGGGTCAACAACAATAGACTGAGGAGAAAGCACTGTCCTTCAGTGTGGGGCTGTATTCAATGTCCTTCTGTTATAACAAAGCAGTGAATACATTGTCCGAAGCTGATGGGTTGTAAATAAGGCATTATAAACTGGGTGGTTTGAGCCCTGAATGCTGATTGACTGACAGCCGTGGTATATCAGACCGTACACCATGGGTATGATAAACATTTATTTTTACTGCTCTAATTACGTTGGTAACCAGTTTATAATAGCAATAAGGCACCCTGGGGGTTTGTGATATATGGCCAATATACCACGTCCAGGCACTCTGCGTTGCGTCGTGCTTAAGAACAGACCTTAGCCGTGGTATATTAGCCATATATCACACCCCCCCGGGCCTTATTGCTTAATTACGTATATAAGGCATCACTAAATACTGTGTGAGAGTTATGTAGTAACTGTATTATTAATGTACTATGACTCATATCTTCTCTCCAGATTGATATGCGGTAGAGACGATCGTGTGACACAATCAACAAGAGACTCCTACTACAGACTCAATTTGTTTTGCCCATCAGCGTGAGAAGAAGGGATTGAGACAGACACAGGAAGCCAACATGGACATATTCGGTGGTGCCCCCCGTGTGCTGGGCTACTCGCGCCCCGTGGTGGCACAGTGTGGCACGGACGCCGTCCTGCAATGCAAGATCGGCGGGGACCCTTGTCCTGAGGTGGTCTGGGAGAAGAAGAACGTACAGATCCTGTCGGAGGGACGCTACAGGCTGTCGGAGGAGGGCAAGGCCTACTTCCTACACATCACTGGGGTCAGGCTGGAGGACGCAGGCCAGTATATCTGCAAGGCCAGTAACAGCGTGGGTGAGACGTGCGCACCTGCCACACTGAAGGTGGAGGGGGACAGTCAGGAGCCAGAAGGGATACAGAAACAGACCTGGCTGGAGAATGGAGCGTTAGGGGGGCAACGGAATGCAGAGTTTAAAAGGCAACAGAGCAGCGAGTTGGAGGGGCAACAGAACCAGAATGGGGAATATAGACGGCAAGAGAACAGGGAGTACGGAGGGCAACAGAATGGGGATGTAGAGCAGCGGAACGGAGAGGTAGATCAACAGAATGGAGAGGTAGATCAACAGAATGGAGCGGTAGAGAAAGAAAATGGAGAGGTGAGTGAGCGGGGGAAAAAGAAGCAGCGCTATGAAGAGGAGCCCCTGCTGTCAGATGACAGACCTCACTTCCTCATCAAGCCGCTCTCCCTGAGGGTGGACCGGGGCGAGGACGCAGCCTTCTCCTGTAAGCTGTCTGGTAACCCTCTGCCCCAGGTGGTGTGGGAGAAGGACGGGAAGAAGCTGAGCGACATCTTCGAGAGCGCCCACTTCAACGTCAGCAGCCAGGACGGAGGCTGGTTCCAGCTGAAGATCTTCCGGACGCGGATGCCCGACGGGGGTGTCTACACCTGCAGAGCCCATAACAACCAAGGTGGGGCGCTGGCGGGCGCAGTGCTGCTTGTGGAGCCCGTCCCGGAACGGCAGGAGAGCGGGGCGTCCACGTCAAATGGGTACAGCAACGGGCAGACATCACCTCGTAGTATGAGGCACAGGATGGGGAGACACGGTTCGTCGAGACTGCCGGACGAGCCCAATCTGAACTCGTCCAATGTGAAGAAGTTTACGGTGTCGGAGGGGAAACATGCTAAGTTCCGCTGCTTCGTGACGGGGAAACCTAAGCCTGAGATCATCTGGAAGAAAGACGGAGTGCCCCTAGAGGCTGGGAGGCGTCACCTTCTGTTTGAGGATAGAGAGGGCTACTACACGCTCAAAGTGATGTACTGTAAACATCAGGATACAGGGCTCTACGTGTGTGCTGCATCCAACGCTCTGGGACACACCCTCAGCTCTGTTTACCTGACTGTCAAAGGTAGGCCTTGAGCAGTGTGTCATGACTTCTCTTTTCTTTTATTTCTTTCCTTCTTAATTTCTCTTCCTTCTTACAGATGTAGGATCTTTATTTGAGCCAGTTTCCTGCAGCAACAATTGTGGATTATAATTAATGGACATTTTTGTAGGTCTTGATACCTTTTTCATAAGGGAAAATCAAGTTTTGAATTTCAAAGTGGAAATTACAAACTTCAGAAGCCTTTTTAAACCATTGCCGGAAAGTTCTTCTGCAACAGGGTGATCAAATGAAGATCCTACATCTGTACCATAATTATTTCCTTCCTTTCTTTCCTTACTTCATTCCTTCGCCATGATGATCAACAATCAGGTTGGATTGAAACGATGAAAGCATGCGCTCACCCCCCTAATTTGATCGTCGTTTTGAAGAAATAACATTGCTAGTCAGGAACATACTTACTTACTTCATAGGAATGCCATGGAGAGAGTTAGATCTTCAGCTGTCACAACTAATTGCTCTATAGAGAGTTCAGTAGATTATGGAAATGCATTGCTAAAAGATCACAGTTGAGTCACGCACGTAATTGGTAATTGTTTAGTCATCATTATAGGATAATCCCAGGGTGATCCAGCCATAGCACAGCACACTGAGTTAGCTGGCCACATAAGTTAAATGGCATCTGTCTCGTCTAGGCATCCACATCCCTAATCTACCATGGAGTTATTGCCATAGAGTCTTGATTAATGGAGATTAACAGGGGTCTTCCTACCCCTACCTCCCTCTTCCTACCACTACTTCCCCCCTCCCCCTAGCTTCCCTTCTCTCCCTACCTCCTGCATGTCTCCCCTGCCCACCCCACTGCCTCCATGTGTCCCTACCTCCCCCCTAGTCTCTTCCCTCCTCCCCCTAACTTCCCTTCTCCCCCTACCTTCTGCATGTCTCCCCTGCCCACCCCACTGCCTCCATGTGTCCCTACCTCCCCCCTAGTCTCTTCCCCCCTCCCCCCTAACTTTCCTTCTCCCCCTACCTCCTGCATGTCTCCCCTGCCCACCCCACTGCCTCCATGTGTCCCTATATTTAGAGGCTGAATTATGAGCTGGGGTATGTGTCCTGTATGTGTCCTGAATACAGATTTTCTGCAGTGTTGTTGACCATGTTGACCACGGCCAAAGTCACAGCAATTCCGATAGATTGGAAGAAATAACCTTAAAAGTTTACTATAAATGTAGTTGAAATACTGTATGTTGAAATCCTGTAATAAATCATAGCATAAGTCATACCGTAGCTCATGAAATGTGTTATACCTTGATCCAAATTCAACCAATGATTGGAATGACTTAAAATGTGCCTAAAGCACTGTAAAAACAACCTAGAAATGTGCCTAAAGCACTGTAAAAACAACCTAAAATGTGCATTAAGCACTGTAAAAACAACCTAAAATGTGCCTAAAGCACTGTAAAAACAACCTAAAATGTGCATTAAGCACTGTAAAAACAACCTAAAATGTGCCTAAAGCACTGTAAAAACAACCTAGAAATGTGCCTAAAGCACTGTAAAAACAACCTAAAATGTGCATTAAGCACTGTAAAAATAACCTAAAATGTGCCTAAAGCACTGTAAAAACAACCTAAAATGTGCATTAAGCACTGTAAAAACAACCTAAAATGTGCCTAAAGCACTGTAAAAACAACCTAGAAATGTGCCTAAAGCACTGTAAAAACAACCTAAAATGTGCCTAAAGCACTGTAAAAACAACCTAAAATGTGCCTAAAGCACTGTAAAAACAACCTAAAATGTGCCTAAAGCACTGTAAAAACAACCTAAAATTTGCATTAAGCACTGTAAACAACCTAAAATGTGCATTAAGCACTGTAAAAACAACCTAAAATGTGCCTAAAGCACTGTAAAAACAACCTAAAATGTGCCTAAAGCACTGTAAAAACAACCTAAAATGTGCCTAAAGCACTGTAAAAACAACCTAAAACGTGCATTAAGCACTGTAAAAACAACCTAAAATGTGCATTAAGCACTGTAAAAACAACCTAAAATGTGCCTAAAGCACTGTAAAAACACTACACAGAGACATAGTGCAATATGTTTTCCAGACAGTGTATAAACCAATCCATTTCACAACCAACTCACTACTTCCCTTTCCACCTGTGTGCAGCTCCAGCGGTGCGGTTCAGGCGGTCGCTGCAAGACGTGGAGGTGAGAGAGAGGGGCATGGCCGTGTTGGAGTGTGAGGTACCTAATGAGGGCATCCCTACTGCCTGGTACCTGGAGGACCAGAGACTGCAGCCAGGGGGTAAATACGCCATAGAGCAGAAAGGAACCAGACACAGGCTCACTATTCGAGATGTAGGAGCGGACGACGATGGGGTCTATCTCTGTGAGATGCCTGACGGAGGGAAGAGTATCGCTGAGCTGGCCGTCAAAGGTAGGTAGACATCTTATAGTATGGAAGAAGTATGGTAGTGTCTCATTCACTCATTTAATACAGTCTAGGAAATACATCTTTGAGCATCAGAACTATTGAAACAATGTTATTCCAAAATGTTGTTTCTTATGTTTTTCAATGTTTTCAAGTTATTTTCTATGAATCATACCAAACCCAATTATTTTGCTCCAGGATTTACAGCCATACAGTACATGACCCTCTACTCTCTTTTCTCATCCCCAGGTACAATTGTTAAAAAACTTCCTCGAAAACTAGACGTGTTGGAGGGGGAGAACGCAGCGTTCTGTGTGGAGGTAGAGGAGGAGGACATGGATGTCCACTGGTTCAAAGACGGGCTGAAGCTACGCGAGAGCCACCAGACTATTCTCAAGTCCTTTGGTAAAACCCACATTCTGGTGTTCGTCAACGTCTGCCACGGGGACACTGGGGTCGTGACCTTCGTTGTGGGAAGATCCAAGACCTCGTCCCGGCTCAGAGTCAAAGGTAAGGTGGATGTCGACAAAAGTGACCCATGGACCCTTAACATAGGGACTTTCCAAATCAAATCAAAGTTTAATCGTCATGTACATATTATTATTATTATTATTATTATATTACACAGTTTACAGTGAACTTTTTATTTATTTACCCATGTAGATCCAAAAGGACTAGAACGGCAGTATGGTGGAAACCCCAGTTATATTGTGCAACATAATCCTAATGTAGCTGCTCGAGACTAACAAACGTACGACTGACTACAAGCATTATGGCAACCGTTACTCACCTACTTTGTACCTTTACCCCTGTTTCGGCTTTCTCCCCAGCTGCCAGACACAGCCCTCCCATCTGTCCAGTGGGGGTGGAGATGGATGTGGACAGGCCTAACAGTGTGCTCCTCTCCTGGGAGCCAGCCCCCACCAGCCAGACCACCACACGCTCCGTCTATGTCCTGGAGAGACAGGAGGTGGGATCACAGGAGTGGCTGAGGTGTGCGACCTCCGACACGGCGACCTCTGCAGAGGTCATGGGCGACAGTGTGCCGTGCGAGGGCGACTACCGCTTCCGTGTCTGCTGCATCAATAAGTATGGTCGTAGTGGACACGTGGAGTTCCCTAAAGCCGTCCATCTTGGTGAGCGCTGAATTTGAGAGAAATCATGTTTATGTGATCTGGGATGAAAGACTGTCATGCACCATGGTATTTGTGTACCCTCATTGGACGTGCACTACTTTTGAACTGTCACCACCCCCTCCCTCCCCTAGTGCCAGGTCCCAAGATCAGGACCCCTCTCCAGGGCTGTGAGGTGACGGAGGGGGAGGACGCCCTGTTCTCCATCGATCTGTCAGTGATGGTGACGGGCACCTGGTTCCTGAACAGTACCCAACTACAGGACAGCCAACGCTACTCTATCCAACAGGCCAAGACACAGCACTCCCTGGTCATCCACAGCGCCAGGGTGGAAGACCATTTGGCAGAGGTCACCTTCATCGCCAACGGAGTCAGAGACTCAGCGGTTCTCAAGGTTCAAGGTAGGTGTTGGAGAATGGTGGACTGTAAAGAGAAATAACATGAAAATGGCGTCAAGTTAGACAATCTGTATTCGGGAGGCCTTATAACTAGGACTGTTTTAACATTTACATTAGGATTTTTTGTACTGTAATGATATGCAATTACATGATATTACAATACTGAATACTGCTTGAGCATCTTTTTCGGGTAATGATTCCATTCCAGCTGCGGTGGTGAAGTTCAGCCCAATATCAGAGTCAGACAGTAACAAGAGGGTGGAGACTGGTGACCCTGTGGTCCTGTACTGTGAGGTGTCCCACCCCTCAGCCAGGGTAAGCTGGTTCAAGGATGGGGTGGAGCTACAGGTGACAGACGGCCTCAACATCCAATCAGAAGGCAATATGAGGAGGATCGTTGTCCAGTTGGCTGAGTTCACAGACTCTGGTGTGTACACATGCGAGACGATGGGTGATGTCATCAAATTCAACGTGGAGGTTGAAGGTGAGTTGCTGTATGTCATGTTTGGTCGTCATGGAGATCATTAACATGCACTCTCAACCAGAAATGTTACATTTTCCACATAAACATCAACCTTCTATACTGGAGGTTTTTCATAAGTTTGACCATCTCTTTAAATTCACAACACAACCCAATAAGGTTTTAATTTCACATGAATTTATTCAACCATGGCTATGATGTCACACTGATTCATGCTGATTCATGCTGACGATCACGCAAGCTAACTGAGCATCCCATATCTGCCACCTTAACCAATCACCCATAACACCCTTAGCTGCGCGAGCCATGTTCTCCCACCTCCCTGAAGAAGGGAGGACCAAGGCCGTTGAGGCTGGCGAGCCCATCGTTCTCCACTGTGACCTATCAGACCCATATGCCCAGGTCTACTGGTACAAAGATGGTGAGCAGATCTTCAACCTGCCTGGTGTAGACTTTCAGGAGGATGGGCGTACAAGGACGTTGATTATCCAATCGGCTGACTTCTCCCACTCGGGCGTTTACACGTGTCGGACAGCTGATGATGTCAGTGTGTTTCAGGTGGAGGTCAAAGGTGAACAACGGAGATTGCTGTTTTGTGTTTCCTCCGTTTCCTCGGAGGGAATCCTAATACTGTGCTGTACTTCCTCTCTGCCGGCTAGTCATCTTCTGTTGTTGTTGTTATTGACAGGATTATCTTGGTCCTGTAACCCAGTGTGGTGTCTTCTGTTCTAAAACGAATGCAAGTTTGAAAATGTTCTCTGAGTCTTTCTCTAACCTGTTTTTCACCCCCCTTTCTTTCCTCTCACTCACTGTCCTAATCTTTCTCTATGTGTATCTGAACAAACCTCTGGAAGAGCATGCTTAGTTTGATCACACTGTAGCAAAACATTCCACTACTCACTCCAACTCCTCCAATCCAGCAAGCCTCCTCATCCAAACCACAACCAACGCTAACCATGACCATCCAAACTCTCCAGGTAGCTCACCACCTCCCTCTCCCCCTCTCTCTCTCCCCCTACCAGGTCCCCCTGTGCAGTTCAGTGAGATCCCTGAGGAGGATCTCCAAAAGTCTGCTATGGAGCTGGATGCTGTGGTGCTCACCTGTGAGGTTTCCAGAGAGGACGCCAATGCTACCTGGTACACAGCTAACATACACACCGCTAGGAAACACAAACTGGATGTCATTATCCTTTGTGATTTGGAGTCATTTCTGCTTAGACTATCGTTCATTTAGTGGGATCTGATCATGTTCAGACTGTAAAAAATCTAAGTATGCTTATTACGAAGTTTCAAAAAATTGCTAGAGCCGTGTTGGCCAGTGTGGGTTCAGGCTTTTGTTCCAGCCAAGCAGCATCATACCTGATTCAACTAATCAGGAATGCTGAAGGATCATTGTCCTGTCCGTCATGACCTTACTCCAGGTATAAGGATGGGGTTGAGGTCCAGGCCAGTGATAACATCACCATACAAACTGAGGGCACCATGAGGAGACTGATCATCCGTTGTGCTGAGACCTCAGACGCAGGGACATACAGCTGTCAATCAGGAGACAACAGCCTCTCATTCACTGTCAACATCAAAGGTAGGTACTGTACACTAGCCCAACTGTTTTCATGTCATGTAGCCGGTGAAGTTGGCTCCATTGCATTGAGCAAAAACGAGACTTTGATGATGATGCAAACCTCAATTCTCCTATCCTGGTGGTAGAATATGCTCATCCATATACTCCTTTTTCCTTCCTGAAACCAAGAGCCTCCAGTGATGATCGTGGAGCCCAAGGAGGACGTGGTTATGGAGGGTCACATCTCTGAGCAGGTGGTGCTGCAGTGTGAGCTGTCCCGCTCCAGCGGTGAGGTCCACTGGTTTAAGGACGGCCTTCAGGTCCTGGAGACGGAGAACGTCCAGCTGACGTCCGAGGGACCGTACAGGAGGCTGACCGTGCTCTGCGGCTCGGCAGAAGATTCCGGAGAGTACGTCTGCGACACGGATGGAGACTCTGTGTTCTTCCAGGTCACCATCACAGGTAAAATAATCCAAGGTTCCATACCTGGTTCATTTGTTGTGAGTGGTAGTATATTCATTTTTTGGGATCTACTACTAAATCAATCCCCCTTATAAGAAGACAACTATTTAATTGACCTTTTTTACACTATTATACTATTTCATTATCAACCTTCTATTTAAATGTAACAAAATGCTTCCTTTTAAATCCAAGTTTTTCTCTCTTTCTCAGAGCCTCCGGTGCGAATCGTCTCCCCCACTGAGTCTGAGCTGGAGCTGACCAGCCTGACCTCTGAGAGGCTGGAGCTCAGCTGTGAGATCTCCCAGCCCGATGCCCAGGTACGGTGGTACCGAGACGGGCTGGAGGTGGAGCAGAGTGCCTCTCTCATCCTGGAGGTCCAGGGAGCCCACAGGAAACTGGTCATCCCCACGACCACTGTGGAGGACACAGGAGAGTATGTGTGTGACACAGAGGATAACTCGGTCACATGGCTGGTCACTATTACAGGTATGTATGTACAGTATGAAAAATGTATGCACTCACTAACTGTAAGTCGCTCTGGATAAGAGCGTCTGCTAAATGACTCAAATGTAAATGTAAATGCAAATGTAAATGTATGTGGTCAGTGAACTAACTCTGTTGAGCATAAGAGGTTTAGCTATGTCAGGGTCATGTATTTCAATCTTTGATTTTGTATTTTTCATCTGTCAGATGAATGGATATAATTTTATTAATATAACTGTTCACAATGATTTCCTATAAATACAGGAAGTTAGATTGTTGTTTTGATGTATTGCTTTCTGCTGTCTGCTAATTTCCCATATTGCAATATTCTGGTCAAATAATAGAAATTAACCATATAAATCCCCTCCTCGCAGAGCCTCCTGTGAAGCTGGCCCGCCCTGAGACAATGTCTGACGTAATGGACTGTTTCTCTGGAGACCCCATCGTCCTGGAGATTGAGGTGTCACGGTTCAACGCTGAGGTGATCTGGATGAAGGATGGAGGAGAGGTGGAAGAGAGCAGTGATGTCTCCATCACTGAGGACGGACTCATCCGCCGCCTCACCATCCGCACACCCGCCCCAGGGGATTCTGGGAAATACACCTGTCTTGCCTCAGATGACCTTATCGACTTCCAGGTCAAGGTGTCAGGTAAGAGATGGAGGTGAATTAAGCATTATACATCTACCAAATGTTGGTACTTTCTTTTCACACAATTCCATTTCAATTCAATCAGGAGATTATAAAAAATTCTAATACAAAAATTGAAAAACAGATTAAGAAGAGAAGAGATTATTTAATGTCCTAAATTGACTGAATTATATTGGAATTGACTCTCCAATTGTGAACATTCTCCCGCCAGAGCCCTCAGTGAAGATCGTGAATAGGTCAGAGGTGAAGACAGAGGTCAAGTCCCTGCTCTCTGATGACATCGAGCTTGAGTGTGAACTCTCCCTGGCCAATGCCGTTGCTAAGTGGTACAAAGATGGCCGCCGGTTAAATACGGACGAGAGGTTCTGTGAGGAGGAAGAAGGGGCGTTCCGGTCTCTAGTGATCCTTAACGCTGAGCTGGAAGATTCCGGAGACTACTTCCTGGATGCCGGAGATGACAACATCACCTTCCATGTCACTGTGCAAGGTAAAGAATCACTTTGTCACAAATCAACTCCTATCTGCTATCCCCTAACCCTTAACCCCTACCCCCTACCCCTATGTACTTGTAGAGATCTTAGAGGATTGCATATGTGTAAAACTAAGCAATATAGTGAAAATAATTCATCCTAGCCTTTCAGAGGGCAAGGTGGATCTGTTGACATTTTGATAATACCTATGAAATCTGCATCTGATTTAAATCAACAAAAAAACGTAAGTCTCTTCCTCCTTCTCCAGAGCCTCCAGTGACCATCCTGGGGAACTCTGAGGACGCAGACTACCAGGAGATGGTTGCCGGGGACGACCTGATCCTGGCCTGTGAGGTGTCCCGGGCCAATGCCCCTGTCCAGTGGTACTGTAATGACAGACAGCTGACTAGCGATGACCGGACCTACATCGAGAGCTACGGCACGCTGAGGAAACTCATCCTCTCTGACGTCCTGCCCTCCGACTCTGGGAAGTACATGTGTGATGCTATCGATGACAAGATGGTCACCATGGTGAAGATCCAAGGTAATTGGCTGGGCTATATGGACAAAGGGGTGTTTACAGTCTTACAGATGTAGAATCTTAATTTGAGCCAGTGTGCTACAGCAGGAAAATAATCTGCAGATACAGGAAATGTGAATTATTATGTGGATTATAATTCATTGATTTTTTTGTTGTAGGAGTTGATACATGTTTCGGTAGGGTAAATCAAGTCTGACATTTTAAAGTGGAAATTACACACTTTAGAAGCCTTTTGTGTAGGAAAACAAAAGAGTGATCAAATTAAGATCCTAAATCTGTAGTCGAAACGAGGCCATGTCTACAGTAGAATAAACTTTAATTTTAAAATGTATACTATATACTATAGGATGTGAACCTTTTCTTTTACACCTTCTCTCATTCTTTAATTTCTCTCTCTTCCCTCTCTCGCTCTCTCTCGCGCTCTCGCTTTCTCTCTCTCTTTTGCTCTCTCTCTCGCTCTCTCTCTCGCTCTCTCTCTCCCAGACTCACCCGTCACCTTCGTAAACAAACAGGCAGTGAACATCATCACGGGTTACGAGGCAGAGAGCGTGACGCTGATGGGGGTCGTGTCTAAGGAGAACGCTCCCGTTCGCTGGCTCAAGGACTGGACGCCCGTCATAGGGGACCGCTTCCACACGGGGGTCGACGGCGCCACCCGGTTCCTCACCATTGACCCGCTGAGACGGTCGGACAGCGGAGAGTACACCGTAGACGCCAACACAGACGAGATGCATTTCAGTCTGCTAGTCAAAGGTTTTTAACCTCCATGTTCCCATTCTGTCTTTATCTAAGTAGCTGTACATTAGGGGGGAGGACTGTATTTCTTTAACCAACAGAGCTTAATATGATGCTATAAGCCAAATCCCAATAAGAAAAGGTGACAGAAAAAAGTTGTTGTGAATGACAAGCTGTTGTGAATGACTAAAGCAAGTCTTGTAAAGCACTGTGGGGTTGAAAGAATGCACTATGAATGGGGTTTCAGAGGGCGATAGAAGGTATCACCAATCTTAACACCTCTCTCTCACTTGTGGTCTCAGAGATGAGGGTGAAGTTTGCCAGGCCGCTCCACGACACCGTGGCCCATGCGGACGGCATGGTGACCATACGCTGTGAGGTGTGTAAGCCCAAGGCGGATGTCCAGTGGCTGAAGGACGGCGTGGAGATCGTCCCCGGCCGGAGGTTCACCATCCGGGCCGACGGCGTGGAACGCAGCCTGACCATCCACAGGCTGACCAGGGAGGACACGGGGGAGTACGCCTGCGAGTCCAAGGACGACCGCACCGCCGCCAGGCTCAGAGTCGAGAGTAAGTAGTACAGCCCTCAAAATGGGTGCAGGTTTTGGTTCCAGCCCAGCAATAATACCCTTGATTCATGTCATCAACAAACCGTCGAGCCCTTCATTAGCTGAATCAGGTGTGTTTGTGTGCTGTCAGCCACCTGATAATCTCTCACACTCTTTCTTTCTTTCCTTCTCTCCCTCCCCTCTTTGCTCTATCCCTCCATTCCCCCTCCTCTTCCTCCCCCTCTCTCCCCTCCTCCCCCCAGTGCCCCGCGTGGTAGAGTTCTTGACAGAGCTCCACAACACCATGGTGTTAGAGGGAGAGGACGCCACCTTTAAGTGCGTGGTGTCGCCAGAGGACGTGCAGCTGGTGTGGGTGATGGACGGAGAGCCCATCGTCATGGGCGACCGTTTCCAGGCGACGCAGAACGGCCTGTGTCACACCCTGGTGATCAAGAACTGTCAGATCCTGGACTCCTCTAAGATCACAGTGGAGGCTGAGGGGAACGAGTCTAAGGCCACCCTCAAAGTACAGGGTGAGTCCACGGCAGACCTGGGTCAAATACATATGGCAAATACTTTCAAATGCACTTGTTTAGGTTGACCTGAGTGTCAGATGGGAGCAGGCAACTCTCACAAGGTTGTTGTTGTAAATGAGAAAGTGTTCTCAGTCAACATTCTTACTTAAATTACTCAAACAAAGCCTAAGGAAGTGGATTACCATACAAATGTGTATTTTTAGTGAACCATTCCTTAAACAGTCATGTTTTGTCCTTCCTGTGTTGTCCAGAAGCTCAGGTGATCTTCACTACGAAGATGGATGCGGTGATGGCTGAGGAGTACGGAGACGCTACCATGGAAACAGAGGTCAGTCTGGACACAGGCGAGGTCCAGTGGATGAGGCAGGGAGTGGTCATCCAGCCAGGACCCCGACACACCCTGGGCCAGAGCGGACGCAAACGCAGCCTGACCATCTGCAACCTCAACCTCTCTGACCGCGGAACCTACCGCTGTGAAACCCTGCACGACCGCACGCAAGTCAAACTCAACGTGGAGCGTAAGGCAATGTGCAAACACGATGCCATACTTACTAATATTAATATGATTTCATCAGTTAGAGTAATGAACCAAAGTATTCAACACTAGGGCAATGTCCTGTTATGCAATATCTGATAAAACAATAGCTTGAGTCCTGGATTCTATTTGTAACTTCTTTGCCTTTAAATATAGTAGCTGTCAACAACAGCTAAAATGAATGTTGGCCTTCACTATCATGTATGGTGCTGCCAGCCGTCAGACACTAAAATAACCATGGGTAAAGCTCTGTGGGTGAGAGATGGATGATGGTGATGAAGTGTTGGTATGTCATCTTACAATAGTAACCTATAGACTATAGAGGGATGCTGTGGCAAAAATGGCTCCTGGCTTTAGGTATGTTATCTTTTAACCATCTGTCAATGTCTCTACCTCTACAGCCCGTAAGATCGCCATCCGCAAGGGTCTGGTGGAGACGGAGACGTTTGAGCGGGAGACGGCCTCCTTCGAGGTGGAGCTGTCTCACACTGATGTGGAGGGCATCTGGCAGAAGGACGGCATCCGGGTCAAACCCAGCAACCACTGGCGGGTGAGCTGCAACGGGCTGGTCCACGGCCTCACCCTGTCCAACCTTACCCTGGAGGACACGGGCACCATCGTCTTCTCTGCAGAGGGACTCCGGACCTCTGCCAGGCTCACTGTCAAAGGTGAGGTATCATCATCATCAGCAGCAATCAATCAATTTATAAAGCCCTTTTTACATCAGCAGATGTCACAAATCAAACCGAACCTAAAACCCAAAACAGCAAGCAATGCATATGTAGAAGCACGGTGTCCAGGAAAAACTCCCTAGAAAGATAGGAACCTAGGAAGAAACCTAGAGAGGAATCAGGCTCTGAGGGGTGTCCTCTTCTGGCAGTGCCGGGTGGAGATTATAAGAGTACATGGCCATTAAGGACAGATCGTTCTTCAAGATGTTCAAACGTTCATAGATTTTTACATTTACATTTACGTCATTTAGCAGACGCTCTTATCCAGAGCAACTTACAAATTGGTGCATCCAACTTATGATAGGCATTTTTTAATGGGGGGGGGGGGGGGGGGGGGGGGGTAGAAGGATTACTTTTATACTATTCCAGGTATTCTTTAAAGAGGTAGGGTTTCAAGTGTCTCCAGAAGGTGGTCAGTGACTCTGCTGTCCTGGCGTCGTGGGGGAGCTTGTTCCACCATTGGGGTGCCAGAGCAGCGAATAGCTTTGACTGGGCTGAGCGGGAACTGTGCTTCCATAGAGTTAGGGGGGCTAGCAGGCCAGAGGTTGATGAACATAGTGCCCTCGTTTGGGTGTAGGGTCTGATCAGAGCCTGAAGGTAAGGAGGTGCTGTTCCCCTCACAGCTCCGTAGGCAAGCACCATGGTCTTGTAGTAGATGCGAGCCTCAACTGGAAGCCAGTGGAGTGTGCGGAGGAGCGGGGTGACATGAGAGAACTTGGGAAGGTTGAACACCAGACGGGCTGCAGCGTTCTGGATAAGTTGTAAGGGTTTAATGGCACAGGCAGGGAGCCCAGCCAACAGCGAGTTGCAGTAATCCAGACGGGAGATGACAAGTGCCTGGATTAGGACCTGTGCCGCTTTCTGTGTAAGGTAGGGTCGTACTCTGCAAATGTTGTAGAGCATGAACCTGCAGGATCGGGTCACCGCTTTGATGTTAGCGGAGAACGACAGGGTGTTGTCCAGGGTCATGCCAAGGTTCTTTGCACTCTGGGAGGAGGACACAATGGAGTTGTCAACCGTGATGGCAAGATCATGGAGCGGGCAGTCCTTCCCCGGGAGGAAGAGCAGCTCCGTCTTGTCGAGGTTCAGCTTGAGGTGGTGATCCGACATCCACACTGATATGTCTGCCAGACATGCAGAGATGCGATTCGCCACCTGGTTATCAGAAGGGGGAAAGGAGAAAATGTATTGTGTGTCGTCTGCGTAGCAATGATAGGAGAGACCATGTGAGGATATGACAGAGCCAAGTGACTTGGTGTATAGAGAGAATAGGAGAGGGCCTAGAATTGAGCCCTGGGGGACACCAGTGGTGAGAGCACGTGGTGCGGAGACAGATTCTCGCCACGCCACCTGGTAGGAGCGACCTGTCAGGTAGGACGCAATCCAAGAGTGAGCAGCGCCGGAGATTGACCAGCAGGGTCAAATAATAATCACAGTGGTTGTATAGGGTGCAACAGGTCAGGGCCTCAGGAGTAAATGTCAGTTGGCTTTTCATAGGCGAGCATTCAGAGGTCGAGACAACATGTGTGGTAGAGAGAGAGAGTGGGAGGGAGAGAGGGAGAGGGAGAGGGAGAGAGAGGGTCGAGGGTCGAGAACATCATCATGATTATCCAGTTATACAGGGTCTCTAACCCTGGAGATCTGTGGCTGGATTGGATGTTATAGTATAGAATGTTTCTTAATATTTCTTCCATGTTGTTGTTCTTTCCCAGAGACTCCAGTGACTATCATGAAGAAGCTGGTAGACATGAGACTGGAGCAGGGCTCTCCTGCCACATTGGAGTGTGAGTTGTCCAGACAGAACGTGGAGGTCAGGTGGCTGAAGGTAATAGATATACAACCAATTGTCATATTTGTGTCAGTAGTGTATTACCATGTTATATAGAAATGGGACAGACAGGAAGTAAACAGTTCGATCTCATTAAATGTGTGTTGTCTATCCCTGAGAATACAGTAATAATGTCTGTCCCCTGTCTTTCGTCTTGACTGTAGAATGGGACAGAGCTGAAGCCAGGGAAGACCCAGTACCGTATTTACTCCATGGGGAGGAAGAGGTTCTGTCAACTGCTGCAGTGTAGTCTCTCTGATGCAGGCACCTACACCTGTGACGTAGGAGACATCAATACATCCTGTAACCTGGAGGTCTATGGTAATATACTGTACACTCTCCTTATCAAAGAACAGTCTTCATTTAAAGTGCATGTAAAACATCTCAGTACTCTCACCAACATTACTCTTCATGGACCTCTAGTGTTCAGTTATAGTGCTACATTTTGACTGGAAGGCTGAAACAGGCCACCACAGCCAACCTTGTACTGTATGCTACTGCCACCTAAAGGTCATGGCTGTCTGACTAATGCTCTTACATTGTTGGCACGGTTACACGTGCACACTGTTACTAGTGTCAATGTTCCTATGTGTTGAACCAATCTTGCAATCTCCCTCCACAGAGCCTGAACTGGAGGTGCTACATGGGCTGGAGGACCTGTATGTCCAGGAGGACCAGAACGCTGTGTTCATGTGTGAAGTGTCCATTGAGGACGTGACTGGAGAGTGGTACAAGGATGGACACAAGATACGACCCACTAGCACCATCAAGATACGCACAGAGGGTTAGTGATACATCAGTCAATCAATCAATTAATTCATCAATCCATCAAACTTCATGATTGCATTGAAGAATTTGTTCTTAATTGGCCTGCCTGGTAAAGGTAAAATAAAACATATAATAAATAAACATTGAAATTCTGTGCATTCATTGAAAGTTTGTGTTTCTTCCTTCAGGGACCAAACACTTCCTTCTGATGTGCAGCGTTAAAGCTGAGGATTCTGGGAAGATCCGCTTTGTGGCCAAACAGACAGAATCAACAGCCTACCTAGAGGTGGAAGGTAGGGCTTTACCTACTGGGCTGCAGGTCTACCTTACCTATCTCTGTGTGATGTTCCAGCTGATCCAACATCAGTTCTTATAAGCAGACAGAAACCCAAACCTCTGTTGTGGGTGACAGAACTCCATGTGTCCATGATCTGACCTCAAATCAGTTCTCTTCACTGAAATATATTTTCTTATCTTTTCTCACAGAGGCCCCTGTGTCTATCGTGAAGCCTCTGCGAGACCGGACGGCTCTGGAGAAGCACCGCGTGATTCTGGACTGCAACGTGTCCACGCCGCGCTGTGAGGTCACATGGTACAGAGGCAAGGCAGAGCTGGTGTCTTCTGATAGGCTAGAGATCCACAGCGACGGCTGCTACCATAAACTGACCATCCACGAGGCGACTGTAGAGGACGAGGGTACCTATAGTATAGAGGTTGGGGAGCACACGTCCACAGCCCAACTCCTGGTGGAAGGTGAGTGGATGGTGGTTTCTTGTGAAACAAGATGTCTGTATTGACATATTGTTGCTGTTTTTTGGGGCTCTTTCTTTTTTTGACTTACCCCTCTGTCACTTTATTCCTCTCCATCTTTCACCTTACCTTTTCACATTTCTCTCTCACCCTCACACACGTAGAATGATGTTCCTAACCTTTTGTGGAAAAAGTGACCCATCTCTTTTAACCCTCCTTCCCACTCCCCCTCTCTCTCCATCGCCTTGCCTCTCCAGCCCAGTCCCTGTTGATAGAGACAGAGCTGGAGGATGTGGAGGTGACAGCTCCTGACCAGGCCTGTTTCCAGTGTGAGGTGTCCGTGGCCATCAGCAGGCCCCCAGTGTGGACTCTGAATGGGGAGACCATCCAGTCCAGCCCCGAGGTCCGCTTAGAGAACCATGGAACCGTCCACAAACTGACCCTGAAAAAGACCAGACCCGACATGAGCGGGACGGTTACCTTCGCCATGGGAAAGGCCAAGAGCAGAGCCAAACTGAACGTGATGTGGAAGTAGAGGCAAGAAAGGGGGAGAGAATGGGATGTCTGGATTCTGTTATGGTCAGGAATCAAACGTCTGTGACTGTTTTAGGGTTTGAAGGTACTATATAGGAATGCCATCGATCTAAACTAGTAAAGCTGTATGTAATGAGCGAGACAGAAAAGTGGAATGTGATGATGAAATGTGGTACTTAGGCCCCAAACAACTGTTTCAGGATCAGTTTAGATGTTTTACTCATAATGGTTGGGGTTATGAGCAAAGCTTATCTTCAGTCAGTTGTAAAGGGCAGAAAGTAACCTTGGAGAGAAATGTTAAGGGTGGATTCCAGTCAAGTCAAAGGTCAAATCGGTATGCAACCCTCTTGGGTGTTTGAAGGTGCTATAATGGTTTATAATGGTGGGTATGAATGCCTGTGTGTATGGATAGAAAGAAATTGTACACGTCTGTTACATTTATTTGGAAAATATATTGGATTGGAAAATAACATTTTAGTTCTATAATTAAGGAACAATAAACGTTTCTAAAGATGTAGTAATATTTTCCCTATGGTCATTAAATACTGACATCCATAGTTTGAATGAAGGGTTTTATCCAATAAAACTGTAAGACAATATCTTAGGATAGAGCTTAAAAATATATTGTTACTTCTGAATATGCTTCAATGTCAAATCTAGGCTTTTTGTATTGCTGAGGATAGAGTACCTGAACACAAAAGCACTTGCACTGGTTATTCAATTATGTTGGATTTATGGAAGATATCATAATTAAACAGTTCAATACAATTTGGTATGATAAAAAGACGTGTCACAAACTAAGTTACAGCTATTCAATCATAAGTCACATTAATAACCCATAATATATTAATTTCATTTTTGTTTGCTTTATTACAGTGCAAAACAAAATATACATATATGTGTATAATATATGCATATATTATTTCATGTGTTTCAATACAGGAAAAAGAGGTACAGTAATAGGTAAAGGTCCCCATGGAGATAGAAAGCTCTCTTTTCCAAAGCACTGTGAATGACTAGGAAATAGCCCCACAGCTGTTGAAAGGGACTTGATCTACGGCGGTTGCAGTAAATATCCCTACTGAGTTTTTATGACAGAAATCATGCCTTGAGATACACAACAAATCCTTTATAATGTGTGTAAATCATATCTAGAGGTCATGTTATCTAGATGTCTGGGGGTGGCTTGTATTTCAAACCAGGATTCGCCCAGTTCCTATTGGGTGTGTGTGTGTACAGTAAAGATGCCAAATCTAAAAAGGTATTTTCTGGTATTCCTTAGCCATTAATGCATTGTTAAAGAGAGCACCTGCAACATTCTGGATTTGTACTACAGTGATTTCTGTTCCTCCTTTGGATAACACTAACAAAAGGCCAACCCACCTGCCAAAGGAAAAAGATGAATAAAAATCAAAAACTGATTTCAAATGTATCGAACTTGATTGACACAGGCACTCTTAATACTGATAGATTGACTGTTATCATGGGTCTACTGGTTATTTAAACTCTGAATCATCTTATTTCACAAGGTATTTTAGTAGGCATTTAGTCAACTCCAACACAGTGTCTTTCCCCCCCAGTAAAACAGTATCAAACAATATGAATCAATCCATTACAATGCACCTTGTTCTTCCTATTCACTTCCTGATAGACCATCTCTTAGTTTTTAACTTACAAATAACAATTATTGTATTGTTCCAAACCCAGGTAAGTACCGATTAATATAGTCCTACCTTGTATCAAAAGCTTATGAAGTTTAAAAACCAAACTACCCAAACCCTACAGTCTAAAAAGCATAGTATTTGCAGTCCTTTAAAAATATGTCATCAAAAAGTATTCAAGTACTGTTTCCGATAAAACATTTAGGAGGGAGAAGTGTGCTTGTCAAAACCAGATCGCCAACACATACACACGCACCTCCATGGTAGGGCTGGGCGTTATAACCAAAATATAATGTATTTATTTTTTCTAAATATGTTTTATGAATAGTGCATGACCCTAGAATGGCAACAAATGAATTCTTAGTGATTTTAATGGGCTTTCTCCATTCTAATGGTTATATACTCAACCAAACTAGGACAAAACTGACAGTGAAGTAGTCCAATTTGTAGAACCTTTCATTTAATATAGCACTGTATCAAAACACTGTTATAGACGGTATTGTAAAAATCCATATCAGTATGTGGATCCATATCGGTATTCACAATATAAATCGCCCAGCCCTCCTCCATGGATGTAGCATTGTTACGACAGCAAAGGGACAACCAACAGTTTGCTTGGACTAAATTCAAATTAGTTTTTCCAATCCACTGATATAAATACATTGAAACAGTATATCCAGGTCCTCTTGCAGAATACCAATGGTTTTCCATGTCATTGACTGGTACTGGCAGTGTGTCCACGTGTCGGAGCTGGAACATTTAGTCTGTCTGGGTTGAGGTCCATAGTCCGGAGACATTGTAATCCGAAAAATCCTAAAAGATTATATTGTAATTTAAGGTGCAGTTCAGTCATCCCACTACGGCCTTTGTTATGAAACGAGTCCATTACCCCGTTTAAATGTTATCTGGCACATTATCGCACATATTCCTATGGTTTTAATAAAAAACTAAATTAAACAAACAAATATGATTAGGGGACATGGAACGTTTTCATAGATGCAGTAACTGGGTAATGTCATTCTCGATGATTCTGTCCCCCTTAACAAGTATTGTCATTATGATACTAGCTGAGCGATGTAAGAAGTAAAACCAATTGACTTACACAAAGCCAATGCGTTGCCTATTAAAAACATTATGTTAAATTGTCTCTGAGGAAATAAGTGAATAAAATTAAAAACAAGTGTTAAAAGTAGTAAATATCCATTCATACAGCTATCATTTACTTTTCCATACGGAATCTCAGAACTGTTCGGTCTTCCTGAAACTTGAAGTCATTGACTCCAACCCCACGTTGTAGAACTGATTCTGATTGGATCCTGGGGGCTCCGCTACCCTTACCTTCCTGCTACATGTATTTTTTTCATTCTGAAGAACGCTGTAGATTCCCTCTACTTGACTGTCCTGTAAGTTCCAATGAGATTTGATGAAAGGCACTGTATAAAAACTTAACTCATTATAACCCACAACATCAATCTACACAAGCCCATCTGTGGTTGAGGGATGGTTGATCGTGTTTTGGAGGGTCAAGTCCTCCGTTTTCCCTATAGAGGGCAGTACTAGCGTGGTTCTGGAAGGTTGAAGAAGAGGGTTGGGCTGGGAGGTGAAGAGGCTTGTGGTTGATGTGGTGGACGGTTGGCTGAGGGGGTGTAAGGTTGGTGTGAAGACGCTTTAAGCCTGCGGTTCTCTGTCTGTCCTGTAGATGGCGTTAGAAGAGGGGTAGGGTGACTGACAGCACTGCTAGCTGGACTCCCTCTGTTGCCTGAGCACTGTGTAGACGTCCTCCACTTTACTGAGCCCCTCAAAGAAGGGGATTAGATCCAGCAGCTCTGTGTCGGCCATGTCATCGAACCACGACGCCACAGGCACCTGCAGACACACACAGAAGGGAACGAGTCAGACATGCATGTAGTTACAATGAGCTAGATACAAAGGAGAGGCACCAGAGTCGGTCATACAGCTAGTTACAACGAGAGCCAGACTCTGGTTCCAATGAACTACAGTGAGCTAGTTAGAATGCAGAGCTAGAGGCAGTTAATGGCACTTTCCTTCTAGTGGTACGAAGTCATGCTTCTACCTGGTATATTATAAATGATTCATAAAAAGGTTTATAAAGAGTTTATAGACTTATATTATTTGTTTATAGATAGTAATAATACTTTAATTGTAAAGCGTTTTCACATAACTAAAGTTCAATAAAGCCAGCCAGCCAACATCTGCCATCTTTTTTTTTTTTAAGTAATGGATGATGAAAGAGGAGGAGGAAGAAGAGGAGGAAGAGAGCTGTTCTTACAGCGTTGTCTGGGTGGAAGACGTAGGAGGCTGGGGAGTTGTCTATGATGATGACCTTGTTCAGGTCCCTGCCCAGACGACTCAGGTCCTTTACGTAGTTCCCCCGGTGGAACACACACGACTCACGGAACAGACGGCCGCGGAACGCACCCCACTTATCCAGCAGGTCTGACACTGGGTCAGCATACTGGAGGAACACACATAGGGTTGTCCGTATCAGATGAGGAAAACATGTTACATTTGTGATTTCCTGTGTTTTGCAGCTTTTGACCAGCCTTTAAAAGGTCCAATGCAGCCGTTTTTATCTCAATATCAAATCATTTCTGGGTAACAATTAAGTACCTTACTATAATTGTTTTCAATTAAAAATGGTCAAAATGAAACAAATAGTAAAGGGCAATTTCTCAAGCAGGACTCTTTGGGAGTGGTCTGATTGGGGAGGGGAAAACTGAAAGCTGGCTGTTATTGGCAGTGAGGTTTGGAACTCTCTTATTGGTCCATTAACTAATGTACTGCTTGGCCATGTCACCAGGCAGGCCAAAACTCCATCCCACCAAAACAGACAAAAGTTTTAGGCAGTCTTTTCAAAACAGCTCTTACACTAAAAGGGCATCATTCATAATTTTCACAATATTATTCCAACCACAGTGTGGAAATATATATAAAACACAGTAAAATCACGTTGACGGCACTGGGCCTTTTAAAACAAACTTATTTTGATTTGATTGAGTAATTTGCTGGTTTGACATGGTGTTGTCCTCACCTTAGCCAGGCTAGCTGTGAACAGAATACATTCAAACAGCTCTCCCATCCTCTTAAGGAACTCATCCACGTGAGGTCGCTTCAACACATATACCTGGATGGATACAATGTTTGGTAAGTTTCAAGTCTAAACAAATAACCAAATACATTTTGCTTCCCCCTCTTGTTCATTCCAAAAGATAAACATCCCCCCACTCAGATGCATTGAGCAGTCTTTCACTTCTTCTTCTTCTGCTGCTGAGGGTCATAGTCCTGAACCAAGTCATGCAGAATAGGCTTTACCTTTCTGAACAAACCTATCCTGGATTACTTGAATCAGGCCCAGGCCCAAGATACACTGTTGGCTCCAACTTCAGAACCATGTAGGAGGTGACAGTCTCTCACCATGACTTCAACGTTCCCTTTGTGGTAGAAAAACCCAGGCCTCAGATGCCATGGTAACCTGGGGAAAGTGGCTACTGGCTGGGTAGTGGGTAACATACAGATATACAGTATTGTAGAGAGCCATAAAATACCTTGACAATACCAACGGATTTAACATGCAAAGGTAGAGGCCGATGGCATTTGTCTGTGAAAATGTATTTCAATCAATTTCATGGTCTGTGATAGTTCAGCTCATCTCCATGCGTAGTGATAGGCTCACCTGATGAACAGTTCCATCAATCTCTACCGGAATGATAAAATCTGCGTTGTTCACCGGCTGTGGGAATAATAAAGATACATTATTTTGAACCAAACCACTTTAAAGACTCATGAAACACGTTGAGAGCAACCGTGTGTATTTAGAATATTTAGAATAAAGAACCAGCTAGTCTCGAGTGTGAAAGTGGCAACAATGACAGATGTCATGAAAAATGACAAATGTATGCACTCACTAACTGTAAGTTGCTCTGGATAAGAGTGTCTGCTAAGTGACTCAAATGTAAGATGTAATGTCATTGTGACTGCCAACAATAATACTGTGGAGAAACGAATCTCTTTCCTCACTCTCAGAGTGTTTCTCATTACAATTGGACATTACTGCCTGGTGATGTCATGCTTTCACAAGAGGGGAAAAATCTCCTTCCATAACAAGAAAACATGAGATGCAAAAAGGCACACAAAAACATTTGTGTCCATAGCATTTGCGAGGATAGGAACATTTTTAAGAAAAGCGAAATGCAAAATGTTACGTTACAGCAATCGTATCAAAAGTTCACCAATAGCTTTAGAGCTCATGGATGATGGGAAAATGCATCTATGTGACTATATAATACTACTACTGTAAACGGTGCGGCGGTATATTCCTGGTCTTACCTTGAATGAGCTGTGGACCAGTGTTTCATCCAGGTCTATGACAACACAGATCTTCCCTGCGTCTTTTGACTTGGCCTGAGGCAGCAGCGGTCTGACTTGGACCTGAACCCCACACACATAATTAACATACACAAACCACAAACTAACATTTGTCATGATACATGTAAAATACAAACTACACTGTGACATAGACCTAAAAAAACACCAACATCAAGTCGAGTCCTAGTTTGTAACATTTACCATGACGTCATAAATACACAAACAGCATTTACCTGGACCTACACAAACACAGCACGTACAAACTAGACCACAGCATTTACCTGGACCTACACAAACACTGCACGTACAAACTAGACCACAGCATTTACCTGGACCTACACAAACACTGCACGTACAAACTAGACCACAGCATTTACCTGGACCTACACAAACACTGCACGCACAAACTAGACCACAGCATTTACCTGGACCTACACAAACACTGCACGTACAAACTAGACCACAGCATTTACCTGGACCTACACAAACACTGCACGTACAAACTAGACCACAGCATTTACCTGGACCTACACAAACACTGCACGCACAAACTAGACCACAGCATTTACCTGGACCTACACAAACACTGCACGTACAAACTAGACCACAGCATTTACCTGGACCTACACAAACACTGCACGTACAAACTAGACCACAGCATTTACCTGGACCTACACAAACACTGCACGCACAAACTAGACCACAGCATTTACCTGGACCTACACAAACACTGCACGCACAAACTAGACCACAGCATTTACCTGGACCTACACAAACACTGCACGTACAAACTAGACCACAGCATTTACCTGGACCTACACAAACACTGCACGCACAAACTAGACCACAGCATTTACCTGGACCTACACAAACACTGCACGTACAAACTAGACCACAGCATTTACCTGGACCTACACAAACACTGCACGTACAAACTAGACCACAGCATTTACCTGGACCTACACAAACACAGCACGTACAAACTAGACCACAGCATTTACCTGGACCTACACAAACACTGCACATACAAACTAGACCACAGCATTAACCTGGAACTATGCAAACCATAAACATACAGTATAAACCATCCCTGGACCATTAAAGAGAGGAGTGGTACGTACCTTGGAGACAGTCCCGTTCTCCTCCACCAGCAGCGGGGCGTTGTTGTTGACCGGCGGGGGCTCAGCCTCATCATGACACAGGCAGCAGAAGAGGCTGTGGAACAGGCCTCGACTCCTGGGCTTCTTAGACGACGAGGGTGGGGGACCTGGAAGAAGGAAGAAAAAAGGGGCCACCCAGCCGTCAGTCACACAGTCTTCCAGCATCCATTTACTCTCATTTCTCCCTGGTTCATGCACCGAGTTAACTTGAGACACGTGCGTGCTGTAGTTTGAACTCTTGCGTAACTTGTGGGGTTATGTCGATTGAATGTATGTATGCCTGGAAATTCCTGTAGCCCGAGTTGGGATTTGTCCAAATGCGAACAACCTATTTATGTAGATATACTGTATGCCCAAAGAATAAGTCGCTCTGGATAAGAGCGTCTGCTAAATGACTAAAATGTAATGTAAATGAATAATGTAGGTGAAGTAATGGTTGTTTTTCAAGTTCATTCCTGCATAATTTATTTCATGTATAGCATCTTTAGTCTTTGACCTCATTTCTGTCATTTCGCTTCAACCTGATGCCCTTTCCCCAATGGTTTGAAATAAAAACTATTAACAGATCAAATAGACTTTGCTTAGTTATTAGTTATGAGAGGAATGTCCTTGAGGCGAGATACATTATTGTGCAGCTTTAATATTTCAATGAGGAATATGCAAACATAGCTAAGAAAGTAATGAGGGACATGTCACTTTAAAAATCAGTGACAGTTTGAGTAGCCACTTAAATCAATGTATTATAATGTTGAATCTCTTTTCCTAAGCATTGTCTGACTATGACTGCCAGTCTTGGATTAAAACATTTTCTTAAGACTAAACTGACTTTACTTTTTTGTTTAATATAACAAAGCTCTAGCTTTTCACTACTCGCTCTCTGCAAACTTCTGCCCAATCAGAAAAGGGACAAATGTTTTCCTTAAACTTTCCTCCCTTTTATTCCCTGTCTTTCTCTCACTCGCAACGTGACCGTGTTACAAACTCTTTCGCTCTCCCCCCTTTCTCTGGCCCGTTCCAGACCTGTGACCCTCCTCTGCCCACTGCCACGTCCAGGCCAAACCAAAACAGGAAGGGGAAATGCGGGGGAATATCAGAGGGGGAAACATTGAGTCAGCCCACCACCACCACCACCACCACCAACGCGGCAGGATCAGATGACACACAACAAGACAGGTACAGAGAGCAGAGACAGGCCTGGGAATAGGGCCTCAGCATGGATACGTCTAATCCATTACCTCTATCCTTTAAAGCTACAATACGTAACGTTTTGGGCGACCACATTCACATAGAAATGTGTGTTATAAATCTGTCATTCTCATTGAAAGCAAGTCTAAGAAGAGGTAGATCTGTTCTATGTGTGCTATTTCTATGCTTCCCGTTCTTAAGTTGTGTTTTTGCATCTTAATTTCGGTTTTATACACCAGCATCAAACAGCTGAAAATACAATGTTTTTGGTTATGGAAAATATATTTCACAGCGGTTTAGATGGTACAATGATTCCCTACACTATACGTGCTTGTTGTGTCACATAAACTGAAATTAGGCAAACTGTTAGAATTTTGGCAACCAGGAAACGGTGGAGCAATTTCTGCGTAGTGTATCTTCAAGAGAGGGGCCCAATTCCAAACCAGTCCCTCAGTATGAACATAAGATTCAACAACAGACATAAACTGAACAAGTTCCACAGACATGTGACTAACAGAAATTGAATAATGTGTCCCTGAACAAAGGGGGGGGGGGGGGGGGGGGTCAAAATCAAAAGTAACCTGCTGCATTAAGTACTGCAGTGCATCTCCTCCTCATGGACTGCACCAGATTTGCCAGTTCTTGCTGTGAGAGGTTAACCCACTCTTCCACCAAGGCACCTGCAAGTTTCCGGACATTTCTGGGGGGGAATGGCCCTAGCCCTCACCCTCCAATCCAACAGGTCCCAGACGTGCTCAATGGGATTGAGATCCGGGCTCTTCGCTGGCCATGGCAGAACACTGACATTCCTGTCTTGCAGGAAATCACGCACAGAACGAGCAGTATGGCTGGTGGCATTGTCATGCTGGAGGGTCATGTCAGGATGAGCCTGCAGGAAGGGTACCACATGAGTGAGGAGGATGTCTTCCCTGTAACGCACAGCATTGAGATTGCCTGCAATGACAACAAGCTCAGTCCGATGATGCTGTTACACAACGCCCTAGACCATGACGGACCCTCCACCTCCAAAATCGATCCCGCTCCAGGGTACAGGACTTGGTGTAACGCTCATTCCTTCGACGATAAACGCAAATCCGACCATCACCCCTGGTGAGACAAAACCGTGACTCGTCAGTGAAGAGCACTTTTTGCCAGTCCTGTCTGATCCAGCGACGGTGGGTTTGTGCCCATAGGTGACGTTGTTGCCGGTGATGTCTGGTGAGGACCTGTCTTACAACAGGCCTACAAGCCCTCAGTCCAGCCTCTCTCAGCCTATTGCGGACAGTCTGAGCACTGATGGAGGGATTGTGCGTTCCTGGTGTAAGTCGGGCAGTTGTTGTTGCCATCCTGTACCTGTCCCGCAGGTGTGATGTTCAGATGTACCGATCCTGTGCAGGTGTTGTTACACGTGGTCTGCCACTGCAAGATGATCAGCTGTCCGTCCTGTCTCCCTGTAGCGCTGTCTTAGGCGTCTCACAGTACGGACATTGCAATTTATTGCCCTGGCCACATCTGCAGTCCTCATGACTCCTTGCAGCATGCCTAAGGCACATTCACGCAGATAAGCAGGGACCCTGGGCATCTTTCTTTTGGTGTTTTTCAGAGTCAGTAGAAAGGCCTCTTTAGTGTCCTACGTTTTCATAACTGTGACCTTAATTGCCTACCGTTTGTAAGCTGTTAGTGTCTTAACAACTGTTCCACAGGTGCATGTTCATTAATTGTTTATGGTTCATTGAACAAGCATGGGAAACAGTGCTTAAACCCTTTACAATGAAGATCTGTGAAGTTTTTTGGATTTTTATGAATGATCTTTGAAAGACAGGGTCCTGAAAAAGGTACGTTTCTTTTTTTGCTGAGTTTAGATCCATTTAAAAGTGTGTCTCTGAATATAGGGGAAACACTGCAACATAAACCCTTCTCTGAGAATGGCTGTATAGTAATGTGTTATCAAAACATCAAGCAAATAGAGGAGATCATACCAGGAAGTAAAACTACAGTCTACCTGGTACGATTACATCACACACTAATTACGGTCACTCATGTCCAGTTGCTACTTGGTGCCACCTCACACCTTGCCCTCAAACTTGCTTGACATCATCTCCAGACTTCTCTGAGGTCTACCACTGAGACACAGCCACCACTCCGACAACGTTGTAACCAAGTGGTGGAGAACAAACTAACATGGCATTTCTCATATAGCCTATGGCGGTAGTTTAACTGCGCCATCCAGAGAGTTTTATGTTGCCAATGAGGAAGTACAAGGTGCGTGGGCAGGCCTTAATCTCTGTTTTGAATGGGTCATTATAATGTGGATACTAGGGTAGGCTATTGAAGCGGCACAGTCCTCTTGATTGCATAACAGCAGAAAGCTTTTCAAGAACGCACCACCCCTAAAACATGTTAGCCAGTCTTCTAGAACAAGGGTTAATGTAATACACAGCTGCGTTTTAAATGTTAAAACTCTCAACAAGTTATTTCAGAAGAGTTCCATTTTTTATGAAAAAGACTATGACAGACAGCAACTGCAGCCTCGTCAATTAATTGTAGGTTACGTGATTTGATTGAGTGGGCTAGTTCGTCCTCACTGCAGTAACCTTGCCTGTCAAAAAGTTGCGTCGCTTATCACAACACTGTTGCCATTTGATGCTTAGTTGTTGCAATTCATTGTGGTCACACGATGGTAGCAGGCGATTGCAGATTTGATACAGTTTCGTTTCGGTTCCTAAACACTGTCCTCGTCTTTGCAAACAACACCCAATGGAGGACGAACTAGGCTAGCTAACTGTGAAAAGTTTTGAGTGTGGTGCAAAACAACTGTGACGTGCATCTTGAGAACTTTCTCCAAAACTTACCCTTCTCTCTAATCGACTCTTCATCGCGACTAACTTGCGTGATTATTGAGGACTGGGGGTCCATTACACCAGACTTTATCCACAACAGAAACTAAACCGTTTGTGCCGTTTTAGATTGTTCGCTGACTAGGAACATTAAATTATAAATGTGCACAAAGTTACATAACCGCAAACACTATTTAAATACATTACGCATCCAAACGATTACATTTCTTGGCTATTCAATGAAGTACCAGATCGGTATAAAAGCTACAAATAAAAGTTATATACATTTAAAAGACAGTTGGTAACTTTGTTTCAACATGGAGTTCAACTCCGCTCTCAATTTCAAGATACAAACATGGAACTCGGCGGTTTCAAGGCTTCCCATTCCTTTTAAAGTGGCACACAACTGTATGATTGTGCACCGAGCGTGGTAGTTCACTTTTGCAAGAGCACTCGACAGACTACGACGGTCCCTTGAACCACAAGTTACAGGCCTATTGTAATTCTGAGTTCATAACATCTTGTAATTTCGTAAATACCAGGATATGACTGGGAGAATCCAATTTAACGCCCCTCCAACTGGTAATACTAGTGGGAAACTCGTCTATCATCCCTGTGCTCCGAGTTTCCCACTTGCACCCCCTCTCTGACGTAGTTTGTGAACAAAAAAGACAGCAAGCATGGCGGCATTTTCAGTAGTTGTTACTTATGGTAAGAACAAAATACAAATTGTTGATACAAAATTGATTCTGTTCATCTTTTTTTATTTAGAAAGTGAAAGCAGCTCTGGCAGACTTTTTATGGGCAAAAAATACCAAAACAATCACAAGCCATAATTAATGACCTCAATATTTTGGCGGTATTTCCCAGTTCGAAACTTGAACGCACCCAACTAGTATTTACGACTTCACAACTGGTAATTACCACCTTCCCACTTGTGTATGAACGCATCATAAGTAACAAGGAAACAAAGATCAATTTTCAAAATGGAACTTGAAACATTTTAATGACAGAGAACAAGCTGTCCACAAGCTGTTAATAGTTTTAAAACACTACGCCGCATTCTACTTCTACCTCGGCAATAATCCTCCTCGCTGACTTCCATGTTCGTCATAGCTTACACTTTTGATTACGTTTGTAGCTTGATTGACAGAAAGTATTTAATATTTCATGCAAATAAATGTGATTTATATTCTCCTCTCTCGCACACTTGAAATTATATTCGCCCCTTGCGAATGTTTACAATTTAGAATAGTAGAGTACTACTGTACTCTTCTGTACAACTTTTTATATTCGCAAAGGAACGCCCAGTTAGGGAACCCTTGAAACTGACTGACGAGGGGAAAAGGATAGGGAATGTCGTTCAAGTGCATGCACTGTCGAAACAACCGCTTTAGTTCAATTTAAAGGGAAGAATAATGAGAATGTGTGTTTTGCAATTGTATCAATAGTTTATTACAGACTATTTCATAAAAACATTTAAAACCATTTCCACATTATAAACACTGCAAATGAAAACATTTACAAATCTTCAACCATCCAAATTCATACAAAACAAAAGTAATACACAAGAGTTTCTGTATACCAAAAATGACTTTCTGTATATTGTCTTCATGGCACCTATGTCCATTTTGTACAGTAAGCCTACTGGTGGACAAAAGTGCCCCAAAATCATATGATATGAATAGTTCAATAAATTAACAGAACACACATTGCGCATAATCTGTGAGTAAGCCATGAGGACAAACCATTTACATGATAAAGTTTGTCAATTGACCCATTATAGGCAGAATTGAGTCACTAACTGACTGGTGGACAAGCTGAGAGCAACCTGATCAATCAACAGTAGATGGCTAGTCCAGCCATTGGTGCAGTGATGACATTGATGAGGTGTGACAAATCCAATAGAGGACTATATAATCTACATAATCAAAGTCTGCCCGTTTTCAACAATGAAGTCGCACTATTGTTTAGCTTCAGCATCAACCACAGGACATCTGGTTGCACCACTGACTACTAAGATACTCTACTATATCCACAGGTTTATTATCTGTATCTATGAACAGTATAATTACAATGGTGAGCAATATTTTTGCACTGTTTTCATTGTATTTAGAAAATCACCCAAAAGAAGAAGGAAAAAAAGCACACATGCAAATAAATTAACATGAAAAAGGTAAACAGGTCACATACAATTTCATGAACAAAAACTTTTTTCTTTTTGGTTTTGCATTTTTGAAATGTGTAAATAAATGCAACATAAATTAGCAGCATAAATGATGGTACATTCACATAATCACCACCAAATATAAGGACGCAGAAATAAGGCTGTGCTCTAAAATCAAACTGACAAAAATGTGTGTTCCAGGTTAATTGTATTGACTGAATTTTCCAAACCAAATGTCCTGTTTTATATATTTAAAAGTTCTACCCACATTGCGATAGCAAGCTCAGAGAAGTACTAGCAGACAGTAGACTTGAAACAGAAACAAATCGTGCCAGGTCAAAAAACAAACGATAACTCAATATTTTGAAACCGTGCTGTCCAACAATCCAACAACTGGATTCATATCTCAGTTGATGAACTGTCCAAGTGGTTCACCATCCCTTGAGATTCATTCTGTTAGGTCTCAGTAGAATGAGACTCCATGCAGTCTGTGGGCTGGTGCAATGCTCTTGGCTCTAGTCTCCACTCCCATACCTTACCCAGGCATGGCCTCACTCTGTGGGGGATGAGGACTCAGAGTCCTCCCTCTATCATGGAGCCCACTGTTGGGCACCACACATCCCCCTTACCTCTAGTTAACACTGATATAAGTCATAGGCCTTCACTTAGGTAGGTTTGGTGTGGTGGATGTGTTTGGAGAAGCTGAGCTGGAGTAGGAGCGCAGGAGGACCCTGTGTTTGGTGGCGACCTCGGTGCGACGTCGATGGTGCTCCCCCAGGAACTCCTTCAGCTTGGTGGTGGTGAAGGTGAGTGTCTGTCTCCTCAGCTTCATCAGGTACGAGTCCTGCAGCCATGCGTGGGTGAAACAGTCCTTGGTGCTTGGACGGGCCCTGCATGGCAATAAAACACATTGTCCAATCAGTGATCAGAACACAGGAGTCCAGGGCCCGTATTCATAAATCGTCTCAAAGTAGGAGTACCGATCTAGGATCATGACCCCACTTTCCATGTAATCTTATTCATTATGATCTAAAAGGCGAAACTGATCCTCGATCATCACTCCTACTCTGAGACACTTTATTAACTGGGGCTGGTTTGTCAAACAAGATAATTACATTTTAGTCATTTAGCAGACGTTCTTATCCAGAGCGACTTACAGTTAGTGAGTGCATACATAATTTTTTTTAGTTTTCATACTGCCCCCCGTGGGAATCGAACCCACAACCCTGGCGTTGCAAACGCCATGCTCTACCAACTGAGCTACATCCCTGCCAGCCATTCCCTCCCCTACCCTGGACGACGCTTGGCCAATTGTGCGCCGCCCCATGGGTCTCCCGGTCACGGCCGGCTACGACAGAGCCTGGATTCGAACCAGGATCTCTAGTGGCACAGCTAGCACTGCGATGCAGTGCCTTAGACCACTGCGCCACTCGGGATGTAGCTACTCTTTGAAGCACTCACCAGGCATAGCTACTCAGCATCTTCTTGAGGAACATCGAGGCACTTTGGGACACGTTGGGGTAGAGCTTGGTCGGGTCAAACTTGGCCATCTGGATTTTGGTCTCAGTCTGGTGTGGGTCTTTGTCCTGAAAGGGAAGCCTACCACTAAGCCTGAACAAAAAATGGCATAGACAATGAGAGTTCAGAAGAAGAAAAAATCACACAACTTCTAAGACTGATGACAATAGTAACTATGAAATGAGTAAGTTGTATCTTTACATGACGTAGGTTAGAACCCCGAGGCTCCAGATGTCAGCTGGAGGGCCGACCACATCACCTTTCACCATCTCCGGAGCTTTTCAGCAAAGAAAGACCAGAGAGAGAGAGAGTTCAGAGGAAAGTAGTGATCAAGGTGAGTATAACAGCTTATTACCCAAGAAGTACTTGGCGGATACCAATTCCAAATACCAGTGGTAACTTCAATAAAGTGTTACCAACTCACACATATACTCCAGTGTGCCCAGGCTGCTGTTGTATTGTTTGAGGGAGAGAGGGTTGAAGTTCTGAGCGCTGCCAAAGTCTACGATCTTGACGACGTTGAGGTTGGTGACCATGACGTTGTCAGGCTTGATGTCCAGATGGAGGATGCGTCTGTTGTGGAGGTACTCCAACCCCTGAAGTATCTGGACCAGGTAGCACACCACGTCATCCTCCGAGTAACGGAACCTTAGCAGGAAAAACATACAACAGAAATGTTTAAAATAGATTTATTCCACAGATATATTGTAGAGCACAGCTGAGCGCAGTGTGCAACTCTGTGTGTGTATGTGTGTGTGTGTACGTGTGTGTGTGTGTGTGTGTGTGTGTGTGTGTGTGTGTGTGTGAGCGTCATGCTCCACACACCTGTCTATAAGGCTGTGCAGCAGCTCCTTGCCAGTGCAGTACTCAGCCACCAGTACCAGGTAACGTGGGGTGACGTAGGCCTCATGGAGGGTCATGACCTTGTCATTGTGGAGAGACTTGAGGATCTCATACTCCTGCAGGATGGACTTCTTAGTCTCCTGGTCGTACGGAACGATCTTAGCCATGAAGATGTATCCTGTGGCGTTCTCCCGACACTCCCGGACCACACCGAACCGCCCTCTGTCCAGAGAGAGATAATACGGTAGTTTAGTTACCAAATAATGTGTGGTTAAACATGAAGCCAGTTTCCCTGACCTAGAATAACCCTATAAGTAGTACCAGTAGTAGCAATAGCAATACTGTGTAGTGTAATAATGTACTACTGTAGCTGTAGAAATATTGAGCACATCTCTAACGTCTCAGTCACCTGGCTTTCTCATCCAGGAAGGTGTAGGGCTTCTGTGGGACTCCCTGTCGTAGAGCGGTCTCACCCGGCTTGGGTGTGGTGCGGCCCGTGGGGGTCCCTCGAACAGGGGTGCCCCTCCCCTCCCCTATGGGGCTCAGACTGCTGACCTGGAGCACTTGGGGGGAGAAGGAGGGGGCCGGGAGGGGGGTGGGGACCACACGGGCAGTGGCGGCAGGGGAGTAGGTAGGAACGGATGCCATGACGGGCTTGGTGGGGGTGGAAGGAGGGGTGACAAGAGGGGGAGGGGGCGAGATGGGCAGGGTTTGGGTCATGGGGGGGACCACGTTGACAGGACTCTGGGGTTTGGGGAGGACGAAGGGAGGGGTTTTGACTACAGGCAGGGAGGGGAGAGTTGGAGGGGTGGCAGGGGTGACCGTCAGGGGTTCAGTTGGAGGGGTTGTGGTGGCAGGGCTGGAGGGGGCCGAATGTGTAGAGGGAGAGAGAGCTGCGGTGGGAGCAGGGAAGGGTGCAGGGGAGGTTAGAGAGGTCTGTGTAAGGGAGGGTGAAGAGGGAGAGACAGTGGACACAGTTTTACTGGGAGGTTGCGTTACTACTGGTTTGACCTTTGGGATAACAGTCACTAAGGTGGTAGCCGATGGGGCAGGGTGGAAGGGAGGTGAGGGGATGGTCTTCACAATGGCCACCGCAGGAGAGGATACGCCTACTGCAAAGCAAACAAATCTCTCTTCAATATCAGATTATCACAACCATTTTGTGAAACAAATATGCAACAATACAGAAAAAACAGCAGAACTTTCTTTACCACCTCTTTTGACCCAATTTAACACAATTTACTGAATTTTAACCCCCTGTCCAAAAGGTGTGTTTCAGCACCTGTTGAGTCCAGGCTGACTTTGTCCGATATGTTGCTGTAAGGTCCCTGTCCAGCCTTGTTGACGCAGGCCACTCTGAACCTAAAGGTGCCCCCCGGTGGCAGGTCTGTGACGTTGTAGTAACAGTCAGCTACACCGGTCGCTATGATCAGCCAGTTTGCATCACCTGAAAGGAGAAAGAAAATCATGCTTAATTTATATGAGTGCCAATTGGGTTATGTTATATCAATATGGTCAAATACCCCTCAATCGTATTCACAAAATGATATGCATCACTTAGACTTTACACACCACTGTCATTTGTTGCAGTACTTCTAATTCACACAAGGTGGCGATAGTGTTTAATGTTGATGACAGAACGGATGAAGGTTATGTAGGCGGTTTGTTTGTAATATCAGTTGTACACGAAGGTGATGTGGAGCCATAATGATCTGTCATAGTCACAACTGATACAGAGGAATAACCGAAGGACATCCGCATGGTAATGAGGATATAGTGAGGCACAATCCAATGAACAAACACAGAGAAAAACAATCATCCAAAGCCGAGCCTGGCAGTAACTGTGTGGTAATACAAGGCATGAAGCCATCGAATTCAATCATTCCTGAAATCATATTAACATTCATGTTATTCACACTTTGATACAATCCTAATGATCTAGGCTCTACAATGATTCACCGTATTATGAGACCATAATGACTTATAAAGCGTGATGAAATAGGGCCCAATTGTGGTCTATATGGCCAGTTTGTACTGTGACTATTTGCCCAGTGTTTGAGTTATTCACTGCACAGTAGCCTACGTCACTGTTTAAAGTGACAGCCAAAGGTGTTTCCTATCCAACCGTCAATAAGGATAATACATCTGGGTGAAGCGGGCTGTAAAATAAACAAAATATTAATATTCGGCTTGAGTTTATAGAGATGACTAGCCTGGAATCCAGATGGATATTCTCAGTGTCAATCGTGACACAGAGCACATCAGTTTGGACTCCAGGCAAGGAGATGAATGTCAACCCACCTTCTGTCTTCCTCTCTAGAGAGTAGCTACAGGGGGGCTTGGTGTCGGCTGGTTTCCATAGCACCAGGGCTGTGTTGTTGTATGTCTGGGGAACCTCCGGCGTGCCTGGCCTTTTGGGGACACCTGGAGGGGGTGACAGGGGGAGGAGGGTGGGGTGGAGGGGAGGGGAGATGAAGGTGGGGTAGAGGGGAGATGAAGATATGGTAGAGGGGAGATGAAGAAGGGGTAGAGGGGAGATGAAGATATGGTAGAGGGGAGATGAAAATGGGGTAGAGGGGAGATGAAGGTGGGGTGGAGGGGAGATGAAGGTGGGGTGGAGGGGAGATGAAGAGGGGGTGGAGGGGAGATGAAGAAGGGGTAGAGGGGAGATGAAAATGGGGTAGAGGGGAGATGAAGGTGGGGTGGAGGGGAGGGGAGGGGAGATGAAGTTGGGGTGGAGGGGAGGGGAGATGAAGGGAGGGTGGAGGGGAGATGAAGAAGGGGTAGAGGGAGATGAAAATGGGGTAGAGGGGAGATGAAGGTGGGGTGGAGGGGAGATGAAGGGGGGGTAGAGGGGAGATGATGTGGGTGGAGGGGAGATGAAGGGGAGTGGAGAGGAGATGAAGTTGGGGTGGAGGGGAGATGAAGGTGGGGTGGAGGGGAGATGAAGGTGGTGTGGAGAGGAAATTAAGGTGGGGTGGAGGGGAGATGAAGGTAAGGGTGGAGGGGAGATGAAGTTGGGGTGGAGGGGAGATGAAGATAAGGGTGGAGGGGAGATGAAGTTGGGGTGGAGGGGAGGGGAGATGAAGGTGGGGTGGAGGGGAGATGAAGTTGGGGTGGAGGGGAGATGAAGGTGGGGTGGAGGGGAAATGAAGTTGGGGTGGAGGGGTGATGAAGGTTTAGGAGTGATAGGAGGTTAGAGGGAGATGTTGGGTATGGTGGAGGGGGAGGTTTGAATAAAAAAAAAATGTATTGTCACATATTTTGATGGGGTGGGGTGTCACAGAGGGGGAGGTTTGGGGAAGGGGAGCGTTTTGATGGGGTGGGGTGTCACAGAGGGGGAGGATGGAGAGAGTAGATGGAAAGAGGAGAAACCGTGGAGGACACAGAGATGGGTTTGATAATTTTCTTAACTCAAACCATACACAACACTAGAAGCTTTTCACCCTGATATCATGATGCATTTGAATGAAGGAGGCCTACAGCTGAGACTGATTTAGCCAAGGCCTCAGACAAGATGAGCAGTCTGGGGAATCTCTCACCCAACAGATTGATGATAAATGGAGACAGATAGCATCAGCAGACGGGATTAGTAATGCAGACGCCCAGACAGTGTTGCCAGAGCAATTCAATTTGAAGCTGTGAAAATCTAACTGAAATGTAGCACGTTGAGTCTGACACCTGAAAAAGAGCGAGAGGCCATCAAGTGTCTGGAAAGCCACCTTGTTCTGTCATTTTGCTGAAGGGTATTTGACATTTTTATTGATATTGTTATTTATAGCCTGTTGTCTGGACAAGAACCTACAGATGCCAAATCTTAATTTGATCATCCTGTTGTTGCAGGAATTTAAAAAAAGGCTTCTAATGTTTAAAATTTACACTTTAAAATGTCAATACTTTTTTTGTCTTAACGAAAAATTTATCAACCCCTACAATTTTTTACAATTAATTATAATTCACATAATAATTCACATTTCCTGTTGCTGCAGGATTATTTTACTGCAGTGAGAAACTGGATCAAATTAAGATCCGGAATCTGTAGTAGCTAGATGGACTGTGAGTGACAGTTGATTATTTGATTCTGACACATCAGATTACAACCTGCGAATGACATCTTTTCATTTGTAATAAGCAGCACTCTCCTCTTGGAATGATTATAAAGAGGTTGTAAATTCAAGGCAAAAAGCCATTAGTTTAATCAGCCGTATACTACATTAATATTTATGCCCATGCCATTAATATGCATTGCATTCACACTCGAATACAAATCCTATTACCTAAAACCTTTCAAGGTTCATCACATCGTAAAGATGAATAATACATGTTTTTGCTTAGAATGAAGGGCAAATACCCCTTTCTCGATTCAGTGTAAATGCCATGTTTACACTAAAGGTTGTGTAAGCAATGCGAATCCAACAGATTTTACAGGTCCAGGATATTAGAATATCACATGAAGATAACGGCTTCAAAAACTGGTATTTTCCTGTTTCTCCACAAATCTAAATGACAGGATAATCATTGAAAATAACATTTTCTTGTAGGTAACGTGTTACTCACAGGCCAGGGACAGTGTGCAGGAGCTGGTGACGCTGGCTAATGGGTTATTGGCCACACACTCATAGAGCCCTGCGTCCCTCCTGCTGGTCTTCATGATCGTAATGAGCTGCCTTCCGTCTGGACAGGAGATCAAGTTCATCCTGTCGTCCATCTCCAGCGGTCTCTTATCTGGGGACAAGCAAACCCAAGCAACAATAAGAATTACACAGTGGCAGCCTGTAAAGTAATGTTTTATTTTATAGTCCTATTTCAAAAGGTGTTTATCTAGTATTCGATGAGAAACTTTCGAGAAATAATGAGCAATCTCTAACATAAACACAAGTTCAGGAAGTCGTGCTCACACAGGGCACCATGCTATGATGAGTTATGATAACATGACACATCCCTACACAAGCAACTACAGACATTTCAGCAGCAGCTCCTACAGTAATGCTTTATTAGACAGCGCTGTTCCAAAGAGTGTTATGTCTGTCAGCTCTATGACTTCTTACCTTTAGTCCAGGTGATTTGTGGCTGGGGGCTGCCAGCCGGGAGGCAGCTAAGAGTGACAGGGTCACCCTCCAATAAGACGTGGTCCCTCAGCTTGATGTGGAACACAGGAGGGAAGTCTGGGAAAACACAAGGGTGTGGCTTAATAATAATAATGAACACTGAGAATAAACGGAGTACGTAAAAGCAGTGTGCAGCTATTCTATTTCATTGTCAAACTCCAACTCTGTAGGCACATTCAACATAAAGGCAACTGACTGCCGAATTTAGCAGACAGTACTAGAGGAAGTGCGGGAGTACTGCAGGCTACCTGATGGGCCCTCATCTTTGGCTGAGGGGAGGTCAGTCTGAGAGGGGGTCTTGTCCTTCCTGCTCCTGCCCAGACCCCACCTGTCCCACCGCGACCGCCGGTCAGTCTCTGGAGCTGTGGAGGACAAGACATAATTGCAAACAGCTGAGACAGACGAACCTGAGGAGGTGAGTTAATATCCCCATTATCTATGCTGCAATAGTCTATGTGCCGGGGGGGCTAGTGTCAGTCTGTCTTATCTGGTGTAATTCTCCTGTCTTATCTGGTGCCCTGTGATCTAAGGTGTGCACCCTCAAATTCTCCCATCTCTCTCTCTATCTCGCCCCTCCCGGAGGACCTGAGCCCTAGGACCATGCCTCAGGACTACCTGGCCTGATGACTCCTGGCTGTCCCCGTCCTCAGTCCACCTGGTTGTGCTGCTGATCCAGTTTCTGCTGTTCTGCCTGCGGCTATGGAACCCTGACCTGTTCCCTGGACCTGCTATTTCAACCCCCCCCCCTGACCTGTTGCACACTCTATAACCACTGTGATTATTATTTTACTAATATTATTTGACTAATATATATTATTTGACTAATATTTGATATAAATATTAGTAGTAATATTTTTCTTCTAATATTCAATATCACAATGTAATTGATATTATATATTTTTTATATATACAACAACAGCTACTTACTGAGTGACTTTTGACTTTTTGACTTTTCGGAATGAAGGCTTGACGCAGACCCAATGGATTCCTTGGACGCTTTGGATTCTTTGTTTGTCTGTTTGGCTAGCTGATTCTCTGGGATCCCCATCTCTTTGAGACCTCTTCCCTCAGACTGGGAATGTCGATGACGGGAAAACAGTGGAGTTTTCTTTCCCTCCGCCGTCTCTTTCCTTTCCTCTGACTGGCTTCGGACTTCCCCAGAAATTCCGGCCACCTTGTTCTCAAACTTCTTCCTCATCGCCAAGACGGGGGAATCGCTGACCTTCTTAAGATCATTTTCTTCTGCATCTTTCCGACTTTTCTCTTTCTCCACGCGTCGCTTGGCCTCTTTCTCCTCCTTCCTTTCCTCTGACTTGCTCCTCAAACTGGCTGAGATGCCCGCTACTTTGTTCTCGAACTTCCGCCGCATGGCGAAGACAGACGACTCCTCCATCTTTTTGCGTTCTCTTGCCTCCTGCTCTCTCCGAGCCTCTATATTGTCCAGCTGTGTCGTGTCCAGACTCTTACTGCGGCCTATGGCCCAGGACACCCTGCGCTTACTGGCCGCAGGCTCAGCCTCCTTTTTATCTATGGACGGGGTCCTCTTCGTGTGCATGGACAACCGTCCAATGATGCCCAGGGACCCTGTGTCTCTCTCCACCTCCCTCAAGTCCTGGACGGACTTGGACTTCTCCTGCAATCCTTGGTGCACCATCTCCAGCGGCGCCCCCAGACGCCCCGGCCGGTATACCTCCTCCCCCTCGCCTGCCTTACGGGGAAGGATCGGGGACTTCTCTTCTGATTTGGTCCTGGTCAGTCTCCGGAGCCCACGGGTCAGGGATGACTCACGCTTCTTGAACCTGGATTCAAAGACTTCCTCTGAGTCGATGTCCTTGATATCTGTTCTCAGTGGTGTGGTAGGTTGGCGTGGGGTGGTGGGGCGGTCTGGGACCGTAGACAAGCTATTCGAGATGGTTGGGCTGGTTGGGCGTTCGGTGGCCACCTTGGCGAAGACGGCAGGGTGTTCAGGCAACGTGGGGCTAGGTGTAGATTGAGATCTCCGGCTGCTGTCAGATTTCCCAGATGGTACTACAATGGTTTGCATCACGTTGGCGTATGCAGACGTTTTTTCTTTAGGCGGAACCCCTGGAGAATCGCCACCTTTTGCTTTTACCTCTTCTTTCTTTAACTCTATCTCCTGCTTTTCTTTCTGTTCATCTTCCTCAGTGTCCTCCTCCTCTATGACGATCACAGGAGCTAACACAGTAGGAGACCTGCCCAGGGAAAGCTCCCTCTTCGACTCGTGTCTGTCAACCCTCTCCTGTGCTTTGGTCCTTCTGTCCATGTCTTCATCTCTTTCAGAGGTCTCCTCAGACTTGCTCTTCTTCTTCTCCTCTGGTTCTTTCTCTTTCCTCACTCCTTGGTCCTCTGTGACTGGGGTGGGCTGTATGGAGGAAGAGGGCCCAGAAGAGGGCCCAGGAGAGGGCCCACGAGAGTAAGGTCTGGACTCCAGCCTGGTCTGCTCCGTAATTGCTGATATGGAAGTGGCCTCTTGGAGGACTTCCCCCTCTGTGTTCCTTTCAATGCTTTGGGTCCTTTTAGCACTGTCACTCCTCTCTGCTCCGCTCTGGCTAGATGTGCTAGTGGGGATCTCTAAAGGGGCTCCGAACCGCCGGTGCAGGGGCATGGGCTCCGAGTCGCCCTGACTGAAAGAGGAACTCTTCTGGAGCATTTTGGTTTTGGGTGTGTCCTCCACTGTGCTTTCGGTAGAGGCTGCTCTGGCCAGCGACCGCTCTGGCGCCCCCACCCTGGATCTCCTCAAGTTTCGGTCCAGGGACGAGGTTCGCCTCTCATCGTCCATTCCCAGGGTCTCCAGCAGGGGACCTCGCAGGCCGCTTTTGCTGTTGCCTCCCCTCAGCAGCCTCTGTCTCATCAGCTCCAGTTTGAGGGCATAGTCCTCCTGGCTCATCTTAGCTGCCCCAGGGCTGGGGCTCCGATTGGGTAGCTCCATGGAAATAGCCTTTTTGAGGCTTTTTTGGCCGCTGTCTTCCTTGCCCTCCTCCACAGCCCCCTCCTCTGGCTCGATGTGGAGAAGCAAGGCAGAGTCAGCTGAACTGCCCCTCCTCATCGTCGCTCTCCTGGACTTCGTCTGCGTGTCATCCTCCTCCACACTGGAACCCTTCTTCAGGGGGACTCTCTTCGTCTTCACCGCAGTCTTCTCCTCGTCCGAAGACCCGCCATCTTCCTCAGTTGTTACCCTTTTTCTCGTTCCTATGCTTCCTCCTAATTCCTTGGCCTCCGTTTTGGACACCACCTCCTCTATGGGCTGTTCCCTGTGCCGGGTTAACCCCGCCCCTTCCACCGTCCCATTGGACCTGGAAGGCGGTCCTGTGACGTCCTCTTCCCCTGGTATCTCGTTGAGGGAGACCCTGGAGCCGGAGAACACCATAGACAGGGGCATGGGGATGAAGGGGAGTTCGTCCACATCTTCGTCCGAGTCGGAGGATGAGGAGGGGGGGGGCGAGCCCTCTTTGAGGTGACGGGCCACAGCGATGGAGATGTGGTTGGACGAGTCGTTGAGAAGCTCCGGGATGGAGCGCATCACCATCTTGGATTTGTAGCTGATGAGGGAACGCTGGGTAGAGATAGGGAGAAAATGGACAGTGTTAAAAGGAGTAATTTGGAAGGTACTTAAAGGGATTCATTGAAGTGCATTAATCAATGTACTCCTTACAGAAATAATGAATGCCTTACCTGCCAACGTCTTCGAGATAAGACTTGCTTTAGCATCGCTGTGTTGATGCTCTTGTCTTTTATTGAAGTCTTGAACCAGGGGTGGCGAAGGCTCTCTGTAGCATTAGGCCTCCTGAGAGTAAAACATTACATCGTGATGTTGAAACACTAAGCCCCAAATACTTATTTTCTATTCTTCTTTTGTGTTGAAATTGAAATTGTTTGTATTCCTAATATAAGGGAATTCATTTGAATCAATTTATACAAAGGCATTATTATCAATAACACTCACAGTCTGTCAGCCACCAGCAGTTTGATGACGAATCCCTTGGCCTCTCTACAGAGGTCAGCGAACATACTCTCCTCAAAAGCCACATTTTGGTTCCTGATGTTGAGGACGGTGCATCTGTCGTTCTCCCCAGCAAAAGGAGACACACCAGTCAGGCTAGAAGGGAAATATATGATGTCAATATTATTTTACTGAGACTGTTTACTTGCTGTCAAGTCCATTTTAATTGGGTCAATTGAAGCCTGTGGCAATATGCAAACAATATGCAGGTGATATGCATTGGTGTTTTGCTTTGTGGAGAAACATTACATTTCAAGATTGACACTTCAATAAAGAAAGAAATGTAATGGCAAAAGGTGTATTGAATTCTAAGAATATCTCGACCAGACACATTTATCATGTTCTCAGCCCAACCAGAACCTTAACCACTCACCATAGGTAAGTGATGACCCCAATAGGCCTGCGAACAGAGAGAGAGAGATAAATTACTTTCAGAGGGCAAGATGAAGGAGAGAGGGAGAGAGCGATAAAATCATGATTAATCAGGAAATAGATTAAAGGAGAGAGTTTCCCCCCGACCAGGTGCCCACCAGATGTCTGTTGCCTTGGAGACCGGCGTTTGGTTAACAATCTCCGGGGCAACAAATTCCGGAGTGCCGTATTTGCAGTAGTGTGCTTCAGTGGTCTCCAGCTTGACGGCATTGCCAAAGTCACAGATGCGGATCTTGTCACTGTGTCGGCCTGCCATTAGGATGTTCTCAGGCTGAGTGGGGTGGAGAAAAACAGGGAATTATTCAGAACATAAACTAGGTTTCCATACAATTGGCAACATATTTTCATGCTAATATTCTTAAATCCGAATACAAATAAAATGCGCATTAGAGACCATCCTCTGTTATTTGATCTATGTAAAACTATTATAAAACTGTGACTTGATTTGTGTAATGTTATTCATTTTAGTGTACATGTTTTGAGCGAGGAAAATACATCAGTATCTGAGTAATATGTATTTGGGGGTTTGCTATATTCTTTCCTGGTTATATTAAGTAAGTTGATAATCGCAGAAGTACCTGTTATATAATAGCTTGTGATTAAAATACTGGATGTGTCCCTTGCACAGTGGGAATCTGATGTACCTTGATATCAAGATGAGCAATATCTTTCTGGTGAAGGTAGCTGACCCCTTCAAGCACCTGCTGAATACTTGACCGGATCTGCAGAACAGAACATCTCCTTTACCACATTCTACATTATATATTCTATATTCTACATTCTACATTCTATAATTTACATTCTACACTGAACAAAAATATAAACGCAACATGTAAAGTGTTAAAAAAAGATCCCAGAAATGTTCCATACCCACAAAAAGCTTATTTCTCTCAAATGTTGTGCACAAATTTGTTTACATCCCTGTTAGTGAGCATGTCTCCTTTGCCAAGATAATCCATCCACCTGACAGGTGTGGCATATCAAGAAGCTGATTAAACAGCATGATCATTACACAGGTGCACCTTGTGCTGGGGACAATAAAAGGCCACTCTAAATTTGTCACACAACACAATGCCAGAGATGTCTCAAGTTTTGAGGGAACGTGCAATTGGCGTGTTGACTGCAGGAATGTCCAACAGAGCTGTTGCCAGATAATTTATTGTTCATTTCTCTACCATAAGCCACCTCCAACGTCGTTTTAGAGAATTTGGCAGTACGTCCAACCGGCCTCATAACCACAGACCACGTCTAACCACGCCAGCCCAGGACATCCACATCTGACTTCTTCACCTGTGGGATCGTCTGAGACCAGCCACCCGGACAGCTGATGAAATTGAGGAGTATTTATGTCTGTAATAAAGCCGTTTTGTGGGGAAAAACTCATTCTGATTGGCTGGGCCTGGCTCCCAAGTGGGTGGGCCTATGCCCTACCAGGCCCACCCATGGCTGCGCCCCTGCCCAGTCATGTGAAATCCATAGATTAGGGCCTAATTTATTTATTTCAGTTGACTGATTTCCTTATATGAACTGTAACTCAGTAAAATTGTTGAAATTGTCACATATTGCGTTTATATTTTTGTTCAGTATATATTCTATATTCTGCATTCTACATTCTATATTCCATATTCTATATTCTATATTCTTGTACGTTCAACATGTAAAAAAAATATATATTTCACTGAATTTCGGTATGTTTTTAGATAAAAATTGTTGATTTTTCCATGCAATCCAGAGCACACTCAAACATAAGACAAACAGGCCAAGGCAAACCTCGGACTCCATGACGGTAGTCTTCTTGGTCAGCCGGTCCAGAAGTTCCTCATGGCATCTTCACACAGCAGTTAAGGAGAATATAGGTACTGTATAGTGTTTAATAACCATAGAGACAGATAGAGGACTCTAGTGCCCAAAATCCTGTTTTATAATGGGCAGCGCCATTGAGGACTTTCACCATTTTTAAGTAGTCAACTGGTTGGGACTTCCTATGGGTTAAGGAAGGATCACATGATTCCATCCGGGTCATCAGAAGGGATCAGCCAATTAATTATACTTGTGAGCAAACATTCCATAACTGCAGGTGGCAGTAAATCGCCAACTTTGGCTTTATACCTGTTCAAACAACACAGTACAGGTGGCAGTATACACCCTTTCAGCTTGTTTATCAACTCACAGAAGTAGTAGATGAAGAAAATAGACTTCTTCAAAATGGAGATGGCCTCAATGGCCCTGCCCATGCTCTCACAGACGCCATAATGGGACAGAGACAATGATGCGATGTCTATCTAAGTCTATGGTGATAACCTTATCGCTACAGTCCAAGTGGGAGGCGAATTACATTTTTTATAATATATGAACCAAACTCCCACACATCGCGTCTCCTGGTAATGTAACCAATCTGTGATGAGTCAGGAGAAAGTAGCGCTACGGTTCAGTCATGCCTCCAGGGGAGTAGAGAGGACATTTAGATTAATGTTATGCAGCAGTTCTCTCTCATGCACAAGGTGGGAAGAAGGCTCTTGGCTCTGGTGTGTTCATGGAGAGGTTTTTATGCAAAGACGTAGGATCAATGCCATATTTTGATCCATATTGGATCTAGCTGTAAACAAAAATGAATATAATTTGAAAACAAACAATTCTAGGAAACATGATGTTGGTTTTTGGTTTAAATCTTGGCTAAATTGAGGTCATTGATGGCTTTAGTTTTGATGCAACATTATTACATAGATGAGATATGTTGGATTAACAGGGAAAGAATGTTGATGCAACCAATACAATACTGGCTCAGTGAATATGTTATATTCAAACTTTTCATCTCTTGTAATATGGCTTCTTACATGCTGACCAGACCGTCCGCGTTGCATGCACAAGTGTTGCAAAATAAATGTAGACATACAGTTGAAGTCGGATGTTTACATACACCTTAGCCAAATACATTGAAACTCAGTTTTTCACAATTCCTGATATTTAATCCTAGTAAAAATTCCCTGTCTTAGGTCAGTTAGGATCACCACTTTATTTTAAGAAAGTGAAATGTCAGAATAATAGTAGATAGAATAATGTATTTAAGATTTTATTTATTTCATTACATTTTACATTTTAGTCATTTAGCAGACGCTCTTATCCAGAGAGACTTACAGTTAGTGAGTGCATACATTTTTCATACTGGCCACCCGTGGGAATCGAACCCACAACCCTGGCGTTGCAAGCGCCATGCTCTACCAACTGAGCTACAGGAGGCCTATTTCATCCATTCCCAGTGGGTCAGAAGTTTACATACACTCAATTAGTATTTGGTAGCATTGCCTTTAAATTGTTTAACTTGGGTCAAACGTTTCGCGTAGCCTTCCACAATCTTCCCACAATAAGTTGGGTGAATTTTGGCCCATTCCTCCAGACAGAGCTGGTGTAACTGAGTCAGGTTTGTAGGCCTCCTTGCTCACACACGCTTTTTCAGTTCTGCCCACAAATGTTCTATAGGAATGAGGTCAGGGCTTTGTGATGACCACTCCAATACCTTGACTTTGTTGTCCTTAAGCCATTTTGCCACAACTTTGGAAGTATGCTTGGGGTCATTGTCCATTTGGAAGACCCATTTGCGACCCAGATTTAACTTCCTGACTGATGTCTTGAGATGTTGCTTCAATATATCCACATCATTTTCCTTCCTCATGATGCCATCTTTTTGTGAAGTGCACCAGTCCCTCCTACAGCAACACACCCCCACAGCATGATGCTGTCACCCCCGTGCTTCACGGTTGGGATGGTGTTCTTCGGCTTGCAAGCACCCCCCTTTTCCCTCCAAACATAACAATGGTCATTATGGCCAATCAGTTCTATTTTTGTTTCATCAGACCAGAGGACATTTTTCCAAAAAGTACGATCTTTGTCCCCATGTGCAGTTGCAAACCGTAGTCTGCCTTTTTTATGGCGGTTTTGGAGCAGTGGCTTCTACCTTGCTGAGCGGCCTTTCAGGTTATGTCGATGTAGGACTCGCTTTACTGTGGATATAGATACTTTTGTACCTGTTTTCTCCAGCATCTTCACAAGGTCCTTTGCTGTTGCTCTAGGATTGATTTGCACTTTTCGCACCAAAGTCGTTAATCTCTAGGAGACAGAACGCGTCTCCTTCCTGAGCGGTATGACGGCTGTGTGGTCCCATGGTGTTTATACTTGCATACTATTGTTTGTACAGATGAACGTGGTACCTTCAGGTGTTTGGAAATTGCTCCCAAGGATGAACCAGACTTGTGGAGGTCTACACATTTTTTTCTGAGGTTTTGGCTGATTTCTTTTGATTTTCCCATGATGTCAAGCAAAGAGGCACTGAGTTTGAAGGTAGCCCTTGAAATACATCCACAGGTACACCTCCAACTGACTCAAATGGTGTCAATTAGCTTATCAGAAGCTTCTAAAGCCATGACATCATTTTCTGGAATTTTCCAAGCTTTTTAAAGGCACAGTCAACTGTGTATGTAAACTTCTGACCCACTGGAATTGTGATACAATGAATTATAAGTGAAATAATCTGTCTGTAAACAATTGTTGGAAAAATGACTTGTGTCATGCACAAAGTAGATGTCCTAACCGACCTGCCAAAACTATAGTTTGTTAACAAGACATTTGTGGCGTGGTTGAAAAACTAGTTTTAATGATTCCAACCTAAGTGTTTGTAAACTTCCGACTTCAACTGTACCTGTTATTCAATCATTTCATCCAAACTGCTCGCGCGCGTCAACGGGCGTCTGTGTAGCCAGGCGCTAAAATAGAACTTGGTTCTATTTTAGATGCTTGACATGCTGCAAGTCCCGCCTTTCCCATCTACTCATTGGTTTTTACGAGCATATGCCCACATGGGTGATTGAAAGATGAACGAGGTCAACACTCCAGTCAAGTTGGTGGCGGTAAAATAACGCAATGTTTTTCTAAACCCAGAGGCGCTACATCGCAAGACTTCCGGGAACGCTTGCGAAACACACCAAACAGACCAGAACAGGGTGTTTGAGAAGTCAATGAGAGAAGTAAAAAATTATTCCTTAGTTGTTAATTTTCTCGAAATCTAAAGGCACAACATAGATTTGAGCCAATGACTTAAGAAGTTGAACATGTTATTATTCCAACCTCGTCAAAGTGACAAACGGACACTTTTTAATTTGAGTCAAAAACAACTTTATATCGAAGGGATGCCTTTGATTTGCACATGCGCAGTTCGGAGCGAGACCCAATGACGTGTTTCTACGCATGAGCTTTGCTAGCCAACGTCGCCTACAAGTGTGATCAGGGATTTATATTGGAGAAGCAGTTTTAGCCTATCTGAATACTGTACTGTCTTTGGTTTATCGCCCAAGACAAATTACCTAGCAACAGCAAGCTAGTTAAATGTCCATTAATGTTTCATGCGTTTCGACCTCTCCCCAAATTAATATAGTTGGTTCACAGTTGGTTTTGGTATTTTAACCTGCATGTTGTGAACGCGTCTGGTGGGGATAAACAAATTCAACATGTGCACGATGGCGCACGTGGACGCAGGTGCAGAGCCGGTTTGGTCATCATGTAATGATATATGCTGCTATATTATATTATATATTTAATTATATTATGTAATGGATTTTCTGACAACCAAAATTAATCAAGGAATCAGTCAGTGAAAGGATACAGCTCAGTGATGATGACGACCATGTTCTTCTTCTCGAAGGCGTCATGGAAGTAGAGGACTTTCTCGTGGTCCAGCTCTGACAGAAGGTTCATCTCCCTCAGGGCCGATGCCTTCCTCTTGGCCCTCGCAGACACAAACTTGGCCGCGTACTCCACCTTCCCCTTCTTCTCAGTCACCCTCTTCACATAGGAGAACGCTCCACTGGAAAACAGTCGCACAATGATGACATCGTTGCAATAACTCTATGAGAATCACCAAATGATTCAATGGGATTGAGTGAGCATAAAAACAGGTCAGTTCTGGGAAACTTAACGTCCTAGTTGAGAAAGTAAAGGGACATGAGTATTAAACGGTACGTGACACCTTGTTATTGGTGGACTTCTGGTGAGTCAAGCCAAGCTCTACCAGAGAAAAACTAAAAACAAATAGCCTTTGTGATGTGTTCCTCTACTGACGGGTGACTCACCTCTCCTCTATTTCTGTCTGCTATCATTATGCAGTCAGTGTGTTGTTTGGTGTGGTGGAATTCCCCGTACTGACCTTTGTGGCTACCGTTCACAATGCAATTAAATACAGATAGCAGCTACCACTCACAGAGCCATTAAATAGAGAAGAGATAGCCTGGCTGAGCGGATGTTGTTTGTGATTGCCTGGTCCATGACTCACCGTCCTATCTCCTTGTGTACGTCGTAGTAATCAGTCAGCCTCCGCATCTTCCTCAAAATGGACCCCTCATCCTCCATGGGCTCCACCACCTCCTTCCTCACTGCAGGCAGGGGGTTAGAACAGGGGGCAAGGTTAATGTGGGTAGGTGGGGGGTTTGTGTCTGTGTGTGTGTGTGTGTGTGTGTGTGTGTGTGTGTGTGTGTGTGTGTGTGTGTGTGTGTGTGTGTGTGTGTGTGTGTGTGTGTGTGTGTGTGTGTGTGTGTGTGTGTGTGTGTGTGTGTGCTGACAGATGGTTTAATAGTCTCAGACACCTTGTGGTCCAACCCATATGGAGCAGATTTGGTTGTTTAACTTTCGATTACACCAAGCTTTGGCTGAGATATCACAAGGACAAACAGATGCAATCCAACTAAAACAGCCATTTCTGGCAACAACAATTAATAGGAAAAGCCTTGGTACTGTGACATCTGTGTTAACAATATTCAGTATGCAGAAAAAGCACACTTTTCAACAGTGTGTCTTTAATACCTTACCATAAGGGTGTGTTAATCAACAATAATACTTCGATTATGAAAGCACAAAATATCATTATTGTAGATGTTTTCCAGACTTATTCCAATATCTGTATGTATCCTTATATTATTCAGACAATATAGACTATGGTCCTGACCTTTGTGGATGGTGAGTTCAGCCTTGCAAGAGACTTGCCCAGCCAGGTTCTTGGCGGTGCAGGTGTACACCCCTGAGTCCTCAGGCCGGGCGTTCAGCACCACCAGAGAACACTCTGTATCATCGTACACAAAGGTGAAGTGACTGCTCTCCGACAGCACAATGTCATCCTGGAACCACAGAACAGATAACCACAATCAATCCCACTTGATCAACTATCATGGAGGGGTAGGTTTGTTTTCCTGGAACCACAAAGGAGTTAATCATCCAATAACCTGCTTAATCACTACAGAATAAGTTTATGTGGTTAATGATATGATATCCATCCATTGACTCTTATCATACCTTGTACCACAGAATATCAGGGTCGGGTTTCCCCTCGACAACCACGGCAAAGCGAGATGTCTCTCCTACATGTATTTCCAAGTCCTCCATGATGGACTCGAACTTAGGACGCACTGTTGTGAGAAAAGGAGGGGAGAGAGTTTGGGGTCAGTTTGGCTTTTTACCTTGTCATGGTTACAGTAAGCACCAGGGCTGTTAGTTGATTCTATATCTGCATACAGGGGTGAACTTTGACCCCAAACTCACCTGCCATGGCCAGTAGGAGGGTACAGAGGTCACTGCCAAACTGGTTGTTGACTGTACAGACCAGCTGACCGGTGTCAGTGCTCTTCACCCTCTGGATCTTTAGGGTATGTTGGTCGTCGTCTGGCATGCTCATCTCAAACATCCCTGGCTTGTTGAGCAGCACCACCCCCCTCCTCTTCCAGGTGACCACAGCATTGACGTGGTTGAGGGTGAGGGTGATGCTCACGGACTGGTTCTCCACCACGTACACAACGTCAGGCTTGTCCAGGATGATGGGAGCTTTCCTCAGATAGGGACCTGGTAGGGATCAAAGGTCAAATGATCAGGGGATCAAGCCATCATCTCTGATGTGTTGACAGACCAACATTCCCTCACAATAGTAGATCCTATATATTTGGCTACATATCCGGCTCGAAGGACCATGTAATTATACTTTATTTGTGCACCTGCCGCAATGTGTTTGGTGACATTGCTTTTGCAATATGCAAGTCTTTACATAGAGCCATTTAACCTTTGACCCTCGATCAGAACTGAGTGACTGTAGAGACTTGGAGCCTATACAAGTACCTCTGTCCATGAGCTGCACCAGGTCAGTGGAGGGGGAGGGTTTGCTGAGGAGCTTGGCGGTGGCCGCTAGGACCCTGAAGGCGTAGCGGACTCCCTTGGAGAGACCGGTGACGGTGTAGGTGGTCTCTCTCAGGTTGGAGGCTATGATACTCCACTGGATGGAACCCAGAGGCTGCTGCTGCACCGCATACGTCAAAGAACTGCCATCTGGAAGCACAACCATAGGGGGTTACTGTAGCAGTGTAGCGAATTTGTAGGGTAGACTAGCCTGACAGGGACTCGAACCCGGGTCCCTGTGACTCTCAGTCATATTGAGGCATACCTATGGAAGAGTCAAGTCTCTTTGGTTTCTTCCAGCTGAGTGTTATGGTCTTCCCTGTTATGGACTCTACCACTGGAGGACCATCGGGGGGATCAGGAACAATGTCTATCAAATGAAAATACAAATGTACCAACACACCCATACTGTAGTCAGATGGCACAGGGATTCTCATGGCGTTTTTGGTTGGAGCACATGTTGCTGTGATTGCTTTCACATGGTCCCCATCCATACCTGTGATGTAGAGGTGTGCGTAGCAGGCTGCCTTCCCCACTTTGTTGGAGATGACACACTTGTAGACGCCCCCGTGGCCGTGGCACACACAGCGGATGATCAGACTGTGGACATCTCTGTCTGGAGGGAGAGAGAGATATATAACTAATGTAGAGAGAGAGATGACGCAGGTAGAGGAGGGAGGAAGAGAGTCAGATAATGCTAGTAGAGGAGCGATAGAAAAAATGAGAGAGAGAGGGAGAGGGAGAGGGAGGTAGAGAGAGAGAGAGAGAGAGAGAGAGAGAGAGAGAGAGAGAGAGAGAGAGAGAGAGAGAGAGAGAGAGAGAGAGAGAGAGAGAGAGAGAGATTGTCTCCTTACTCTGAGTCATCTTCCTGTCGTCTGTACTGTCTATCTTCTTGCCGTTGTGGTACCAGGCGATGGTGGGGTAGGGCAGGCCCGCCACCTTACACTTTAGCACCGCCTCCTTCCCCTCGATCATCTCCAGGTCAGCCAGGGGCTTGACGAAGTCGGGCATGGTCCTCTGCTCCTGCTCCACCTCGCTCTCCAGAACCTCTGGCTCCTCAGCGATGGAAGGCATCTTCTCCAGCTTTGCCCTGGAGAGAAGAAGGGAGCAAATAGAATGAGAGACAGAAGGAAACGGAAATACAGAAGAGAAGATAAGATAAGGAAACACCTATTATTAGTTTTTAGATCACTGCAGATGAGGAGAAGAAGCCTAGTCAGACTAGTGGGATCACCCCATGTCTATGGTTTTCCTCGTACATGTGAGAAGAGATAGCGGGCCGCGGTTCCTGCATGTAGAGTTCGGCTGTGCACTCCGCCTTTCCGTGTGCGTTCTTAGCGACGGCTGTGTAGAAGCCCTCCGTGTCGCTGCTGACATGGATGATGACCAATGAGTAACGGCCTCCTTCCTGCAGGAGACGCACATTCTCACTCTCCTCCACCGGGTTCTCTGGATGGAGATAAACACAATATGGTAGATTCATAAAGAGTCAACCAATGGGCTAACAAAGAGATATTACAAGCCATACTAGCCTACATTACCAATTTGCTGTGCATTCTGTACCAATAGGAAATACAGTACATTCCAAGAGGGATACTTACCGAAATGGTTCCAGGTGACTCTGGGAGGAGGAGACCCGCTGACCTTGCAGTCAAAGCGGGCTGTGCGACCCTCTATGACCTCCAGGATGTCCAGCTTGCGGGTGAATAGGGGCTCCCTGGAGGGAGTGACCTTTAGTTGGGCACTGGAGGTCAACTCCTCTGGAACAGGAAGGAAAATGACCAACAATTACATTCATGGTTTATAAGTAGTTTATAGACAATAAGTGATTTACAAATTATAAATAAAGAGGTTTTAACTCATTGGCTGAAATTGTGTGATCATCATTTTTGGTGCCTGCCAAATAGTGTGGCTGTACCATTACATTACTTACAACAGCAGCAATGAATTACTGCCTTATAAACCCATTATTTGGCAAGGAAGTCAAAGGAGGTCTCATTTACCTTTGGCAGTGCTCAGCTTGCAGGTGTAGGTTCCACTGTCGTCTTCATGTACTGAGTTTAACAGCAGCCGGCACCTGTAATAGAAATCCCCTCTGTCAGCTGTCTGGACCTTATTACACGCTCCATGAGCTAACATACTGCCACTGCCTCAGATCCACTTGTGTGGGCTGTTTCCTTCATTAGAAAAAGTGAATGTCCCATTCACAGTTTGCTTATGGACAAAATGTTGTTGTATTTTATTTTTATTTTTTTTATTTCACCTTTATTTAACCAGGTAGGCCAGTTGAGAACAAGTTCTCATTTACAACTGCGACCTGGCCAAGATAAAGCAAAGCAGTGTGATAAAAACAACAACAACACAGAGTTACACATGGGATAAACAAAACATACAGTCAATAACACAATAGAAAATCTATATACAGTGTGTGCAAATATAGTAAGTTATGGAGGTAAGGCAATAAATAGGCCATAGTGCAAAATAATTACAATTTAGTATTAGAAATGTTATTTTGTAGGCCCCCTCCATATTGCTCTAACTAACCATCCAATCTACTCAGATCAGAGTGGATGTTGGAGAAAGGGGCAAGGAAAGGAAATCCCTTCAAAGATTTGAGGCACACCCTATATCGCTCTCACCCATTCAATCAAGGGAAAAGGAAGGAATTCACTTAACAGCATTGAGGCACTTTTCCCTTTCAGAGTGTCTAGGCCAGGGCTCTTCAACACTGTTCCTGGAGAACAACAGGGTTGAAGAGTCCTGGTCTAGTCCTACCCACCTCTTCCCGTTAAAGGTCATCTTGCAGTTGAGCAGTGCCGGCTGAACCAGCTTCCCATTGGACAGCCAGTCTACCTCCACATCCAGAGGCCCGGTCATGTGACACTCAAACATGGCCGACTCTCCGGCCCTCACCGCCACGTCTCGCACCTCTCTGATGATGGCCAGGGCTTCCTGTGCTGGGGAGGCTGGGTAAAAGACAGAGGAGAGAAGAGACCAATACAGATCTGTTACTGTTGGAGCTGGAAACACAAGCATTTCGCTGCACCTGAGATACCAATCAACTTTGATTTGATTTTGAGCTTTTTTCAAAATGCAGCTGGCACCAACCCTAATGGTCAGTCACTGACGCTGGTCTTGTGGATTTCGGACTGATCTTTACCTTTGACCTCTAGTTTGCATTCGCTCTGCTTGGTTCCGTATTCGTTGATGATCTTGCAAGTGTAGAGTCCTGCATCAGTTCTCTGTGCTGGAGCGATGATCATTTCACTGGTGCCGTCCTCTGTCTCACGCACAATGAATCTGCCATTGGTTTTTAGGGTCACTTTGTCCCTCAACCTGGGTGATCGAAACAGGTACATTCTGAGCTCTTGCAAAAGCAAACGAGAGAAAGTCATGACAAACTGCATTGACACACACTGTATACTGTATTCCTACCAGTACACCATAGGTTGAGGATGTCCTCTGACTCTGACAGACATGGTAACCTCCTGTCCCTCTGTCACCACTTGGTCATTCAGTGCTACCTATCAAACCGAAAGACAAAGACTGTTTAAAAGCCAGTACATTGAAAACTCAATGGCGAGGGGAGAAATCCACCTTAGACTATTGAGATGCCCCCTGAATCTTCTTTACCTGAAAAGAGGGGGGATCTTTGAAGAAGGCGTATTTAGACTGTGGCCCCACCCCTCGCGAGGGGGGTTCTCCAATCTCCATGACCTCCTCCAGGGGGCTCAGGTACTCCTCATCTGATTGGAGGGGACTGGTGACCTCCACCAGGGGCAAGCTGCTCGGCTTCCCACCATGCACCTGGGTCAGCTCTGGAGAAACAACATAGTACATGTTTACCATATATAATTTTAATGAATTTTAAGGATGTCCCTACCAGAGGAGGCTGGTGGGAGGAGCTATCGGAGGACGGGCTCATTGTAATGGTTGGAATGGAATAAATGGAACGGTATCAAACACATCTAACATATGGAAACCACATTTAACTCATTTCCATTTATTCCATTGCAGCCATTACAATGATCCCGTCCTCCTATAGCTCCTCCCACCAGCCTCCACTGATCCCTACAAAATGGTGCCCCGTGTGAGCACGATCCTTTACAGTATCAAAATGAACAGAACAGGCGCATCGTCCTGTCTATGCAACACAGAGCGAGGCAGGGTAATAAAATGAAATTTGTAATATAGATCAAACACAACAATAATTCCACAATGACGTTTATGGACCAACCGATATGGTAACGTAGTTAATGAAATGGACACATTGTAACTTGATAGCGTTTGTGAGGTGTAAAGAACAGATATTGTAGCAATAAGCATGAACTGAATTACGTGAATATTCCTAATTAGCCCCCCAACAAAGAGCGTATCTCTGCTCCACTGTCTCCTGTTCTGCTTGTGTGTTGCTCTACTTGTATCACCACGGTGACGTGTTTTTGGAGAGATGAGCGGTTTGGCAGGAGCGATGGAGACAGACACACACACATTGCTGAGGGACCCTTGGAAGTGACCAGCGCTGGACAGATAATGGATTAATCCCTGAATCCCTGACCCAATCATTCTGTGAGTCTAGTCCAGCACCACAAGAGACACACTGTCTCCACCACCAGCCTCTCCACAAGTCACAGTTCATTCAGCTCCACAGAGGAACCATAGTATTGTAGCAACCACCTCTTTACAAAACCATGGGCTCCAGAATTCAATTTCACTGGCAAGATAAACAGACAATGCTCTGACAAACGAACGAGAATAATCAACAGAAGCTATAGATAGAACATGAAAAGGTTCTCTCCTGTTAGGAAAAAGAACAGTGTAGCTCAGTATACATAGAAACTGCTTCGATTGCTTGGCCATACACATGAAGAGATAAAGTGATCAACATCACAGAGACTAAAGCTAACAAGGACGTCTGTAGAAAGAACAGAGGACATCCAGGCATTCTAGATGTTTAGAGGTCTTAGAACCAGAACTCAATTAGTATACAAGTGAAAACCCTTTGATGTTAGAATGTTCTGATTTCTCCTAACTATGACTAAGAAGTTTCAGATGTGGAGATCGAGGACTTACCTAAGAAGTTACATGTCTGAGTCGAGCCTGTGTACAGACAACTAGCACCAGCTTTGTTCCTGTAATGCTGCCAATGTTTACACAAATGCTGCATGGAGCTAGCCTTCCTAGTCTGCTGCTAATAATCAACCAGTTCAATCTCATCCTCTCCCTCTCTCCCTCGCTTTCCTATTTTTTAACTCCAAATTATCTTATTCCTTCTCTCTGTCCTCCAACAATATTACATCAACCCACATTCCCTGTAGCCTAAAGGCTTTGATACAATGTTTTTTTAATGAACACCAAAGACTTTTGGAAAGCATCTCATATTGTAGGTATATATTCCAGTTGCAAAAACTCAGCATTTGATGTAGGTGGATTTAATTCAGACGTTTAATACCCTAAATCTCCTCTAATACACTACTGTTTAAATCCCAACTTGATGCGCCAAAATCCTCACCCACCCCACAGAACCATAGCAACATGACTCATAATCTCGTTGTACATGAGTTTGGCAAGTCCCCTGACTCTAGCATCGCAGGGTGAAATCATCACGGATAAAGAAGGGGTCTATGATCGCAACATTAATCTCACACTGGGACATACAGCAGACCGCAATTACCATTGAGAACAAGAGGCTGCTATAAATACCATGTGGTAGCCTCCACTGGCCTAATATGGCCAAGCAGGCCTGGTGCTGAGCTAGCGCCAGAAAGCTACAGCAGTAGCATACACTCTACAGGATAACACTGTGCAGAGACATTACAGGACTGGAGAAAGAGCTTGTGGCACATTCGAGGGATGTTTAAATAGTTTGGCTTCCTCAACAGATATGGAAGGAGTAGGTCTAAGAGAGCGAGAGACATTTATGAACTACTGTATATTGGATTGTCACAGAGATCTGTGTGTTTCTGTTTGAAATAATAAGTATATTATTGCAGCCATTATTTTGATTTGATGCAGGAGTGTTACTGTTTGTCTGTATTGGCTTGCTGTGAGAGCTGTGGTGTGGTTTTGTCACGCCCTGGCTCTGGGGACACTTGTATGTTGAGCCAGGGTGTGCATTTCATTTGTTTATCTAGTATGTGTATTTCTATGTTGGCCTGAGTGGCTCCCAATCAGAGGCAACGAGTGTCAGCTGTCGTTGGTTGTCTCTGATTGGGAGCCATATTTAAACTGTCTGTTTCCCATTTGTGTTTGTGGGATCTTGTTTCAAGTCTGTTTATGTTAGACCGTGAACTGTCACGTATCGTTTGTTGGTTTTGATCGTGTCTCTAATTAAAGAGTATGTTTGCCTGCAACGCTGCGCCTTGGTCCTCATCATCTGTTCTAGACGATCGTGACAGAAGATCCCACCTCGACTGGATCAAGCAGCGTGACGAGGAGAGAGGATGGACTTGGGAGGAGATGAGTGCGAGTCTGGCAAGAGGGATGGAGGCCTTGGCCACGGGTAGGAGTGAAGCCCATAAATTTTTTAGGGGGGGACTAACGCCGTGGACGACGGGGCAGCAGGAGGCCGCCAGGTTACGGGAGTCACTGGTCACCAGGGGGAAGGAGGATGTAGAGGCACGGCGAGAGGTACTGGCGTGTGTTGCCAGTCCGGTCCGGCCTGTTCCTGATCCCCACGTAGGGCCAGTGGTGTGTGTTCCCAGTACGGTCCGGCCTGTTCCTGCCACTCGCACCAAGTCAGTGGTGCGTTTCGTCAGCCCGGCGCGGCCCGTTCCTGCTCCCCGCACCAAGTCAGTGGTGCGCGTCGTCAGCCCGGTCCGGCCCATTCCTGCTCCCCGCACCAAGTCAGTGGTGCGTTTCGTCAGCCCAGCTCGGCCCGTTCCTGCTCCCCGCACCAAGTCAGTGGTGCGCTTCGTCAGCCCGGCACGGCCCGTTCCTGCTCCCCGCACCAAGTCAGTGGTGCGCTTCGTCAGCCCGGTCCGGCCCGCTCCTGCTCCCCGCACCAAGTCAATGGTGCGTTTCGTCAGCCCGGCGCGGCCCGCTCCTGCTCCCCACACCAAGCCAGTGGTGTGCGTCGTCAGTCCGGCACGGCCCGTGCCTGTTCCACCGGTGGCTGGTCCAGCACTGGTCAGATGCTTCACGCCGGAGCTAGAGCAATCCGCTCCACCAGTGTGCAGTCCAGCTCCGGCCAGCGGGGCCAGACCGGACCAGGGGTACTTTGGGGGGTTGGAGAGGGAGCGGGGATCAGGCCCGGAGCCGGATCCGCCGCCTAAGCGGAGTGCCCACCCGGTCCCTCCCCTGTGGTGTTTGGTGGGCGCGGTCGGAGTCCGCGCCTTTAGGGGGGGGTACTGTCACGCCCTGGCTCTGGGGACACTTGTATGTTGAGCCAGGGTGTGCATTTCATTTGTTTATCTAGTATGTGTATTTCTATGTTGGCCTGAGTGGCTCCCAATCAGAGGCAACGAGTGTCAGCTGTCGTTGGTTGTCTCTGATTGGGAGCCATATTTAAACTGTCTGTTTCCCATTTGTGTTTGTGGGATCTTGTTTCAAGTCTGTTTATGTTAGACCGTGAACTGTCACGTATCGTTTGTTGGTTTTGATCGTGTCTCTAATTAAAGAGTATGTTTGCCTGCAACGCTGCGCCTTGGTCCTCATCATCTGTTCTAGACGATCGTGACAGGTTTATATTTTAATGTAACCATAATTCAAACTATTGACTATTGACTGAACCAACAGACATCTCAGCTAATAATACACATCCTACATTTTTATATCCAAGAGGAATACTCATTCTGTTGACAAAGACTAATCCCCAATTTTGAACATCCGCCTAACTGACTGAAAACCCGGGGACCTTTAGTGATTGGCAGACAAGTCTTTGTTTTGAACATCCACCAGGGGACCCAAATGCCTTTCACAAATTAAGAGTTGCCGTGGCAACTATCTGTGGAAGGAGCTTGGGCTTGGGATGGGATGCCCCTTTGTAGTTATGAAGACAAATTGTCAGAGCAGAGCTGGCAGGGGATTAGGATGGAGAGTTGTGGTGTTTGCGTGCATGTGTGCGTTTGTCTGTCTGTGTGTGCATCCCAGACCAAATAAATGGTGTTCCTTTAGTCAATTGATCAACTAGAATGTATGGCAGCCTGTGTGCATGCCTGTGTGAGTGTTGTATCTGTGTGTAACCCCACTCACCTGATTTGATGTAGAGCGTGGCGTTGCAGGATGCTTTCCCGGCCGTGTTGACAGCGGTGACGCAGTACGTCCCGGCATCTCCAGACCTCATCTGGGTTATCAGTAGGGAGTGCTGCTCCCCCTCAGCCTTGACCACATGGGACGGGCTGCTCCTTATCAGAACGTTACTCTTCTTCCAAGTCACTGCATTCCAAGGGGTCACACACAAAGACATATCTCAGACCACGCTCAGACAACTTAATCACAGTCCCTTCCCCTGTGTCTAAGTGCAGAATGATGTGTGGCCCCTAAGCACCGTTCCAAGGTCAGTTTGACATACAGTGCATTCGGAAAGTAATCAGACCCCTTCCCTATGTCCACATTTTGTTATCTTACAGCCTTATTCTAAAATGAATTAAATAAAACATGTTACTCATCAATCTACACACAATACCCCATAATGATAAAGCGAAAATAGGTTTTTAGACATTTTTGCAAATTTATAAAAAATACCTTATTTACATAAGTATTCAGACCCTTTGCTATGAGACTCGAAATTGAGCTCAGGTGCATCCTGTTTCCATTGATCATTGCTGAGATATTTCTACAACTTGATTGGAGTCCACCTGTGGTAAATTCAATTGATTGGACATGATTTGGAAAGCACACACCTGTCTATATAAGGTCCCACAGTTGATCGAGTTCCTCTGTGGAAATGGGAGAACCTTCCAGAAGGACAACCATCTCTGCAGCACTCCACCAATCAGGCCTTTATGATAGAGTGGCCAGACGGAAGCCACTCCTCAGTAAAAGGCACATAGCAGCCCGCTTGGAGTTTGCCAAAAGGCACCTAAAGACTCTCAGACCATGAGAAACAAGATTCTCTGGTCTGATGAAACCAAGATTGAACTCTTTGGCCTGAATACCAAGCGTCACGTCTGGAGGAAACCTGGCACCATCCCTACGGTGAAGCATAGTGGTGGCAGCATCATGCTGTGGGGATGTTTTTCAGCTGCAGGGACTGGGAGACTAGTCAGGATCGAGGGAAAGATGAACGGAGTAAAGTACAGAGAGATCCTTGATGAAAACCTGCACCAAAGCGCTCAGGACCTCAGACTGGGGCGAAGGTTCACCTTCCAACAGGACAACGACCCTAAGCACACAGCCAAGACAACGCAGGAGTGGCTTCGGGACAAGTCTTTGAATGTCCTTGAGTGGCCCAGCCAGAGCCCGGACTTGAACCCGAGGAGAGACCTGAAAATAGCTGCGCAGTGACGCTCCTCATCCAACCTGACAGAGCTTGAGAGGATCTGCAGAGAAGAATGGGAGAAACTCCCCAAATACAGGTGTGCCAAGCTTGTAGCGTCATACCCAAGAAGACTCGAGGCTGTAATCGCTGTCAAAGGTGCTTCAACAAAGTACTGAGTAAAGGGTCAGAATACTTATGTGAATGTTTTTTTTTTACATTTTAGTCATTTAGCAGATGCTCTTATCCAGAGCGACTTACAGTTAGTGAGTGCATACATTTTTCATACTGCCCCCCCCGTGGGAAACGAACCCACAACCCTGGCGTTGCAAGCTCCATGCTCTACCAACTGAGAAACATTATGGGGTATTGTGTGTAGATTGATGAGGGGAAAAAACAATTTAATCCATTTTAGAATAAGGCTGTAATGCAAAGGGGTCTGAATACTGTGGAAAAATACTGTGGAAAAAGTCAAGGGGTCTGAATACTGTGGAAAAATACTGTGGAAAAAGTCAAGGGGTCTGAATACTGTGGAAAAATACTGTGGAAAAAGTCAAGGGGTCTGAATACTGTGGAAAAACACTGTGGAAAAAGTCAAGGGGTCTGAATACTGTGGAAAAATACTGTGGAAAAAGTCAAGGGGTCTGAATACTGTGGGAAAACACTGTGGAAAAAGTCAAGGGGTCTGAATACTGTGGGAAAACACTGTGGAAAAAGTCAAGGGGTCTGAATACTTTCCAAATGCACTGTATTACATCATCATCGTCCAAATGTGTTTGGGGAAGGCAAAAGCTGACCCCAGAGCTGTGCTTAACCTCTACCTGGAGATGACCTACCTGTTGGGAGGGGGCTGCCAGTGATGACACATTTGAGCAGGACCTCAGAGCCAGCGGTGGCGGTGGTGTCCCTCAGGGGCCTCTCAAACTCTGGTTCCTCAGCTGGCCCCTCATCTGCCGACATGTAAGAGTCATCTGAATCGTCTCCTACAACAGAAAGATAGGCGCTGTATTACTTTCCCTCTATACTGTAGATATTCATCTATTTAGGACGGTAGCACATTAATGTCTAGCTGATGTGTCGCCCAGTGGATACCCGCAATTCAGTGTCCTACCTGTCTCAGGAGACATAGGTCGACTTTCCCAAGACCTTCCAGAGACTTTTCCCTTCTTCTGAGTCTTGGAAGCCCTGCCCTCCTTCTTCCCTGATCTTCTCGTCTTTCCTCTCTCTCTCTTCTCTCCAGCCTCCTCCTCCTCCTCTTCCATTTCCATGAGCTTGTCCTCCACCAGGATGGTAGGGATGGTCATCTTCAGCGCGGGAGACGTCCTCCCCGGCTCTCCCTTCCATCTCTTCGTTAGAGGGCTGATGGAAGGGGTGGAGGTGGGGGATGGGGTGGGGGACAGCCGTGGTGGCTTGGGAGGATAGGGAAAGGCTGGCTCTTTGGCTGGGGTCGGTGATGGTGCTCTCTGCATGGTGGGGCTTGGAGACCTGGGGCTTGGAGGCCTGCGTTGGTGTAGAGGTTGCTCAAGCTCGTTAGGAGTGGAAGGCCCTTTGGCGTGGGTAGGCGATTCTCTCTGTGCGGTAGGTATTGGAGACCTGCGGTGGTCCATCTTGGGTGGAGGCCCTTTGGGTGTTGGAGATACAGGTGGTTGTTCCTCGGCCGTGTGTGGAGGCTTCGCCGCCGCGGGAGAGCTCTGAAGGACTTCCCTGTGTCAAATGCATTATGTAATGTTGGTACAGGAAATAAAATAGAAAGGCATTATGTCATCTATATCTGTGTACACATATTGCTATTGAGCTGTCAGAACAGTGTGTGCAAATACACACAGGCACACACACGCGTACACACAAATCGACAAACACAAAAACACACAGTGTTAATGGATCATCTGAGCCTACCTGTTTGGGCTTTTCCGCGTGACTCTTGGTGAGGGTGATCGTCGCCCTGGTAACTGGTTAACCAGTACTGTCTCCATGGAAACAGAGCCTTTCCCCACACTTTTAGACTCTGACGGCTGAGCTGACGCTGAAGCTGAATCATGCTGCTCTTGTTGAGGAACATTCCTTTGATCTGTCAGACCCTTCTCTTGGGATTGGGATGTTTTTCGGGACGTAACGCTCTCGTCAACGCTCTTCCCTCCTACTCCTCTCTCCTCCAGGACCCTCTCCCTCTCTTCCAGCTTCTTGACCACCTGAGGGGGAATGGGCTCCAGCTTGCCCACGGACCGACTCTCCGTCTGGGGCAACTGCTCGGTGGAGTAAGCCTTCTTCAGGTTGGGCCTCCCCACCAGCTTCTTGATCCTGGCCAGCTCCTCTGTGAACTTGTTCTGGAAGCTCTGGACCCTCTGCTGGTAGCTTGGTTTGTCCTCCAGAGACGAGGCCCTCTTCTTTCCGAACACGGAACGCCTCGATGCCGCAGCATCCGGCTGGCTTGTCCCCTCCTCTTTGGAGACCCCCTCCAGATCGCAGGATGCTGCCCGGCCGAAAGAGTGCCCAGATCTGACCCCCGCACTCACCTCACTCACCTTTTGTTCAAACTCCTTGACCTTGTCAAAGATCTTGGGTGCGGTGCGGGCCAATTTGGGTGTCTTGCCACCACTGCTGCCGCTGCTTGAAGTATGGGAGGTGGCTCCTGAAGACCACCCTGGGAGTTTGTTTTTGACCACAGCTCCTCCTAGGGAAGGGTCTTGGGTACTGTGTGAGGTGACACTGTTCTTATTGGAACTGAGGGATGTTGTGGGTTGGGATACAGTTTGACTGGACTGGGGTGAGGCAGGACTGAAGGATGGGCCTGTTTGCGTTTGGGGGAGAGAAGGAGATTGGATCCTGGAAGAGGAGGGTTTTAGGGAAATGGAAAGTTAGACATGAAAAGAAGGGACAAGGAGGGGCCCAGGTTTTTGGAAGAGGAGGAAAAGCCATTGGATGTTTGTGTGCTCGGTAGAGGATGTTTGTGTGCTCGGTAGAGGATGTTTGTGTGCTCGGTAGAGGATGTTTGCTTGAGAACATTTGTGAATCTCGTAATTGTGTTTGTGTGTGTGTGTGTGTGTGTGTATGTGCGTGCCTGTGTCTGTGTCTGTGTGCACGTAAATGAGTGTCCGCTGCTTTATGAAATAGTAATACTGTTTATAGTCAATATAATTTGAGTGTTGATTTCTCATCAGGACAGATTAACTTTCAGAAATAAACAGAACATGGAATGGCCATAGATGTAGTGATTTTAGCACAGATAACATTTAACTTATATGGACACAAATCTCAATCCACTATAGAAGATAATGCTTGTGTCTACCACAACATGTGTAGGAGCCAAACAGATCATATTGTATATTTGTATGTTTCCAATTCATGATGCATTTCTGTTGTATGTGTGTTTGCCACTAATCCCCTGTCAAGTGTGAGTACCCCCTCTACAGGCCAATGGAGAATATAGTTAAAAGGCATACATGCTCCAAGGCCTACTGGGAGTTACTGGAGTGGCAGCCATACCAGACCATGACATGAATGGTCAATGTTATCATGTTGCAGTGACACATAGAGAAATAATAAGAGTCCTGTATGAATTAATCTAATACTAACTCTTCCAACATAACCAGGAAAGACCCCTATTCATCAACTATGAAAACAATCACACATGCTTTGACACACACACCTCTCATGTTAGCTGAACACGCAGTCAATTTAGTTGGGATGAAACTAGTTCACAAACACATGCAGACAAACATTAGCTTTTGATTCACACATCCAGTCATGCATGTGACACCAACGCTATGAAGATATCCAGGAATATCTGACGGTAATGCTAGTAGAACAAGGGAAACAATTTGGTCAACATACATGGCATGCAGCAAAAACCAACGGAAACCAAAGGCTTCAGTGGTACTTTTTGATATCATAAGACAGAACGGAAGTACAGCCGAAGCAAGTAATGGCATGAAGTCAAAGGAAAGTATGATTAAAAAAACTAAACAGAAATAATATACTATAGGAACCAATAATGATTTGGAAAAGCTAAAAGGCAAGAACACAAAAGGAAATAACAAACATATTATACATTCAATAGAAATCTTTGGGAAGAAATGGATCTAGGAAAATCATGATTGTGATGTGTAATATTTCGTGTTAGTTGTGTCTGTTAAAGTTGGGAAATTGGTTTTCGAGGCCACTCTTTTTATAATTGGGATCAGTGAAAAGAAGAAGTTGTCCCTATAAAGGCATGGAAAACGTTCTTCCCCTGTAGAGGCTAAACATGCTTCCATAGTAGTCGCTTCCTACAGACACACTTTCCTCCGACCCCAGCATGGGTTGGTTAGTGCGAGCCAGGTTAGCGTGAGACGCCCGGATCAAGGGCTCCACACCCAGGTGTCTGACTAGGGCCCCTGGCCCCCCATCGGTCCCGCCGCAGAGAGCTTGCCTGCCGGAGTGTGTTGGGTCCTGGGCCCCTGGGGGCCGTGAGCCCAAAGCCATGAGCTCCCTCTCCACCACTGGGTCATGGCCCCCAGGAAAGGTGGCCCTCCGGTCAGGGCTGGAGTCCATCATCCTACCTCCTTCACCTGCAGGGACAGAGGACAGGGGTCAGGGGTCAGACTGGAGATGGAGACATAGAGAAGAATGTGGATTAGAGAGAGGGAATAGAGATAGAGTGAAAGTAAGAAAGATTAGAGAGAGAGAGAGAGAGAGAGAGAGAGAGAGAGAGAGAGAGAGAGAGAGAGAGCATAGATCAATAGAAGAAGATACTGAGAAGGTTAACAAATAAAAAATGGAAGTAGACAGGAGTTAAGACAAGCACTGGAAGAATGTCTAAACCAACAAAGATGATTGATTAAGTAGAGCAGTAGGAAAGAAGGAAATAAGCAAATGTGTCCCACCACAAGCACTGAAACAACCCCAGAGCTCGACCAATCAGATAATGATTGACATTTTATTGAGTGGCGATGGAGACAGAAATGCGTCGGCAACTGAAAGAAGTTGAAGTCAGCAGCTTCCTTTAACGACTAAACCCATTTATTGGGACGAGACGAGGAAACGAGGGAAAACAAGCAAGCAGCATCTCCCACAAGCACTGAGGATTTTAAACAGACTCAACTCCACCGACTAAACACAAATTCAGATCTCAAAAAAGCCCAATATGAGCAATCTGTAGTAGACGCAGGATGGGGCCCACTGATAAAAGCACACAGCCTTCCAAAATCTTGCCATGCAGATCTTTAAAAGCCTCTCTGGCCTTGAGGTGGATTCCCTCTGGCAGAGCTTCTCCGGGCGCTCTGGGGTGGAAGGAAGGGGGGTGGACTACTTAATCCTGCCAGCACTCCAAAACGCAGGTGTGGAACGAGAAATGGTTTTTCCATTTTCCATGACTCATTCTGAAGCTAATGATGATGAAAGACATTATCCTCACACGACACCTTACTAACCACAAGCATCCTACATTTCTGCATTATCGGTTAAGAAAAGGGTTCATTGGAACCAATCAAGATTTTTCTTTTTGGGAAGAAATTAAATTAGCTGGTGGAATATAATTTACATGCATCAGCTACATTATTAGTGAAGATGATTTCTGTGCTGAGCTAAGGGACAGTTATTAGAGGAAATGCAATTTGCATTGTTATCTGGTTGATATTTGGTATTATAAACTGGGTTGTTCGAGCCCTGAATGCTGATTGACTGACAGCCGTGGTATATCAGCCTGCATACCACGGGTATGACAAAACATTTATTTTTAATACTCTAGTTACGTTGGTAATCAGTTTATAATAGCAATAAGGCACCTTGGGGGTTTGTGGTATATTGTCAATATACCACAGCACTCCCTTGGATGTACACAGAGAGCTAATATTAATAATATGCATGTCAATCTCTCCTGGCTCAAAGTGGAGGAGAGATTGACTTCATCACTACTTGTATTTATGAGCGGTATTGACATATTGAATGCGCCGAGCTGTCTGTTTGAACTACTGGCGCACAGCTCAGACACCCATGCATACCCCACAAGACATGCCACAAGAGGTCTCTTCAAAGTCCCCAAGTCCAGAACAGACTATGGGAGGTGCAAGGTACTACATAGAGCCATGACTACATGGAACTCGATTCCACATCAAGTAACTGATGCAAGCAGTAAAATTAGATCTAAAAAACAGATAAAAATACACCTTATGGAACAGCGGGGACTGTGAAGCAACACTAACATAGGCCCAGACACATGCATACACACACACGATAACATACGCACTATACACAAACATACACATGGATTTTGAACTGTAGATATGTGGTAGTGGTGGAGTAGGGGCCTGAGGGCACACAGTGTGTTGTGAAATCTGTGAATGTATTTTAATGTTTTTAAAATTGTATGAACTGCCTTAATTTTGCTGGACCCCAGGAAGAGTAGCTGCTGCCTTGGCAGCAGCTAATGGGGATCCATAATAAATACAAATACAAATACTCTGCGTTGCGTCGTGCCTAATAACAACATTTAGCCGTGGTATATTGGCCATATATCACACTCCCTCGAGCCTTATTGCTTAAATGTATTCAAGCATCCTACATTTGTGCATTATCGGTTAACAAAAGGGTCCATTGGAACCAATCAATGTTTTTCTTTTTGGGAAGAAATGAAATTAGCTGGTGGAATATAATTTACATGCATTAGCTACATTTTTAGTGAAGAGGATTTCTGTGCTGAGCTAAGGGGCAGTTATTAGAGGAAATGCAATTTGCGTTGTTATCTGGTTGATATTTGGTTAGGTACTCCGCCTCTCACTGCAGGTGGGGCGGTGAGTGAAAGACGTCTTTGTGTTGGTTCCTTTGACTGAGTATGGAAAGAACAAACACTGAATCACTCCTCCCCTCTCGTTTGATAGCACCACTCTCTCTCTCTCTCTCTTCATCCTCCCTCCACTCTCATTTGATAGCACCATTCTCTCTCTTTTTCTCTTCTCTTTCGGGAACGACGGCACTCTCGGGTCTGTCAACACGAAACCTTCGAAAGTGCAAACAGTATCTTTACAACCGAGCAAGGAGGACAGAATTTAAAATAGATGTGTGCTGCGAGAGGAGTGCATCCATGTTCATGGACTACATTTCGACAGACTGGTGACCCCTGTTGTGAAGCATCTGCTTTGGTGGCACCGATGAGCACTGTCATACCCCCATAACAAATCATCATCAGTTCCCTGTCAAATCCTGTTTCATCCATATTTCCATACACCTAGAGTTGGTACTGTAAGTAAAGGGGTGGTATAATGTGATGTTCAAGCTGGGGAAATGCTCTGTTTTCTGAGAGCCAGGGCTCTCTATCCAGACCATAACTCTGTAGGGTGGCAGTGACACAGACAGACAGACAGACAGACAGACAGACAGACAGACAGACAGACAGACAGACAGACAGACAGACAGACAGACAGACAGACAGACAGACAGACAGACAGACAGACAGACAGACAGACAGACAGACAGACAGACAGACAGACAGACAGACAGACAGACAGACAGAGAGAGAGAAGAAAAATTCATTACAATGATATATTTTATATTATAAGGACTGAATTCTAAGGCTACCAAGCTTAAGCTTGCTACAAAGAGATACAATTTCAATTAGCACTGACGTGTGAAGTGAGAGGTGTCAAAGCCCTTGAGCCCAACAATGGCAGGAGAGTCGTACAGTCTACCCCAACTAGAGGCCTTAGAAGAGGCCTTAGAAGCACCCCCCCACTGTTCAGAGGTCATTAAAATACAGTACCCTCTGAATGTAAAAAACGACAAGACACGAAAAGAGTACAAATTGAAACTTCTTTTGGGGAAGCACGAGACACTTTTTGCTGATTTGTATAAAAATGGCAACATAAGCAACCTTATCTTCCACACAGACCATCCCCTGGCATGGCACAGTGCTATACTAGCACACTACCCCTCTGTTAAGAGGGGGGGTGTTAGCGACGGGTGGAAACTCAGGATACTGGACAACGAGGACTCTGAGTCGTCTAATATTAATCTCTATAAATCTGGAACCGTTTTGGTTCAAGGCAACACCAAACAGTTCCAGCTGGACTTCCACCTAATCAAAGAAATAGCTCAGCAGGAGAAGCTGTCCCTTGAGAAAGATACCCCTACCCCGAGCGGGTCAGACCAGACCTCTTCATTAAATAACCCCACAGAGCAACCCCAAGCAGAAACTCAACTTCCCAGCACAGAGTACTACTCCCTCATTGAAATGAAGGATAAATTCACCCAGCTGGAGGTAAGGCAGGTGGAGCTGGAACAGCAGGTGAACACACTCCAGTCAGCACAGACCCAGACAACAGTCCAGCACAACAACACCCCCTTAACTAGACCTGGAGAGCTGCAGGTAGAGAGAGACATGTCTGCACTCTGGACTGTGGTGAGACAACATCAACAGGAGAAAGAGCAGGAGCAGGAGAAGAACAGAGCACTAGAGGAGAGGATCAGAGTGCTGGAGGAGAAGGTGAGAACGATGATGGGTGACATTGAACAACCCATTAGAGAACAGCCCACCTCAGATCCTGGCCAAAGTCTCGACACCGCAGCAGAACAGTACACCCTAGACCCTGACCATAGCCTCGACATCACACCCAGACAAACAAATGAAGAACCCCAAGCCCTGGGGACCCCAACCCCTCTGAGCAACCTCCCAGTCAGACACCCTGATAGCCCTCATGACGACCCCCCCACACCCACTGAGGACATACACAAGCCACAGATTGTACTCCTTATGGACTCAAACGGGAAATACATACAAGAAAATAAACTTTTTCCAAAACACACAGTGTCTAAACTCTGGTGTCCAAATACCCAGCGCGCCCTAGACCTTCTGTCTAAGGACCGACTAGGATCACCCAGCCACATAATAATACACACAGGCACAAACGACCTGAGAACACAGCAGGAAAGGGTGGCCACATCACTCAAGGGCGTGATAGAAAAAGCTTCTTCTACTTTCCCCAACGCACAAGTGGTTATCTCAACCCTGTTACCACGAAAAGACTTCCACCCTGCTACCATACAGCGGGTAAACGCAAGTATTTCCCGTGACTGTGCATCAAAACCAAATGTCTTCCTGGCCCACCACTCCACCCTGGACGTGAACAGCCTTTACGACCAGGTCCACCTATACAAGGCAGCAGTGCCCACCTTCGCCCGGACCCTAAAGGATATCGCCCTCAACCGCAGACCCAACACCTCACACAGGAGCAACAGATCAACAGACACCCCGCCCAGACCAGCGAGACACTCTCCCAGACCTGCGGGACCCCCCCCAGGACCTACACATAGAGGACCCCCGCAGAGAGGACCTACATCCAGACCACAGCACCATCAACCACATCTACACCCCCACCCCAACCAATTAACTCCCCCCCAAGTCAACCATGCCCACACCCCATTTAGGCCCCCTCAGATCAGACCTATGCCCCTCCTACCCACCCCAAGCCCCCCACTCCCACAAAGAGGGCCTCAACATGAAAGTCACACATACGCCCAGGCCGTGAGCAGGCAAACAGGCCCAACACCCACTCTTACACTAGCCCAAGCCAATGGCATGTACCAGATGCTCAGCAGGCTCTGCTCACAATTACTGGCCTGAGGCCAAACCACACAACCAACAACATTAGACACTTTATGGAACACAAAGCCTTCACTATTTCATCCTGGAATATCCAAGGCCTGAGGTCATCTGCCTTTGGCCTAAAGAGCAGGAATCTGGACTTCACCAAAGAAATCGGAAATACAGACATTGTCATCCTACAAGAAACATGGTATAGAGGAGACGGACCCACTGGTTGCCCTCTAGGTTACAGAGAGCTGGTAGTCCCATCCACCAAACTACCAGGTGTGAAACAGGGAAGGGACTCAGGGGGTATGCTAATTTGGTATAGAGCAGACCTAACTCACTCTATTAAATTAATCAAAACAGGAACATTTTACATTTGGTTAGAAATTCAAAAGGAAATTATCTCAACTGAGAAAAATGTCCTCCTGTGTGCTACCTATATCCCCCCACTAGAATCCCCATACTTTAATGAAGACAGTTTCTCCATCCTGGAGGGGGAAATCAATCATTTCCAGACCCAGGGACATGTACTAGTCTGTGGCGACCTAAATGCCAGAACTGGACAAGAACCTGACACCCTCAGCACACAGGGGGACAAACACCTACCTGGAGGTGACAGCATTCCCTCCCCCATATGCCCCCCTAGGCACAACTACGACAACATAACCAACAAAAATGGGTCACGACTCCTGCAGCTCTGTCGCACACTGGGTATGTACATAGTCAATGGTAGGCTTCGAGGGGACTCCTATGGTAGGTACACCTATAGCTCATCTCTTGGCAGTAGTACTGTAGACTACTTTATCACTGACCTCAACCCAGAGTCTCTCAGAGCGTTCACAGTCAGCCCACTGACACCCCTATCAGACCACAGCAAAATCACAGTCTACTTGAACAGAGCAATACTCAATCATGAGGCATCAAAGCCAAAAGAACTAAATAATATTAAGAAATGCTATAGATGGAAGGAAAGTAGTGTTGAAACCTACCAAAAAACAATTAGGAAACAACAAATTCAATCCATTCTAGACAACTTCCTGGACAAAACGTTCCACTGTAATAGTGAAGGTGTAAACTTGGCAGTAGAAAACCTAAACAGTATATTTGACCTCTCAGCTTCCCTATCAAATCTAAAAATCTCTAACAGAAAACCAAAGAAAAGTAATAACAGTGATAAATGGTTTGATGAAGAATGCAAAAACCTAAGAAAGAAATTGAGAAACCTATCCAACCAAAAACATAGAGACCCAGAAAACCTGAGCCTACGCCTTCACTATGGTGAATCACTAAAACAATACAGAAATACACTACGGAAAAAGAAGGAACAGCATGTCAGAAATCAGCTCAATGTAATTGAAGAATCCATAGACTCTAACCACTTCTGGGAAAATTGGAAAACACTAAACAAACAACAACACGAAGAGCTATCTATCCAAAACGGAGATGTATGGGTAAACCACTTCTCCAATCTTTTTGGCCCTATAACAGAGAACAAACAGCAAAAAAATATACATGATCAAATGCAAATCTTAGAATCAACTATTAAAGACTACCAGAACCCACTGGATTCTCCAATTACATTGAATGAACTACAGGATAAAATACAAACCCTCCAACCCAAAAAGTCCTGTGGTGTTGATGGTATCCTCAATGAAATGATAAAATATACAGACCACAAATATCAATTAGCTATACTTAAACTCTTTAACATCATCCTTAGCTCTGGCATCTTCCCCAACATCTGGAACCAAGGACTGATCACCCCAATCCACAAAAGTGGAGACAAATTTGACCCCAATAACTACCGTGGGATATGCGTCAACAGCAACCTTGGGAAAATCCTCTGCATTATCATTAACAGCAGACTAGTTCATTTCCTCAGTGAAAACAATGTACTGAGCAAATGTCAAATTGGCTTTTTACCAAATTACCGTACGACAGACCACGTATTCACCCTGCACACCCTAATTGACAAACAAACAAAACAAAACAAAGGCAAAGTCTTCTCATGCTTTGTTGATTTCAAAAAAGCTTTTGACTCAATTTGGCATGAGGGTCTGCTATACAAATTGATGGAAAGTGGGGTTGGGGGAAAAACATACGACATTATAAAATCCATGTACACAAACAACAAGTGTGCGGTTAAAATTGGCAAAAAACACACACATTTCTTTCCACAGGGCCGTGGGGTGAGACAGGGATGCAGTTTAAGCCCCACCCTCTTCAACATATATATCAACGAATTGGCGAGGGCACTAGAACAGTCTGCAGCACCCGGCCTCACCCTACTAGAATCTGAAGTCAAATGTCTTCTGTTTGCTGACGATCTGGTGCTTCTGTCACCAACCAAGGAGGGCCTACAGCAGCACCTAGATCTTCTGCACAGATTCTGTCAGACCTGGGCCCTGACAGTAAATCTCAGTAAGACAAAAATAATGGTGTTCCAAAAAAGGTCCAGTTGCCAGGACCACAAATACAAATTCCATCTAGACACCGTTGCCCTAGAGCACACAAAAAACTATACATACCTCGGCCTAAACATCAGCGCCACAGGTAACTTCCACAAAGCTGTGAACGATCTGAGAGACAAGGCAAGAAGGGCCTTCTATGCCATCAAAAGGAACATAAAATTTGACATACCAATTAGGATCTGGCTAAAAATACTTGAATCAGTTATAGAACCCATTGCCCTTTATGGTTCTGAGGTCTGGGGTCCGCTCACCAACCAAGAATTCACAAAATGGGACAAACACCAAATTGAGACTCTGCATGCAGAATTCTGCAAAAACATCCTCCGTGTACAACGTAAAACACCAAATAATGCATGCAGAGCAGAATTAGGCCAATACCCGCTAATTATCAAAATCCAGAAAAGAGCCGTTAAATTCTATAACCACTTAAAAGGAAGCGATTCCCAAACCTTCCATAACAAAGCCATCACCTACAGAGAGATGAACTTGGAGAAGAGTCCCCTAAGTAAGCTTGTCCTGGGGCTCTGTTCACAAACACAAACAGACCCCACACAGCCCCAGGACAACAACAACAACAACACAACTAGACCCAACCAAATCATGAGAAAACAAAAAGAGAATTACTTGACACATTGGAAAGAACAAACAAAAAAACAGAGCAAACTAGTATGCTATTTGGCCCTAAACAGAGAGTACACAGTGGCAGAATACTTGACCACTGTGACTGACCCAAACTTAAGGAAAGCTTTGACTATGTACAGACTCAGTGAGCATAGCCTTGCTATTGAGAAAGGCCGCCGTAGGCAGACCTGGCTCTCAAGAGAAGACAGGCTATGTGCACACTGCCCACAAAATGAGGTGGAAACTGAGCTGCACTTCCTAACCTCCTGCCAAATGTATGACCATATTAGAGACACATATTTCCCTCAGATTACAGCGATCCACAAAGAATTCGAAAACAAATCCAATTTTGATAAACTCCCTTATCTACTGGGTGAAAAACCACAGTGTGCCATCACAGCTGCAAGATTTGTGACCTGTTGCCACAAGAAAAGGGCAACCAGTGAAGAACAAACACCATTGTAAATACAACCCATATTTATGTTCATTTATTTTCCCATTTGTACTTTAACTATTTGCACATTGTTACAACACTGTATATATACATAATATGACATTTGAAATGTCTTTATTCTTTTGGAACTTCTGAGTGTAATGTTTACTGTTAATATTTATTGTTTATTTCACTTTTGTTTACTATCTACTTCACTTGCTTTGGCAATGTTAACATACGTTTCCCATGCCAATAAAGCCCTTAAATTGAATTGAATTGAAATTGAATTGAATTGAATTGAATTGAAATTGAATTGAGAGAGAGAGAGAGAGAGAGAGAGAGAGAGAGAGAGAGAGAGAGAGAGAGAGAGAGAGAGAGAGAGAGAGAGAGAGAGAGAATGCAACGGCTCCAAGAGGTTACCTGACAGCATGTAGGTCAGTATGTCACATTGTCACACAATTACATCATGGTGTAAAGGATTAAAGGAGTCTGTTATGTCATATATACGTTTCATCCAACGAGTAGGTCCTATGCCAACATACACATAGTGCCATAACCGACAATCAAAATAAAGCCATGCAAACACATGCATTTACTTATTTAATTATGCTTATGTCTTAATCCCGGAAACCTGATTTACCAGACTTGATTAAGGAGGGGCCTTTAAATCACAGATCATGCTCAAGTTATTGAATTAAGTGAATTACCTGCAGGCACTCTACGGCCAGCCTTGTCCTGGTGCCGCCCACCGGGTCCTTCCTTGGTTTCCATGGGTACCTGGGGCTCCGTGGCTTCATCCTCTGTGGTTTCAGAGTCTGAGGGGAGGAAGATGAGGAAGAGGAGGATGAGAAGAAAGCGAGAGAGGAATAAAACAACAGCTGAGTCTGAGTCACGGTGACAAATGACACTTCACTTTCACTTAGCGACAGAGAGGATAATGGGTAATAGAGTTGAGCCTTGGCAGGTCTCCTTCAGAGGTAATACAAGGGGGAGTCACTGAACCGTTCTATAAAGCCAGATGTGGCCTCTCTAGAAATACACTACTAGACTGGTTGAAATACATTTATAGAAATGACCTTCTAGACTGGCTACCAGTCTGTTTTAACTAGGTATGTTACTGGTAATAGAGGCTAGTGCTGAAACCAGACTAGCATCCATTGCATTCCAAACCCATTGGAAGTCTATTGATCCCACAGAAGACAACGTCAATAAGGACCATTATACCCCTTTTAACTGCAAAAGTGCCCTTTAGCCCACTAATTGATGGTGTTTAATATACAGTGGGGAAAAAAAGTATTTAGTCAGCCACCAATTGTGCAAGTTCTCCCACTTAAAAAGATGAGAGAGGCCTGTAATTTTCATCATAGGTACACGTCAACTATGACAGACAAAATTAGAAAAATAAATCCAGAAAATCACATTGTAGGATTTTTAATGAATTTATTTGCAAATTATGGTGGAAAATAAGTATTTGGTCACCTACAAAAGTTTCTCAATACTTTGTTATATACCCTTTGTTGGAAATGACACAGGTCAAACGTTTTCTGTAAGTCTTCACAAGGTTTTCACACACTGTTGCTGGTATTTTGGCCCATTCCTCCATGCAGATCTCCTCTAGAGCAGTGATGTTTTGGGGCTGTCACTGGGCAACACAAACTTTCAACTCCCTCCAAAGATTTTCTATGGGGTTGAGATCTGGAGACTGGCTAGGCCACTCCAGGACCTTGAAATGCTTCTTACGAAGCCACTCCTTCGTTGCCCGGGTGGTGTGTTTGGGATCATTGTCATGCTGAAAGACCCAGCCACGTTTCATCGTCAATGCCCTTGCTGATGGAAGGAGGTTTTCACTCAAAATCTCACGATACATGGCCCATTCATTCTTTCCTTTACACGGATCAGTCGTCCTGGTCCCTTTGCAGAAAAACAGCCCCAAAGCATGATGTTTCCACCCCCATGCTTCACAGTAGGTATGGTGTTCTTTGGATGCAACTCAGCATTCTTTGTCCTCCAAACACGACGAGTTGAGTTTTTACCAAAAAGTTCTATTTTGGTTTCATCTGACCATATGACATTCTCCCAATCCTCTTCTGGATCATCCAAATGCACTCTAGCAAACTTCAGACGGGCCTGGACATGTACTGGCTTAAGCAGGGGGACACATCAGGCAATGCAGGATTTGAGTCCCTGGCGGCGTAGTGTGTTACTGATGGTAGGCTTTGTTACTTTGGTCCCAGCTCTCTGCAGGTCATTCACTAGGTCCCCCCGTGTGGTTCTGGGATTTTTGCTCACCGTTCTTGTGATCATTTTGACCCCACGGGGTGTGATCTTGCGTGGAGCCCCAGATCGAGGGAGATTATCAGTGGTCTTGTATGTCTTCCATTTCCTAATAATTGCTCCGACAGTTGATTTCTTCAAACCAAGCTGCTTACCTATTGCAGATTCAGTCTTCCCAGCCTGGTGCAGGTCTACAATTTTGTTTCTGGTGTCCTTTGACAGCTTTTTGGTCTTGGCCATAGTGGAGTTTGGAGTGTGACTGTTTGAGGTTGTGGACAGGTGTCTTTTATACTGATAACAAGTTCAAACAGGTGCCATTAATACAGGTAACGAGTGGAGGACAGAGGAGCCTCTTAAAGAAGAAGTTACAGGTCTATGAGAGCCAGAAATCTTGCTTATTTGTAGGTGACCAAATACTTATTTTCCACCATAATTTGCAAATAAATTCATAAAAAATCCTACAATGTGATTTTCTGGATTTTTTCCCCTCAATTTGTCTGTCATAGTTGACATGTACCTATGATGAAAATTACAGGCCTCTCTCATCTTTTTAAGTGGGAGAACTTGCACAATTGGTGGCTGACTAAATACTTTTTTTCCCCACTGTATATATTTAATAGATATAAGCACCCTATACATACTTTAACTGTGGCCTTTGATTTGGAGGCCTTGTGCAAATCGTCTCAAAGGAGACAAGTCGATTCAGCGACCTTTAATGAGATCAATAGAGATGTTACACAGAAGCTGACATTTCTGTGAGCGGTAGGGAAGATATTAAGAAAAAACATTAACCATTTAAGAGACTTAAAAGGACATTAGCAATGGGTGAAATACTATAAGAAATTGGGACATGGTCAGAATTCAATGATGTATAGTGCAAAATCCAAAATCCTGTGGAAATGTTGGGAAGAGAGCAATAGACATATTCAAGAGATGGAGAAATCAAATAGATGAATAGAAAATTATAAATAAAGACAGAGAAGAAGAAATGAGTCCAGGCAAACATGGGAGGACCACTTTCACCACAGTAACATGGGAGGACCACTTTCACCACAGTAACATGGGAGGACCACTTTCACCACTGTAACATGGGAGGACCACTTTCACCACAGTAACATGGGAGGACCACTTTCACCACTGTAACATGGGAGGACCACTTTCACCACAGTAACATGGGAGGACCACTTTCACCACAGTAACATGGGAGGACCACTTTCACCACTGTAACATGGGAGGACCACTTTCACCACAGTAACATGGGAGGACCACTTTCACCACAGTAACATGGGAGGACCACTTTCACCACAGTAACATGGGAGGACCACTTTCACCACAGTAACATGGGTGGGCCACTTTCACCACAGTAACATGGGAGGACCACTTTCACCACAGTAACATGGGAGGACCACTTTCACCACAGTAACATGGGAGGACCACTTTCACCACAGTAACATGGGAGGACCACTTTCACCACAGTAACATGGGAGGACCACTTTCACCACAGTAACATGGGAGGACCACTTTCACCACAGTAACATGGGAGGACCACTTTCACCACTGTAACATGGGAGGACCACTTTCACCACAGTAACATGGGAGGACCACTTTCACCACTGTAACATGGGAGGACCACTTTCACCACAGTAACATGGGAGGACCACTTTCACCACTGTAACATGGGAGGACCACTTTCACCACTGTAACATGGGAGGACCACTTTCACCACAGTAACATGGGAGGACCACTTTCACCACAGTAACATGGGTGGGCCACTTTCACCACAGTAACATGGGAGGACCACTTTCACCACAGTAACATGGGAGGACCACTTTCACCACAGTAACATGGGAGGACCACTTTCACCACAGTAACATGGGAGGACCACTTTCACCACAGTAACATGGGAGGACCACTTTCACCACAGTAACATGGGAGGACCACTTTCACCACTGTAACATGGGAGGACCACTTTCACCACAGTAACATGGGAGGACCACTTTCGCCACAGTAACATGGGAGGACCACTTTCGCCACAGTAACATGGGAGGACCACTTTCACCACAGTAACATGGGAGGACCACTTTCACCACAGTAACATCGGAGGACCACTTTCACCACAGTAACATGGGAGGACCACTTTCACCACAGTAACATGGGAGGACCACTTTCACCATAGTAACATCGGAGGACCACTTTCGTCACAGTAACATCGGAGGACCACTTTCACCACAGTAACATCGGAGGACCACTTTCACCACTGGGAGGGCCACTTTCACCACAGTAACATAGGAGGACCACTTTCACCACAGTAACTTCGGAGGACCACTTTCACCACAGTAGCATGGGAGGACCACTTTCGCCACAGTAACATGGGAGGACCACTTTCACCACAGTAACATGGGAGGACCACAGTATCTTGGCTTGTAGATGTAACAAAAATCAACAAATAGTCCCCTAGCACATTGATATGGCAAATCAATAATAAAAAAAGAGAGAGAGAGAGAGAGAGAGAGAGAGAGAGAGAGAGAGAGAGAATGGACACGACTGAAAGAGAGTGAGGTAGAAAACAAGACAAGACTGGTTTACCATAGCTTTGCTTTCGGCAGGAGCGGAAAACTTCGCTTCCATAGTGGCAGCAAGAGAGGGCAGACGGGAGAGCACAGTTACTATAGAAACCACCATCTCTCTCACCCACACGACCAATTGGCTCCATACCCATTAGAGTCTAAAATCACCAGCCCAACTGCCAACCCTGACACATACGCTTAGATAGCCTACTGCTGGAGCCTGCTGAGGAAGAGGCAAACAAATGGGTTATGCCTCATTTCACTGTCATGTTGCTTTGGATAACAGTATCTGCTAAATGACAGAACAAGGGGTAAATGTGAAATAGACAATAACAGTGATCATACAGTTTTAACAGTACATTTCCTTGTGTATTTGTATTCAACCAACTGTACCAAGTGGGATGGGACTAAATAGCTGGACACACACTGTGCGAGAGATATCGACTCAGCAATATGAGAGGCTGTATTTCAAAATGTCTTGCTGCAATATACACCGTGGATTAGATTAACTGTTGGGTGGAAATATGATTTGGAAAAGGAGCTATGAGCATTTCTGTTTGACTGAGATTCCAGATGTAATGCTATACAACTAAGACCCTCAGAAATGATTCATTCTGTGATGTTATGCAGAGATACAACAATATGGTTACAAGAAAATTGCTTGTGGGGGCGGAGGAGAGGCATTCTGACAGCTAAATAATAAAAAAGCCCACAGTCTTTTTCCTAGCAGCAATTAAAACATTAAACATGCATGAATACTCTGTACTAAATCAGTTTTTTAAAAACAAATACCTTTTTTAATACAGAAAGTGTTAAGTGGTTCTCAGATACGACAACAAGCTAAATATGGACAGTAAAACTCAGTTTCTGTGTAATAACTATGTATTAATAACTGTGTAATAACCATTATTAAATGTGTAATAACTATTATTAACTGTGTTTATTACTAAGTAATAACTGTAATAACCATTATTAACTGTGTAATAACAATTATTAACTGTGTAATAATTATTATTAACTGTGTAATTACTTTTATTAACTGTGTAATTACTAAGTAATAACTGTGTAATAACTCATACAGCAAACACACCATGGGTGAACCTTCCAAACGTCTTGGTAGAGTGTCCGGTCCTCTGAAATAGTAGAGAGATACAGAGTTGCATGATTCAAACCAGCAAAAAGTACAACAGTCATGACACTTAATGAGTTATTGAAATCAGAGGATTCAATTTTTGTCCAAATCCACACAAAAAAGGCTCAAACAAGAGAAGAAGCTCATATCTCAAACTCCATACCACATCCTTACAACCTAACCTAAAAAAACTACACACTAATAACTTGATAAGTCATTACTTCCAATGACTCCTATAACCTTTAGCATTTTCCTGACCAACCATCGATCAGGACCTTGGAAAGCTCACAGAGAGCTCAATGGAATGACTCATTACAGTGCAGAGACACAGAAAACCCTGAAGTCAGAGCAAAGTAATGATTCAGCTGCTAGATCAATCAGCCTGCTCTGCTCTCTAAGTACCATGCCTACTGCTATTTGCCAGCCAGAGCCTGTTGATGAAGTGTTGCCTGGTTGCCACAGTGAGACAAAAATGACCGAAGCAACTAGAAGCGTCCATTGTCAATCTCCCGTTCATGATTATAGGGGCCTCTAGGCAATCATATCAGGACATACAGATGTAGGATCTTAGTTTGAGCCAATTTGCTATAGAAGGAAAATAATCCTGCAGCAACAGGAAATATTCATTATTATGTGGATTATAATATTAATATTCATTATAATGTTAATATTATTATATTAATGGAAATGTTTTGTAGGGGTAGATACATTTTTCGTTAGGGCTAAGTCTGACAATTGAAAGTGGAAATTACAAACTTTAGAAGCCTTTTTAAACCTTGAATAGACTACAAGTTTGCATCTCAGCAACAAAAGAGTGATCAAATTAAGATCCTACATCTGTAGCAGGCAGAAACAGGCACAAACTGTATTTCTGCGCAGTAAAGGCTTCTGGCTTGGCAAGGCTGGTTAATCACTGGGCACCATAGTTTCCTCAAAGCTCTATACAGTTTATGCCAGAGTTTGAAGTGGATATTTCACAAGGTTTATATTGTTATATTGTTATTTCTGAATATAGACTGTGTCGTACATACCACATAATTGTACTTGGTCATCTGGTGCTACATATCAGTTGTCTGCACTGTGGCCCAGTGACACACTTCTCTGTTCTTGACAGATCACATTTGGGATAAACCCAATGTCAAATCCAAAATCTTAGAATATCAGACATTCTCTGTCAGGATACATATTGTAGAGCACACATATGCTAATTAGCATAACATGTGTTATAAATTGAACATTTATAATATAAATGGAGAAGAAAGAACTGTTTGACCGTGAAATTATTCCGAAAGCTGATTTTCCACCCATCTCCCAAACCCATCTTGCCACCAGCTAACAGAATGTGACATTGTCCCCTGGAGTGGCATTCTTTGTTACCATGTCATGTGGAACTGGAAAGCATACCCTCTGTGCCACAGGCCATTAGAACCCAGAGGACACTGAGGACATTATTCCACACAGAGAACTATACTACAAATTACCTACTGTACAGACCTGGATTCATTAACCTATAGCAACAAAGACCTGTGCTTACTGATAAACCGGTAAAAGGGTGGGGCAACAAAGTATGTATCCTTCTCCTCTTTGTTCTAGTAATTTATCACATTATAGCTCTGTAGTAGTCCATGAGAAAACGGCTTAGATAAGAGCACACACTAACTGTATAAAAGCAAGTGTCTGAAAGGTAAAGACTAACCTGGAACCTCTTCTTGGACCAGATTTTCTTCATGTCTAGAAGTAGCGTCTCTCTCTCTCTCTCCTACTCTCTCTCGATGCCCTCCTCTCGGTTGCAGATTACCTGTGGCACTTGCTCAGCAAAACATTACTGCTGCGATCCTACGCAAACGGAGTGTGGGGCAACAACAATAATTCTCACACAAACAATGTAAATAGATGGAGCTCTCTTCACGCGCGTGGGTGTTTATAATCCTCTGGTCTGGATGAGATGAGGAAAGTTACAATCCACAAGATCCAGGTGTCTTTGTGTGAGAGTGAGAGTGTTTATCCGCCAAGGTGAGTGGCATCACTCTGGTTATTAGGATATTCAATTATTGCATCTGAGCTCCTAGAGTGTGCGGCTTTCCTTTTCTTTTTCGAGTGGCATCACTCTGACATACCACACTATGCTCTGACTGCTGCCGGAGGAGAAAATGTTCAGCTGAACGCTGACACAAGCCGAGCCGGTCTCCATCCCCTCCGACCCATCCCTCCCTCCCTCCTTCAGGCCCTCCTCGGAGCAACAGCAGCCAGCCAGAGAGGAACAGATTGAGACCCCAACCCGTGAGGACAACAACAGTGGAGAGATGTGATCCGCAGGAAGGAAAACAACCTGCTCCTCTAAACCATCCTCTCTGTCTCCTCTCTCTCTGACACAGCGCCAGCAGCAGCAGGAGGAGAGAAGAGAGAGAGAGCAGACAAAGAGAGAGTAGAGGGGAGACACAGAGGGAGCAGGAGAGAGAGAAATACAGACCAATAGAGAGGGAGGGAGAATAGAGACAGACCAATAGAGAGGGAGGGAGAATAGAGACAGGCCAATAGAGAGGGAGGGAGAACAGAGACAGACCAATGGAGAGGGAGGGAGAATAGAGACAGACCAATAGAGAGGGAGGGAGAATAGAGTGGGAAATAGAATCAGAGAAACAGAGCTCCCTCAGTTCTGTTGACATCATAAACCCACAGTTGACGTGTGCCCCGCTTCCAACCCCGCCCTCCCCAAAATCCAAATCCTTAATCCAAACTGACTCTTTTTTTGTGATCCCTCTCTCCTCTCCTCCTCTGCTATATTCTCCTCAGCCCCAGTATCTTCACAGAGGAGAGGAAGAATGCAGCCTTCAGAAAAACAGCCTCCCCACCCCCCAAGGCATCAATTATACATTCATGGTCCATGTCTGTGACGTTCTGCTAATCTGACACCACGATAAATAGCAATCAGTTATTTGCACCAGTGAACAGAGCAGAATTTCCCCTCTCCATTTCTCTATCTCTGCTCCAGCTCTGTCCCCAACACTATACACATGGTGCAGAGATAGATTAGCTTGATGGCTAGCTGGTGCAACATACAAGCTGTGCATGCCAGTCTCTGACAGATACACAAATCAACAGGAACAACAAACACCATGGATGCAAACAACTCTTCATCCCTCCCCCATCACCTCGCCTCATGCATCTCCAGAAAGAAGGGATTTGACCGAGTTTGGGAAACCCTGTTTAGTGTGTCAGTAGGTCAGAGTGTGTGAGGGACATGGAGTCTTAACCATCAATAAATGATGTGGGAAAAGATGATGATGTCTTTCTATTCTGCCTCCCCGTTCTACAGTTCTCACAGGAATAATCATCAACTATAAATAACAGATCATGAAACAAACAGATGTTGTGAAAGGAATTAGGGAATGAGGAAAGAGGAACGGTGAAGAGCACACTTCATCCTCCCACTGATATCACCTGACACTACAAATCCTCCCTTCTTATTACAGGCCTGTCACACACACACACACACACACACACACACACACACACACACACACACACACACACACACACTGCATAATGTATTGTTCTCTCAGACACATCTGTGTCGTCCACACCACATCCATCAAATTCATTTAAATATAATAACAGGCGGACCCAGATCTCATTGTAAAAACCTCCCAGCCATCCATAAACTAGATTGGGCATTTTTGCAGATTTAGGCCAAATCTTTCACACTGCTATGGACTGCTATGCTGAGCAATCCACTTATTTAACGTTGTTACGTGAGACATGTTACTGTTTATGGGTCTGCAACACAGAATCAATACCCAGGGGATATTACCACATGCCCATAAATCAGAGAAAGCCAACCATTCACAGACGTCGCAACAGATGAGCCTTTTTGTAGCTAAAGCCTCCATTGATTGCAATAATGTTGTTTATTTACCCATTTGGCTGTTTCTAAGTAAGTGAATGCGCCTTAATACAAAAAAATACAGTGTTCCTGTTTTCTCAAAAGCTGCCTCAATAGCTATAAGCCTTCTCTTTCTTTCCTTCCTTCCTTCCTTCCTTCCTTCCTTCCTTCCTTCCTTCCTTCCTTCCTTCCTTCCTTCCTTCCTTCCTTCCTTCCTTCCTTCCTTCCTTCCTTCCTTCCTTCCTTCCTTCCTTCCTTCCTTCCTTCCTTCCTTTCCTCCTTCCTTCCTTCCTTCCTTCCTTTCTTTCCTCCCTCCGGCTCCCTCCATCCCTCTTCATCCCTCCCATCACCTCGCCTCATGCATCTCCAGAAAGAAGGGATTTTCTCCGGCACTGAGTAATCAATACCAAGGCTCTCTATGCGATACAGGATACACCACTATAGTCATATTCACTCGACCGGGATCAATATGTCCCCGGACCAATCATAACACTGCCTTCTAGTACAGCTGTCCAATGAAAATCCAAGAAGCAGGTATCAAAGCTACAATACGTTGTCAGACAAATGACCTAAGGGCGATTCAGTTAAACAGTGGCTTGCGAAAGTATTCACCCCCCTTGGCATTTTTCCTATTTTGTTGCCTTACAACCTGGAATTAAAATTGATTTTTTGGGGGTTTGTATAATTTGATTTACACAACATGCCTACCACTTTGAAGATGCAAAATATGTTTTTTTGTGAAACAAACAAGAAATAAGACAAAAAAACTGAAAACTTGAGCGTGCATAACTCTTCACCCCCCAAAAGTCAATACTTTGTAGAGCCACCTTTTGCAGCAATTGCAGCTGCAAGTCTCTTGGGTTATGTCTCTATAAGCTTGGCACATCAAGCCACTGGGAGTTTTGCCCATTCTTCAAGGCAAAACTGCTCCAGCTCCTTCAAGTTGGATGGGTTCCGCTGGTGTACAGCAATCTTTAAGTCATCCCACAGATTCTCAATTGGATTGATGATTAGGCCATTCCAAGACATATCAATATTTCCCCTTAAACCGCTCAAGTGTTGCTTAGGGTCATTGTCCTGCTGGAAGGTGAACCGCCGTCCCAGTCTCAAATCTCTGGAAGACTGAAACAGGTTTCCCTCAAGGATTTCCCTGTATTTAACACCATCCATCATTCCTTCAATTCTGACCAGTTTCCCAGTCCCTGCCGATGAAAAACATCCCCACAGCATGATGCTGCCACCACCATGCTTCACTGTGGGGATGATGTTCTCGGGGTGATGAGAGGTGTTGGGTTTGCGCCAGACATAGTGTTTTCCTTGATGGCCAAAAAGCTCAATTTTAGTCTCATCTGACCTGAGTACCTTCTTCCATATGTTTGGGGAGTCTCCCACATGCCTTTTGGCGAACACCAAACGTGTTTGCTTATTTTTTTCTTTAAGCAATGGCTTTTTTTCTGGCCACTCTTCCGTAAAGCCCAGCTCTGTGGAGTGTACGGCTTAAAGTGGTCCTATGGACAGATACTCCAATCTCTACTGTGGAGCTTTGCAGCTCCTTCAGGGTTATCTTTGGTATCTTTGTTGCCTCTCTGATTAATGCCCTCCTTGCCTGGGCCGTGGGTTTTGGTTGGCGGCCCTCTCTTGGCAGGTTTGTTGTAGTGCCATATTCTTTCCATTTTTTAATAATGGATTTAATGGTGCTCCGTGGGATGTTCAAAGTTTCTGATATTTTTTTTATAACCCAGCCCTGATCTGTACTTCTCCACAACTTTGTCCCTGACCAGTTTGGAGAGCTCCTTGGTCTTCATGGTGCCGCTTGCTTGGTGGTGCCCCTTGCTTAGTGGTGTTGCAGACTCTGGGGCCTTTCAGAACAGGTGTATATATACTGAGATCATGTGACAGATCATGTGACACTTAGATTGCACACAGGTGGACTTTATTTAACTAATTATGTGACTTCTGAAGGTAATTGGTTGCACCAGATCTTATTTAGGGGCTTCATAGCAAAGGGGGTGAATACATATGCACGCATCACTTTTACGTTATATATTTTCTAGAAATTGTAGATATTTTTTTTTCATTTCACTTCACCAATTTGGACTATTTTGTGTATGTCCATTACATGAAATCCAAATAAAAATCTATTTAAATTACAGGTTGTAATGCAACAAAATAGGAAAGCAACAAAATAGGAAAAACGCCAAGGGGGATTAATACTTTTGCAAGACACTGTATCACAGTAAGTCACCATAGTAAAATAAAAAATAAAAAATAGGTCATTTAGCAGTCGCTCTTATCCAGAGCGACTTACAGGAGCAATTAGGGTTAAGTGCCTTGCTCAAGGGCACATCGTCAAATGAAAATAAATGGAAAAAGCCTGACTCCCATGCAGATATCAATTTGCTGCTGCAATACAATAGCAAACATACCATTTACTCTACTTGAATTAGCTTACAACAATGAGAAACAGAGCAGACTTCATGGAAGCCCATTGATTTTGTGACAGAGGGGGGTTTCAGTGGCGCAGCTCTGATGAACACTCAGCAGGCTGGCAACTCTATCAGAGTTTATCTGGCATTAGCTCCCTGAGGTAGAAAACAGACCCCGGTGTGGGCGCATCTTAATCAAGTTGGTTTTTTATTAATGAGTCACTTTTCGCTACAGGTTCAACCACAGGACACCGTCATACCCAACAGAGGAACTTAGAGCCTTCTCCAAAACACTTTAGTCACAACCCATATCTAGACGTTTGCTGGGAAAGACAAGGTAATCATTCCTCTTGCCCTGAGGTTTCCCCGTTAGTTTCCATTTGCCCGGTCTAGTTAGAGAAAACTTGCCACTGGGCACAGACGTCAGTTCAACGTCTAGTTTTGATTTATATTTGGTTGAGTTGTTAACTAACATGAATTCAATGTGAAATCAACCAAAAAATATCACCCTGTCATTGGATTTAGGTTAAATGTTTGGTGAAAAAAAGACAAAATTCCTTTAGGTTGATGACTTTTTGCAAATCCAATCAGTTTTCCACTTTCATTCAACATTTTGGGGTTGAAATGACGTGGAAACAACGTTGATTCAACAATTTTTTCCCCAGTGGGTTTGTACATTCTACTACTGTAATACCCTTTTAATACAACAGAACCCGTTCAATTCTTGTAAACGTAGCTCAGAGTCAGACCCTGTGGTGATACAGGATGGTATAGAGGCCCATGCCCCGATTACAGACATAGTGACATGTCTGTACTGACGACCATAAAGAAACCTGAACCTATCACCTAATCCTGGCCCCCTCCAGGCCTCAGACCATGTGACTGACGCCAAACTAGAGAGAAGGAACATAAACAAGGACAAGCGCCAGGCCAAACACAGAGGCACCTCATCTCATGCTCCGGGGTCAAAGTTCCCCTAGGTACTGATCTAGGATCATCTTTCCTCACCTGACAAAATAGGTCAGTTCCCTTGATGTGGCAATACATCGTGGTCCGTGACCATGCACTGTGATATATTCTGGGAATGTAATGTGATTTCACGTCACAAAGATGCCTCTTGCTAGCTTATCTCATTCTCTAGGTCTGGTCTATGTTAGCCACAGGACTGGATAGGGGACTGGGGTGATAAAGAGAGGCAGAGAGAGGGAGGGGGGGAAGAGAGAGAATGAGAGAGGGGGGAGGGGGGCAGAGAGAGAGAGAGCGTGAGAGAAAAAGAGAGAGATACTATGAGATACTCTATGTCTACAGTATGGACTAAAATTAGGAGGTACTGTATCTACCATGTGACCAGACAGACAGGCAGTCGGGCTGACAGATACACAGACAACTGGGGTTCAATGGGGGCCGACCCTCACTGGTGGGAGATAATGTATTTACAACTACAACCCACAGCTGAAATTTAGTATTTGATGAAGTATTGCAATATTATCATTTGAATGAATGTACTATCTAGTATGTGCTGTAGATAGTACAGTAATTTTATGTATGCAATGCCCAGTCATTTTTCTCAGCGTCTGTTAATTGTTGAGAGCCTAGAAAAATAGACTATCCTCAGAGGCAGTAATCTTGCGTATCTAGATGTCATCATCGGGGGATGCTGTGAATAGCCTGCTCATTGGATGAGTATTATTGGTTTGCACTGGAAGCCTGTCAGCCAGCCAACACCTGTTAGGTTTGAAACATCCTGGTCCCCAACTAGAATTAGAAGAATAGGTCAATGGCGTTGTACATTTAAATATTCTATAAGAAGGTAGTCTTAATAACGTGACCAATAAGGAATGGAAGAGAATGGACAGAGTAGGAAATATCTGTCTGATGTGCTCTTCTGTGTCTGTTGTGACATCATCATTGTCCCATCCTTCTTTGATTCAGACTTCGTCACAGTAAGCACAACAACGTCAGACTTTCATAAGATAATAGATAGCTGAATAATAACAAATAGCCCAGACACTTCTCATGATTTCCATGTGGTTGGTTAGAAAGAGTTCTCACACTCACCTTTGGGTTTCTTTCTCCTGGGGCCAGTCACACTGTCCCTCACACTTCTCAAAGCCTTCCGAGCATCCAGATACTCCTTCTTTAGCATGGCTCCAGTTGATATCTGTCTCACTCTCTTATTCTTTTAACATTAGGTCTCTCAGATGTGTACTCCTCCTGATCGAACTTTCCTCTTCTTGTCAAACTCTCAAATCACCATCAAATCACAATCTAAGCCCATTCCTCTTCACTTGACACTTCTTCCTGGTTTTACCCTCAAATCATGACCTCAGTGAGGTAAGGATTACTTATTTCAAATTGGCCACTTCTCCTTAGTTGGAATGTGTATCCCAATCGCATGGAGGCAAGGATGAATATGACATCCTTAAAATGGCTTCTCCTCCCAGACTCCTAGATGTCCTGTCTTCGTCATGGCCAGGGTGAGGACATATTCCTTAACATGGCTGCCTCAATGCTCCTGATGGTTCCCTCTGCCTCCCTCGGGCCCTATCTCTCTCTCTCTCCTGTTCCCCCTTAGTCTAACACAACAACACCAAGCCCAGTGGTCTATTTCGAGTGGGGTATTGTAAACCCCCTGTTACCCCTCCTCTGTACCCCTACAGTGGACCTGCCCTCCTGTAATAAGGAGATTACAGACAAGACTGAAACGACCTTTACTGTCCTGTCTGTTGCTCTGCTTGGACTGAGAAACCCCCTACTAGTGACAGACTGAAGAAGGCTTAGGTCTTAACATTTGTGCATGATCCCATGATGCATTGAAACAGAATCTGAACTCATTAAAGAACTGAGAAAGCTTGAACACAACTTATTGAGCGGGAGTTGTTTACATTTCTGTCTGTTTTGACAGCCAATGAATATGGCAAAGACATCGTTGTCAGTTGTGAACAACTTCAAAAAGCTGCTTTAAAGCTGGAATCCTTAATGGTGAAACTGCCACTTCTGTTTAGTCTCGAAAACCTGTCCCTAGGCAACACAGTGATTAGGGTCTGGTTTCAATGATAGACTCTTTTGGCACAGAGGAAGTATGTCACTGCCTACGTCGATAAAGGAAAAAAATCACAAGCCAGACATGCCAGAACGTCACGATTCAAAACCAACGTTTGCAGGCAAAACCTTTGCAGTGGTTTTAGTTAAGGTAGTTGATGGAATTAAGCCACTTGCAAAATGCCCTCATTAAAACTAACCTCTGTGATCTCCATATTGCTAGCTACTATTTTGTATTTTATTCAAGCAGATAAAGTAGTGACGTAGGCAGTGACGTAGTTCCTCTATGTCAAAACAGTCCATCATTGAAACCAGACCCTAGTCACTGTGTTGCATAGGGTCGTGTTTTCGAGACTAACATCTGTTTGAGATATTACAACAACATACAAGTTACTGCAAACAACAAAAAACGTTTTTTCCCCTCTGACATCACTGCACTTGCGATAGAACAACAGAATGTACTGCCATTTTTTTTTACAATGCTACTGAACTTGCCTCCCCTCCGTTTAATCAACAAAACAACAACAAAGGCTCTGGCCAGTGGTATAAAGTATTTAAGTACACATACTTTAAGATACTACTTAAGTCGTTTTTGGGGTATCTGTACTTTACTTTACTATTTATATTTTTGACAACTTTTACTTTTACTCCACTACATTCTTAAGGAAAATAATGTTTTTTTTACTCCCTACATTTTCCCTGACACCCAAAAGTACTCGTTACATTTTTTATGCTTAGCAGGACTGGAAAATGGTCCAATTCACACACTTATCAAGAGAACATCCCTGGTCATCCCTACTGCCTCTGATCTGGTGGACTCACTAAACACAAATGCTTCGTTTGTAAATAATGTCTGAGTGTTGGAGTGTGCCCCTGGCTATCCATAAATTTAAAAAACAAGAAAATCTTGCTGTCTGGTTTGCTTAATATAAAGAATTTTAAATGATGTATACTTTTACTTTTACTTTTGATACTTAAGTATATTTTAGCAATTAATTTTTATACTTAATTATACTTAAAACCAAATACTTTTAGAATTTTTCTGAAGTAGTATTTTACTGGGTGACTTTCATTTTCTATTAAGGTATCTTTACTTTTACTCCAGTATGACAATTGGGTACTTTTTCCACCACTGGCTCTGGGGGCGAACATTGGCGCTGTTTCCCCTAAAGCCGATTCAATCTTTAAAGAACTATAAAAAATAGAGGTGAACTTTTGAATGACGGACCAAAAACTGTATCACTGACAGGCTAAAAACACATGTACAGAGTGTGCTGGTGGACTACATTACATTCTAAATCTGAACGTGATTGTTCACCACTATGTCTGACATCACTAAATCGGTCTCCTGCTTGAGGATCTCAAATGTTAGACACATGGACCATATGCTGGAGTGCATATATACCCACTTACAGTGTGAGTCTGAGACATGGGCCTATAACTGCACAGTAAATATATTCTAAGGCTGGGAATCCACCCTGTCAACTTGTCACAGGGTCGTTAAATTGCAGTAGAGTTCTGGTTAGCATAGAATAGCTAGCCACACTGAAACTCCCTAGATCCACAAGGACACAGGCGTTGACAGTCACTATATTTGGCATAACCAACCGTAGTTGTGGAATATGGGCCAGAGCCGGAGGAGGATCAAGTTCAAGTCCTCCCAAGCATGGAACTATCCATGTACTGTTGCATTCTGGTTTCCCTCCCAGAGTAACAAAATGGCAAGGTTTTGAGAGGTCAGTCTAAGACCATGCATGTTTGGTAACTTGAAGGGGGTTTACATAAGGCATTCATAACACCTTTATGCATGTTTCATATAGTTTAAATACCATGGCAGCTAAAATGTCAGCTAAAATTCCAGTTACTTGGATAGAGCTTAGAGAAACATTATGTAACCTTTGGGGTGGTCTACACCATTAAACATCTATAAGAGTTGTAATGTCCCGTGGACAGATTCTCGTGCACAGATGAAATGGCGAGAATCTGTCAAGGCTCACGTAGAATTATGTGATTACGAGCAGCAATAGTTCCTGGTTTGGGTTTTCGTTGTTGATTTTTGAAAAAATGAGGAAGGGGAGAAGGCGGTGCTTAAAAGGGTGCAGTGATTTTCAAGCCTGTAGATTCCAGTAGATTCCACAGCCACAAAGTCAAAATTGTCTGTATCGTAAAAATTAATGAAAGCCAAATTTGCCCATAATAAACACTTGTGAAATTAGCGGAAGGGAGGGGTTTGGCTGAGAGTTTCCGTTTGCGAGGGAGGAGACTTCACTTCCTTCCATTGCACAAAGGTAATCACAATTGTTAACAGCATTTCCCCAGAAGTAAAACAGCAAATGACACATTTTCGCGAGAGGATTTTACTTCTGGGTAACCAAGATTATAAGAGTTGTAAAATCATTGAATGTGTGAGGGGGGTTACATTTACAGAATGAACCCATGTCAAGTCATTGAAGTGAGTCAGTGGTCAAAGCGTAAACACTACTGAGCCAAATATGATGTGTCAAAAAGTAACACGGCCACAGACTGGTGGTTTGTTGTGGCATGGTCAGTACTGACCAGCCATATGGAGCTTTTTGACTTCTTAAAGGGCTAGCCTCAAAAAATACCAAAATGTGATGCGTCAAGTCTTTTCTACATGCATCTATTACAAGAAAAAACACACATACACTTCCTCTATCCATTTCTATACCTATATCTCCCACCCCTCAACCCCCATTCTCTCTCTCTCTCTCTCTCTCTCTCTCTCCCTCATTCTCTCCCTCCCTTCCTTCCTCCCTCCCTCCCTCCCTCCCCCCCTGCATCCCTCCATCTCACTTTCATCATGCTGACTGTGATTGAGTGTGACTGTCCGTAGTCTCAGCCCCACTGTGGCACTGTGGTGTTGCTATAATTACTTGTGATGTGTACTGGTGCAACAGGAGAGCCTGATGGCATCCACACATCTCTGGAACAAGAGCCCCCTGGCCCATACCATGCCACAAATAAGAGAGGAGGAGATAGAGGGGAGGGAGATAACGACACGGGGGTCTGGGGGCAGGGAAGAGAGAGAGAGAGAGAGAGAGAGAGAGAGAGAGAGAGAGAGAGAGAGAGAGAGAGAGAGAGAGAGAGAGAGAGAGAGAGAGAGAGAGAGAGAGAGAGAGAGAGAGAGAGAGAGAGAGAGAGAAAATGGTTCTGAGAGCATGGTCATGGTGGGAGACAGATGGCCACAAGCCAGGATGAATTTCACCAGGAGGGAGAGCGACAGAGACCCAGGGAAAAGGAGGGAGAGAGACAGAGAGACCCAACAGGAGGAGAGAGACAGAGAGACCCAACAGGAGGAGGGAGACAGAGAGACCCAACAGGAGGAGGGAGACAGAGAGACCCAACAGGAGGGAGAGACACAGAGACCCAACAGGAGGGAGAGACACAGCGACCCACCAGGAGGAGAGAGACACAGAGACCCACCAGGAGGGAGAGACACAGCGACCCACCAGGAGGGAGAGACACAGCGACCCACCAGGAGGAGAGAGACACAGAGACCCACCAGGAGGGAGAGAGACACAGAGACCCACCAGGAGGGAGAGACACAGAGACCCACCAGCAGGGAGAGACACAGAGACCCACCAGGAGGGAGAGAGACACAGAGACCCACTAGGAGAAGAGAGACACAGACACCCACCAGGAGGGAGAGACACAGAGACCCACCAGGAGGGAGAGAGACACAGAGACCCACCAGGAGGGAGAGACACAGAAACTCACCAGGAGGGAGAGACACAGAGACCCAACAGGAGGAGAGAGACACAGAGACCCACCAGGAGGGAGAGACACAGAGAACCACTAGAGAGGGGAGAGAGGTGAGGAGAAACGACAGGGGCTAGAGAGGGGAGAGAGGTGAGGAGAAACGACAGGGGCTAGAGAGGGGAGAGAGGGGAGGGAGGATGAACAGGGGCTAGAGAGGGGCGAGAGGTGAGGGAGGATGGACAAAGGCTAGAGAGGGGAGAGAGGTGAGGGAGGATGAACAGGGGCTAGAGAGGGGAGAGAGGTGAGGGAGGATGGACAGGGGCTAGAGAGGGGAGAGAGGTGAGGGAGGATGAACAGGGGCTAGAGAGGGGAGAGAGGTGAGGGAGATGGACAGGGGCTAGAGAGGGGAGAGAGGTGAGGGAGGATGAACAGGGGCTAGAGAGGGGAGAGGGGTGAGGGAGGATGGACAGGGGCTAGAGAGGGGAGAGAGGTGAGGGAGATGGACAGGGGCTAGAGAGAGGAGAGAGGTGAGGGAGGTGGACAGGGGCTAGAGAGGGGAGAGAGGTGAGGGAGGATGAACAGGGGCTAGAGAGGGGAGAGAGGTGAGGGAGATGGACAGGGGCTAGAGAGGGGAGAGAGGTGAGGGAGATGAACAGGGGCTAGAGAGGGGAGAGAGGTGAGGGAGGATGAACACCTAAGAAGAGGTGAACAGAGATAAGTAATCAGAGAGAAGGAGAGAGGAGGAGAGGGCTGAGGAGAGAGGGGAAAGGAGAGTGGGGGAGAGGGCTGAGGAGAGAGGGGGAGAAGAGTGGAGTGAAAGGGAGTGAAGGTATGGGGGCAGAAATTGATAAGCAGAGATTATCTGGCGAAGGCCAAAGACGTCCCCAGGAAAGGGAGAGAGGGGAGAGGAGTATGGTGGAAAAGAAGGGCAGAGGAAGAGAGAGAGAGAGATCAAGAGAGAGAGGTGGGAAGAATGAAAACCAATAAAAGAAGAAATAGAAGAATAGAGAGAGGGGGGAGTGAGCGAGAGCTGAAAGGGAGGATAAAGAAGACGAGAGGTGGAGTGAGTGAGTTAGAGGCCGATCCATCTCTCTCAGGTTTCAGTTGACTGTCTGTTACTGTGTGAGTGTATGGTGTCATAACTCCCACCCTCAGCAAAGGAGCCCTCCAAAGCATTCTAATTATAGCTAGTATCTTATGAAACAAGGGGAGCAGGGTAATGCTTTCGGCTTCACCACACACACAAAGTACAAAAAGTTTCCTTCATCGTATCGTCTTCCCTTTAATAGCGTTCTCACCGTAATATTGTGGCCTGAGTCCCAAATGGATTCCTATTTCCGTAATTGGGGAGGACGGGCTCGTGGTAATGGCTGGTTTCCATGTGTTTGATGCCATTCCATTGACTCTGTTCCAGCCATTATTATGAGCCATCCTCCCTCAGCAGCCTCCACTGCCACTATATAGGGAGTAGGGTGCAATTTGGGACACAGACAGATATTGTGTTGGATGGCATTGGGTTGTGGGACACTAAGTGTAGAGCTCCAGTTACAACTGTTAATTCTCTCAGGAAGGCAGGCAGCACTGCACTTGTGATGTGGTCCAGACTAAAGACATGGCCTTTACTGACTGGCGAGCCACATAGCATTCGTCTGATTCCTTTATTAGATTTCTTAAAGGGACAGCTCTGCAGGCCCAAATGTGATACTGTAAATACACAAATAAATGTAAAATTATCAAATAAATATATTTACAGTCATTCAAATTGAGTAATCTCTCTCTCTCTCCCTTTCTCCCTCTCACTCTCTCTCTATCTATCTCTCAGTTACACCCTGGACAAAATGGCCGCCATATCACTTCCAGTTGCTCCAAACTGCAAAACAACAACAATCATCCAACCAGGGGTCAGAAGGTGAAGGGTTCAACTGTTAAAAGATCACAGCGACAGATGACAAGGGGGTCACACCAACCCCATCCTAAACCGCTACGTCTCCATTTAGACTGAGGAGCCAAATTTAACCTCACCCCTCTCAAGACAAGTGTTGCTAGCTGACGGGTGCTACAGCAGAAGTCGTTTTGAAAGAGCAGGGTTGAAGTACTTTTGAAAGAGCAAGGGTTTTCTAGAGTGTAATGGACAGCTATTTGAGATGGAATTAAATAAATATACCACCTGCAAACCTGTTGTGGACATTGTTGTTGGTTGCATCAATTACTGTGCAGGTGTACTTTTGTAAAGATTGGTCCTTTGCTTACCAAGCAACTTAGAAATAATAGCTGGATAACAGATGTTCCCCTGCATGCTTTCCTCATAGACTTACACAATGTTTCATGAGGGTTGTCCCCATGTTCCACTAATTAGCAAACACAGATTAATCATAACGTTGTCCCAACATTTCCCCAACGTTACCTTCTCCCAGGTCCATAACGGCAAGCAGGGCGCTGCTCTGGGCCTCCCCCAGGCAGTTGCTGGCCACGCAGGTATAGAGACCCGCGTCACTGGCCTTGCAATCCCTGATCCACAGACCCCCAACATCCTGCTCCCCAGGCGGGGCCAGGAGATCATTGTTACGGTACCAGCACAGAGAGGGGGCAGGTTGACCCCCCACAGACACCCTCAGGCGGATATCACACCCTGTCCCCACTGCAGCCTTGCGGACCTTACGCAGGAACACCGGCGGGGTGGGACCTGGGTCCCCTGTGTCCAGAACTACCTGGTCCTGGGAAACTTTGACCCGTTTGGAGGGGGTACCAGGACTGAGATGTGTGCCGCCTTCCGCCATTTTCTTTGGATTGGTGCTCATGGTTCTGAACACTTCGTGTTCAGTAAGTGACTTCCTTTTAGTTATGGGTTGCAGTTACTGAGTGTATGGAACAATCCTTATGAAATCCTCCATTGATACATCTGTTCCTTGATTGGTCAGAGGTACCTCTCAGCATTCCAATTTGACCTGGAATCTGTGGTTACATAGATATACAGTAAGTTACTGTCACATATGAAATGAACATGCAGCAGCAACGATGAAGTCCACTTATGGAGACGCAAATAAAACACAGAAGGTAACCAATTAAGTTATCATCATAAAGTTACCCCAAATCCCTCAATAAATATCATGCCAGGGAAGGTACAACATGCCTTTAACCCAATTATGAACCCCTGATAATTAACTTACCTCATCGCCTCCCAGAAAACTATGTAATCCATTTTTTCACATCCTTGCAAAGTCCAGTTAAGGTAACATCATCTGGAACAAATTTAAGTGACCTCTCTCTGCCTGTCCTCCTGTCCACTGGAGCCCCTGGTGTAAGTCCACCTGGATCATCTAGACTTAGCCACCACGCTACAGCCCTTTGAAGGGGGTCTGTGGCTCTGCTTACACCCCACCGAAGAGTGATTAGAGAGAGAGAGAGAGAGAGAGAGAGAAAGAGAAAGAGAGAGAGAGAGAGAGAGAGAGAGAGAGAGAGAGAGAGAGAGAGAGAGAGAGAGAGAGAGAGAGAGATCTGACCTATGGAGGCTCCAATGTCGCCACTATCCAAACTGGCTCTACTTTGACTCTAGGAGAGTGGCTCTAGCGCACCCACACTCCTCTTTTTTTCTTGTCAGGAGTTAAGCTCCCTCGCTCCCTCTCTCTCCCTCGCTCCCCGTGGTCGAGTCTCCTGGTAGGTGACGGGCAAGTGCCCCCAGCCTTGAAGTGACAGCTGCGTCCTGGATAGGTCAAATGTTTTGGGCAGCCCATGTGCCCCTGCCTCTCTCTCACACACACGCACACCAAGCTTTTGTGTGTGTGTGTGTGTGTGTGTGTGTGTGTGTGTGTGTGTCAGAGTAGAGAGGGGAGCCAAGGGGAGTAGATACATGTGTTCTGATTCATAAGTCAAAGCTGGACACGCAGCAACATAAGAGCACATGCATACTAACAACTACTGGTAGCTCACAAGGGAATAAAACAAAACAAAAAACATAATTACTTCTCTATCGTAACTCAGTTCAAATGTTTGTAATGTTTTTTTGGTTTGCATTATGGAATTAAATTCTGGTTGCCTTACATCAGATTATTCATTACTCATTTATAACTCCATAGGTCATTGACAGCTTGTCATCATGACTAACTCTGAGTCACAGGAGTAGGAAGAGAACCCTGTGTGCTGGTATGGGATGAATAAACCCCATCTATTGCTCCTGTCTGTCTGGTCACCATGGAAACAGACTATATAGGGCCATGGACTTGGAGCAGAGACATATATTTAGAGAGTACATCTCTCTGACATGGGCAAAGACCATCCTCTGGTATAGGCCTCATAAGCAGAGCATGAACCAAATGGTGATGGGTACAAAGAGACGTCTTGCTAATAAACAATACAGTGTCTGTCTGTCTGTCTAGTTTACCAATTATAGTCTGCACACCAACGTGCAGTGTTGGGAAATTATTTTTCATGTTGAATTATGTGCATCCAACACTTTGTTAAGAGGTTACAAAGTTATCATATTGATAAAAGATCGCCAGTTCCGATTATTATTTGAACTCGCCATTTAGGGTGCACCTGCGGTGATGATGGGAGCGCATCTGGTGTTTATTTTCAGACAATAGATGCAAAAGTCGCATGGCAACAGAGTTTATCCATCAATCACACGAACTTGGACAGACTGCTAACTGGCCAACAGTTGGGTAAAACATTTTTTAGGTTTTGAACTATGTCTTTTATGAAAGTAGGGTTTTGTGGAGGTTTAACAATATGTAGGCCATTAACTTTGCCGGTTGAAGCGGTTGGACCAAAGTCAAAACGTGCGCAAACATGTATCCTCTAATTTTATTGCCTAAACATTATTTCATTTACTGTCTGAATTTCGCTAAAGATACCTTTGTATAAACTATACTGTAACAGTAGTCCAGTACCTGTCCTACATTTATTGTATATTTTCGTATAAAACAATTGTTTATTTATGACAAGAAATAAGGTGCGCGCTACTATGGAAATGGACGCTCCTCCATGCGCTCCTTCATTCCGACGTTTCGTTCGTAATAAACGCGCCAACAAACTTAGATTTGGAACTAAAACGTTTTAGTTTGCTTATGGACGAAAGCTGGAATAGCTGCTTTAAATCGGCAAACCTCCAACATCATTCAAAACGTTGAATCAAATGTTAATATCTAGGGATAATATGGATAACTGAGTGTCTCTTAGGCTGCTTGATTTTGTAAATTATTTTTGTATAGAACATTTTACTGTTAAAATGGACTGATCTGGGCATTGGACATTTTTTGAATGCAAATTCAACTGCTTGTAAAGTCAAAACACTCTTTCCCCACTTTTCAGGTATGGATAGCATTCAACCTCAGTCTACATAGTGACAGTTCAAGTCTCCAACATTTCAAGTCGTTGGTCTCCAGGGAAAACAACCCAGCCACAGCTCCATATAAAGCCTCCAAAGTCAAGTCAAAGTGCTAAAACTGCTGACTTACGCCGCCCTTCAAACCCCAAAAAGGCTCAAGTCCTCTGGGAGTCCATCCTGTTTCTGTACGCAAACAACTCTGTACTGTCAACAGAATGATCCCGAGGAAGGTTGGTAGTCCAGACTCCTCTCAGAATGCTATGCCATGCCCTGAGCTGCCCCAGCAGGCCCCACAGAGCCCAGGCCCATCCCAGAGTGCTGTGCAGCAGCTGGGCGACAGTGCCAGTCAGGCAGTGACCCCAAAGCCCAAGAAGCCCAAATGGGTCATGAGGATCAGAGCTTTCAAGGACTCGGATACCCTCCCACCGAAGAAGAAGCGACAGAGAAAGAGGGAGAAGAGGCCTGCTGTGCCCGCCATGACTACTGGTAGGTCAGATGAGGCGTCTGGCAGCAGGGAGCACAAAAGAGCAGCCAGCCAGAGTGAACGACGAGATGGAGACCTCATTTCACCACCAACCAAACGCTCCACCAGCCAGACAGAGCAGGGAGCTATTGTCTCTGACACTGTCATTCACTCCTGTGTGTTTGCACCCACCCATCTATTCATGCACACATATGCAATGTCACCCACTGGGAAGAATGAGTGTTAAATTTAGGACTTTTGCAATTTTATTTTAAATAAACATTTTTGCATTACTCCTGAGGATAGTGTTTTTATTCACTATCTACTACTACTACTACTACTACTACTACTACTACTACTACTACTACTACTACTACTACTATCTACTACTACTACTACTACTACTACTACTACTACATCTCTATATCAGTGGAGGCTGCTGAGGGGAAGACAGCTCATAATAATGTCTGGAACAGAGCCAATGGAATGGCATCAAACACATGGAAACCATGGAAACCATTCCGTCCTCCCCAATTCAGGTGCCACCAACCTCCTGTGCTCTCTCTCTCTATATACACTGCGTATACAAAACATTAAGGACCCCTGCTTTTTCCATGACATAGACTGGACAGGTGAATCCACTTCAATCCGTGTAGATGAAGTGGAGGAGGCAGGTTAAAGAAGGATTTTTAAGCCTTGAGACATTTGAGACATGGATTGGATTGTGTATGGGTGCCATTCAGAGGGTTACTGGGTAAGACAAAATATTTAAGTGCCTTTGAACGGGGTATGGTAGTAGATGCCAGGCACACCGGTTTGTGTCAAGAACTGCAACACTGCTGGGTTTTTCACGCTCAACAGTTTCCCTGTGTATCAAGAATGGTTCACCACCCAAAGGACATCCAGCCAACTTGACACAACTGTGAAAAGCATTAGAGGCAAAGGGGGGGGTGCAACTCAATATTAGGAAGGTGTCCTTATTAGGAAGGTGTCCTTAATGTTTTGTACACTCTCTCTCTCAACGTCCTAGACACATCAGTCTCTCGTGGGAGTGTTCAGATAACACTGAGGTTGGGCGGAGGTTTTGGCAGAATAATGAAAGCCTTGCAATTTACAAACACTCCTGACTATGAACAGAACTCCCTCATGAAACTGAGCCCCAGCTGTGGTAAACTAATGGACGACTGGTGAGTTCAGGCCATCTTCTGGCCATCTTGTTGTACTGCAAGAGCCCTTAAAACAGCCCCACAAACAGAAAACATTAGGTGGATTCCAAACAAAAACTTGCTTCCTACCTTCTATCCTAGATGACTTGTCCTCTTTAAATGTTCTTGAGAGTCATGTTGGGATTTCAATGCATCATGTGACAATAATACAGGACAGTCGGTGGTGATGATTAGAACAGCAACATAGGAACTACAGTAGCTATGAGATATGTAAAGATATGCACCCTGGCTGCGGTCTATGAATTAGTTCCCCGTGCCTGACTAGAGACGTGTGGCTCCATGACTCCACTCCAGTCACATGAGAGAGCTGACAATGGTACAGATAATCTGTCAGAGAGTTGGTGAGTCACGCAGAAGACTGCCCGTCTGACATGGCCAGTATCACTTTCGGGGTTGGCCAGCACGACCTGGGGCTAGACTTAACTTCCTCTGTCGAGAGAAAAGGATTTGTTTGCAAGAGAACGATTGTGTGCTTCCGAGGTTATCGTAGCCTACTGATCTTGCGACATAAATATAACCTACTTATATTGTCAACATAGTTGAAACAATGTGTTTTCCAAATGATGGTCGTATCTAGTTCGTCTTAGGTCACAGGTCAGGAATGGGTTGTGGTGGAATGTAGATTTAGTTATTTGGTGGCTCACGTGACAACATGAAAGGTTTGAGTTGGGTAGCAACTATAAAACATGAACCTTCAGGAATCACGGCAATACGGTCTCAGAGTGCCTAGTTACACCTCACAAGATATCGACAAACACGCACGTTATGAGGCATTAGAGTCATGGACAACTTGGTCTGGTTTATTTATGCCCCACTGAGACAAGTTGTAGTATCTGACCTTCTCTCTGAAACTGTATTCTATTGCCCAGACACAGGCAGGCAGAGCCTCAAGGCCGGAGTCGGATAAAGACAGATTAACGCACACATTTATTGTTTGGTGGGAAAGCAGGTGCTATGATGAGGGACATCCACATCTGTTAGGTTCATTATGATGAAAAATAAATAATATTGAACCTTTATTTTATCAGGGAGTCATACTGAGACCAAGGTCTCTTTTACAGACAAGCTTTATGAAAGGACTATAGCAACACTGTGAGTTCACGTGTTGTGATCTATTCGTAACACTTAGTATCCTCTAAGGGGGTTGCAAAGGGTTTATGAGTAGTTTATATAAACAGTTATAACACATTCGTTCAAACTGTGGTTAATTTTCAATAACAACTGACCCCAATATCTGTTTACATTTGAGTCATTCAGCAGACGCTCCTATCCAGAGTGACTTACAGTGCATTCGTCTTAAGATAGCTAGGTGAGACAACCACATTTTCTGCACTTATAGAGCATGTAAGCCATTCCATTTCAGACAACACCTCTTTCAATCCTATCTTATCAGGCCCTAGTGTTTTGTCTAATACTACTCCGCTGCTGAAATCTCATCACACCTCCTACATTAAATACACACACTATGCGTATTAAAGAAAACCTTGACACTAAGGAAAAATACCTCAGAAAGGGTTTCAAAGTGTTGCTTCAGTCCACTTAACAAAACAGACAAATCTAGTACAGTACAAGAACAAAGTAGCCCTCACCGTGGAACGCAGACTGCGATCAAATACATTGCAACTTCAAATCACCCACAAGGTCATACTCTGCCGTCTTTCCTCTGGACTATGACTGCATAACAATAACATAGGGCTCTCTCACACTCCCTTTTTCTCCAATGTCTAGATAGGCCTGGGTAGGAGGGAGGGGGCCAATATTAGTCCATGAGAAAACAAAGGAAAGACCCACAGTGCTCAGCGTTGGCAGAGACGGAACCTCCATGTAATACAGGACTTCATTGACTTCATTTGCTCTGTTAACCGGCTCAGGACAGAGAAGGATCTACACTACTTCACCTACTATAATTTTTTGGCACAATCAATTGACCCGTTTGGTCAATTTACCTACTTGGATTACTCAAACTCAAATCATTTTCCCACCTTGATCTACATGCTTCACGACCCTCCTCTATAGACTGAATAGATCTGAACCATGTGGAGTGGTCCTTCTACTGTCCTCTCATGTGTCCTGCTGCTCCTGTGGAGCCAGACCCGGACCCAGGCCTGCCAGGGGGACAAGCTGCCTCGTGACGTGGTGCTGGACTGGTTGAAACAGCGCCTCCTGGATGGGTTAGGGATGGAGCAGCCCCCTGAGCCCAGCCTCCAGGCCCCTGACGGGGGCAGAGAGAGAACAGAGGCGGTGCGAGGTCACCGGAGATCCACCAGGGTAGGGAGGGCAGCCTGGGCCCAGGACCACAGGAGGCATCACCAGGAGAGCCAAGAGCAAGTCATCCTCTTCCCCAGCTCTGGTGAGTAAGAGGGTCTATCATTCTTTCTCACGCTCTGACGCCATGTTCCTTTTCCCTTCTCTTTAGTCAATCACTCTTCACTAGCTCACTCCAAAAGTGAAGTTTGTCAGATGTTTTTCCAGACCTCAACAAATGACAAGTGTAGGTTCTTTGTTTCACCCATTTCCCCCATCTATTGACCTGACCTTATTTCCACTGTCTGCTTTGTTTTTCCCAGACTCTACCTGTCATAGCTCAGACTCTCCATCAGAGGAGAGAGCCACCAGACACTTCACCTACTACTTCCAATCCTCCCTAGACAACCAAGAGTCCGCCATCACCTCGGCCAATTTCTGGTTCTACGCCGGCGAGGGGGCCAGCAGGAACACCACCCCGCTCTACATCCTCACGTCAGACCAACAGCTCCTCCAGGTGGCAGAGTCTCCGGCCAAGACCACCGCTGATGGCTGGACCACCTACCGCCTCGAGCGCCACCTCCTCACCGCCCTGACCCAAGGCCCCTTTGCGCTCCAGGTGCGCTGCCCCTCCTGCGAATGCCACGCGAACGAATCCGACAAAATGCCATTCCTCCACCTGCATGCCCGACTTCACGGCCCAGACCGCTCCCCACGGCGAGCAGCCGCCACCATCCCCTGGTCCCCGTCGGCCATCGACCTCCTGATGCGGCCATCGCAGGAGAAGCCAGAGTACAGCGACTGTCAGCGGGAGGAGATCAACATCTCGTTCCAGGAGCTGGGCTGGGACAACTGGATCGTTCACCCAAAGGTTCTCAACTTCTACTACTGTCATGGAACCTGTTCGGCTTTGGACCGCACCACTGCTATGCTGGGGATCAAACAGTGCTGCGCTCCGGTCCCCGGGACCATGAAGTCACTACGGTTCACCACTACGTCTGACGGGGGGTACTCCTTTAAATACGAGACCCTGCCCAACATCATACCAGAGGAGTGCACCTGTATCTAGGCCTAAAACCTCAGATGGGCTCAGTTTTTCCAAGATTCATTGTTATGCTGGTGGTCTAGGCCAGGGCAACTTTGACCTTTTTATTTTTAAAGTGTCTTTGGAGAACTCGACAACTAGGCTAGACTTATAACTGATAGGCCTACGTTTGTCATGCGCCAAGACTAGAGCAAAATAAAGTTTGTTATTGATACAGCTACACAAAACATTGAAATGAATGTGCAGTGTGTTCTTCCTTCTTGCCACAAGAGGGCAATGCAGACTCAGATTAAGGCATTTTAGAAGAAGTGAAGTATAGACAGAGGTCAACAGTGAAGTAATCATTCCAAAAAAAGACATTGCAAAATCATTCTGTTCAAATATATTTATTCATGTATTTCTATGAAACTCTACAGTTACAAAAACTACAAAACTTGCAACAACGCTCCACCAAATATTGAAAAAAAATATAATTGGAGTGTTATTTCTGTACCGAATAAAAAACTAAAGGAAAAATGAAATGAACACAGCATATGACACAATCGTTTCCAGTTTTCAACTCAACCATTTCAAAGTACCATCACATTATGACAACAGATAGGCAAATCATGGGGCATTTGCCTCCTTAGAATTCCAGCACAAACATAAAAAAAATAACTCACCAACTAGCTAGCATGAACAAAAGGAACCAGGACAGGAGAGGCATGACAGGTACAAGAGGACTACAGATTATATGAGTGTTTTAACAGCAAGAACATTTCTAGTCATCACAGGATTCAAGCATTTCCCAGGTATTTATCACATTTGGCCAATTTGTTGGAATTACTAATATACAAGGCTTTAACAATGAGAGGAGTCTCACGGAATGTCAAAACAATTATTAACTAGTCACATAAACCTCTGACAAAAGCTGTACAGTTTATGTCCAAGATTAAGTTACGGTTTCGTTGAAGAACTGCACTTTTGGAAAACCTCCCACCACCTTGTATGCAACACACATACATGTACACACATCCTCTTAATGTCTGTGCAGAAATACATCCCTCAGGCAAGTGTTCATTGCGGTTCACTCTGTTTCCAGCGACAACAAGCCCTGGCTTAACAACATGTGCAGTAAATGCTTTTAAGACCGTGTTGAGCCTCCCTCTTAAATTGGACCGACTAGTAAACTTTGTCAATAGAGACGAAGGGGGGTAAATTAAAGCTTACACTGTATGAGACAGATTCCCTTGACAGAACACTGAAACTGACCGGAGAACACTTTGGAATGGACATGAACGGAGTGACTGCGAAACAAACTAAAACGGACAAACAAAAACACCTTTGGGCAAAAGAAACGGGGTGTCGACTACATCTAGAAGGCTGTGCTTCAACGACAGGCACTGCCAAGGTAGGGTGTGGGGTTTCGGCAAGCTGAAACTTGAGACCAAAGTATTTGGAGGCTCTAAAGTCGAGCGAGTCAGACGCTAAAGGAGATTTGTCCTGTAGCTTTACGGAAGCTTGTGCAGCTTTACATTTAAGATTTCACTGGCCCGTAATATTGCAAGGCACTCCATCCCTCACACAATCACACTCTTCAGTCGCTCTCAGTTGTCTGGCTGTGTTCCCATGTGCTTCCCCATCCGTGGAGGGCCAGTTGGGAAGAGAAAGCAGGCAGGCATTAAGCAGGATTCAGGCATGTACTCCTGAGGGAACAACAACACGTTAGACAGGAAATAGAGGGATCTCTAGGTTCTCTCCTACTTTATGGAGACAAACAGTACTATAGGCCTATCTAGGTTAATGTCATTCTGTACAGTAAGGCAGTCATTCAAAATGGCTTAAGGAATCTGTAACAGGTTCAAATAAACACAATGTCTGAAAAATACTTTTCTTCAGTCCCTCTTTTTCCTAGGACTGATGAAGCTCGAAGCCTTCAGTCATATTGGTTTGACCCGTTCAGCAGTCACCCCCTTCCTCCCTACCTTTCTCGCTGGCCGCCGCCTGTTTCTCCTGAGCGAAGTTGAGTCTGTTCTGCTCAGCGGCCGTGGTGTTGTTCTCTGGGCTGCTGCTCCGTGACAGGGACCCCTGGCCCTCCTCGTTATGGTAGGCCAGGTCCAGGTGCTGCTGGGCCATCTTCAGGTGCTTCCTCAGTCTCTCCAGGTCTCTGCTGGACGCCTCATCCCCCAGGCTCTCCCTCCCAGAGTCCCCCGCCAGCGGCTCTCTGAACTCTGCCTTCAGCTTGCCTGACAGGTCCTTCTTCCCCAGGGCAGCGTGGTACCCTGGCGGGGCCGTGGGCACATGGCGGGAACTGCAGAGGGACCCCCGGGCCACGGGGGGGAGAGGTGGGGCGGGGTGGCGTCTGGCGCGCCCGCGGAGGGTGTCGCGGACCCCGCCGAAACCCAGATGGAAAATCTCCAGGAGGGTGAGGGTGGTGCAGAGGAGAGAGACTACGTACATGACCAGGAGGAAGATGGTCTTCTCGGTGGGCCGCGAGACGAAGCAGTCCACCGTGTGCGGGCAGGGAGAGCGCGTGCACACGTAGGAGGGCGCCACCTCGAAGCCGTAGAGGACGTACTGGCCTAACAGGAAGGCCACCTCGAAGGCGATGCGCGAGATCAGCGAACACACGTACACCTTCATCAGGCCGTCGCGCGCGATCCGCCGCCGACCGTCGTGCTTCTTCACCGAGCCTGAAGAGGAGGCAGTGACACAAATCAACTGACTGACAGCATGTCACAGGGCAAGGAAAAGACTAGGGACGAGTATGATCCACACAACGCTTTAAAGTTTTCAATAAAGTAATTTCCTTGGTGACAACTTTATAACCAGTGTGAATGAAAAGAGGTATGAAATGAGTCAGTTTGTGTGTGGAGAATCTCTCCTTCCTCACCCTACCTTCTGTGGATTTCTCTTTGTCCTTCTCCACCTCGATCTCCTCAGTGATCATGGGGTCCTCCTCTCCGTTGTCCTCCGCCTCCTCGTGGTCCCGCTGTGCCCCCCGGCTCACGATGGGCATTCTCTTCTTCCCAGCGCGATGAAGAGGCCGATACTCAACATCCTCCATGCGGGCGATCTTGTGCATGGCAAAGCCCAAGTACATGATGGTAGGGGTGGTGATCAGGATCACCTGGAGGAGGAGGAGATGGGAGGAGTGGATGTTAGACAGGGAATTCACGAGTGCATATGCAGTTAATGGTTTGTTTGTGTCAAAAGTTTATGCATTCCATTTATCACATCTGTTATGGCTACACACCTTATAGTTGCTTCGTGCTAACTTGAGAACTTTTACATACAGTACCAGTCAAAAGTTTGGACACACCTACTCATTCAAGGGTTTTTCTTTATTTTTACTATTTTCTACATTGTAGAATAATAGTGAAGACATCAAAACTTTGAAATAACACATATGGAATCATGTAGTAACCAAAAACATATTAAGGCAAGAACAGCTCAAATAAGCAAAGAGAAACGACAGTCCATCATCACTTTAAGACATGAAGGTCAGTCAATCTGGAAAATGTCAAGAACTTTGAAAGTTTCTTCAAGTGCAGTCGCAAAAACCATCAAGCGCTATGATGAAACTGGCTCTCATGAGGACCGCCACAGGAAAGGAATACCTAGAGTTACCTTGGCTGCAGAGGATAAGTTCATTAGAGTTACCAGCCAAGAAGGAGAGCGATGGAGTGCTGCATCAGATGACCTGGCCTCCACAATCACCCGACCTCAACCCAATTGAGATGGTTTGGGATGAGTTGGACCGCAGAGTGAAGGAAAAGCAGCCAACAAGTGCTCAGCATATGTGGGAACTCCTTCAAGACTGTTGGAAAAGCATTCCAGGTAACTACCTCATGAAGCTAGCTAGAATACCAAGAGTGTGCAAAGCTGTCATCAAGGCAAAGGGTGGCTACTTTGAAGAATCTCAAATATATTTTGATTTGTTTAACACTTTTTTGGTTACTACATGATTCTATGTGTGTTATTTCATAGTTTTGATGTCTTAACTATTATTCTACAATGTAGAAATAGTTTTAAAAAAAAAGAAAAACCCTTGAATGAGTAGGGGTGTCCAAACTTTTGACTGGTACTGTATGTTTGCGGAATTTTGTTGTTGTTGATTTTCCATTAAGTCTCACCTGGAAGATCCAGAAGCGGACGTGAGAGAGCGGAGCGAACGCATCGTAGCAGACGTTCTCACACCCAGGCTGCTGCGTGTTGCAGACAAACTTAGCCTGTTCATCGTAGTAGATAGTCTCACCCCCCACGGCCGTCAGCACGATGCGGAAGATGATGAGCACAGTCAGCCAGATCTTCCCCACGAACGTGCTGTGGTTGGAGATCTCATCCAGGAGACGCGTCAGGAAGCTCCAGCTCATGGTGAGGCCTCAGCAGACACCTGGCCAGGAGCCCTCTCAGCTCTGGGGGGGAGAGGGGATGTTATTTTCAGTGTGGCATTTACCTGAAAGCCATTTTTGGTGCTCCTGGCTCATCTTCAGAGGAGGTCATTTTCAAAGACAGAAAGGAGACCATGATCATCATGTCAGTTATGGAGGTAGGGTTGGAGGAGTGTTAGGAGCAAAAGGGGAAGCTTCTTAAAACACACATCAAGTCAACACCATTCATCAAGGTAAAACAAATGCCAGTCAAGACAAGACCGGGGGTAATTACTAAAAAGTTAGCAGAGAGAACTGGCTGCCTCTTGTAAGGATCCATTCTACACACTAGACTGTAGATCAGAGAAAACAACCATGCGATCCACACGTGTGTATGTGTCACCCTGGGAGAGGTACAGAAATAAAACCAAGCCATCAATACTTCAAAGTGCTAATAGAATAAATCAGAGCTTTGTGTTAAGCTTCTAATCTTTTAGTTACTGTGTGAACTCCAGGGGAGGTCCAAACTTTAACGCAGTCAAATTATTTACAAGTCATTACTGTAATACTGCTGGAAATATTTGATTCTCTGCCACGATTCAACCAAGCATGGCTCTTCAGTTAAACCTCAAACATAACATGTATATATGTATTTAAAATCAAAAGTTGCAAAACCGGTTCTTATGGACACCTTAACATGAATTGAAAAAACAATTAACTGAAACGGTATGGCTACTTCTTATTCCTGAAAGGGAATTTTAATTACCTTTCTGACACGACTGAATTAAAATGGCCTCATTGACCCCAACCCTGCTCTAGAAAAATAACACTCTTGAGAAATACTTGATTTGATCAACAGGGGGCACCACTCCATCCACAAGGTTAATCTATGATGAGCCACAGGTGCATAAGGTGGGAACAGGGATGGTTGGATGTTGACGGCCACACTCCCAGGTTAAATATCATTATAGGAACCAGAAAAGCAGGTGCTAGGTGGAATGTTACCACCTAGTGAGATTTCTGTGATAGTAGTACCAACGAGATGAACATGTCTCACACCCAGGCTTCAGTTCTACGGCAATATGTTTTCCTTGTGAAGGATTTAGCAAGTGTGGTTTCTGGTTTCACAATATGCTTTTTGCTCTGATGTAAAAAGGAGGTTGTTCATTTGGAAGCGCAATAAAAAAAAAACAGTTACAATAAGGTCTCTGTATAGACTGAACTGCTAGTGAACCATGGTGGACCGGCCCAACAAAACTACCATTCATGACAGTTGAAAAATAACCTAACACAGGTCAGTCCATACTGTATCATATGGTACCATAGTGGATTGTGGTTCACACCTATATTCTTACAGCGCCCTGTCATTCCAAACCCCAGCCTCCTCACTACCACCTCTACAGACTGGCATCGGCAAGTCACAGCAAGCTGGGACTTCACACTGGGGGGAGAGAGGTTGGTGTGGGTCAGAGAAGCAAGGAAGACCAGATGGGAAAGCTTAGCAGGAGGAGGAAAGGGGGTGAAAATGACTGGAGGGGAGGGGGGGGGAGGGGGTCGCCCCGTAGAGTCAAAGTATTTACCAGGCCACTGAATTATGATAGATGAGGAGGTAGGTCAAGATAGAAGCTACTGCAGCAAAGTGTATACAGACATTGCAATGGTATACTGTGTTCATACAGTGAGCGCTCCAGAAGTATGGGGACCGCAGATTGTTTTGTTGTTTTGGCTCTGTACTCCAGCACTTTGGATTTGAAATGATACAATGACTATGAGGTTAAAGTGCAGATGTCAGCTTTAATTTTAGGGTATTATCGGGTGAACCATTTAGAAAATGACAGAACGTTTTGTACATAGTTCCCCCCCCCCCCCCCATTTAAAGGGACCAAAAGTATTGGGACAAATGCACTTACGTGTATTAAAGCACTAAAAAGTTAAGTATTTGGCCCTATATATACACACACGACTACATCAAGATTGTGACTCTAGAAATGTGTTGGATGCATTTGCTGTTTTGTTTTGGTTGCGTTTCAGATTATTTTGTGCCGAATAGAAATGGTAAATAGTGTATTGTGCCATTTTGAAGTCACTTATTGTAAATTATATAATACGTTTCTAAAAACGCTTCTTTAATGTGGATGCTACAATGATTACGGATAACCCTGAATTAATGGTGAATAATGATGAGTGAGAAAGTTAGACATCATGCACATTTCAAATCCAAAGTGCTGGAGTAGAACCAAAACAACAAAAATGTGCCACTGTCCCAATACTTTTGGAGCGCACTGTATTTGACATGATGAAGGCTTCTGAGTGGCGCAGTGGTCTAAGGCGCCGCATCGCAGTGCTAACTGTGCCACTAGAGATCCTGGTTCGAATCCAGGCTCTGTCGCAGCCGGCCGCGACCGGGAGACTCATGGGCGGCGCACAATTGGCCCAGCGTCGTCCAGGGTAGGGGAGGGAATGGCCGGCAGGGGATGTAGCTCAGTTGATAGAGCATGGCGTTTGCAACGCCAGGGTTGTGGGTTCGATTCCCACGGGGGGCCAGTATAAAAAAATAAAATAATAATAATAATATATATATATGTATTCACTAACTGTAAGTCACTCTGGATAAGAGCGTCTGCTAAATGACTAAAATGTAAATGTAATGAACCTGTCTAGGAGTGTTCATCTAATAGCAACAGTCATCATTACTCATCAATGATCACCAGTTACCTTGATTACTTTCTTGATCCAAGAAACAAAACTAGCCCGTCTTTCCCACACTAGTCATCACTGGTCTCTAATATCCCAGAATACATGTGGGTGAGGTGACCAAGTCTTCATCTAGTGCCAGTACCTGAGGGCATACCTCTACCATTTGCCACCCATGGAATTGCCAGGTCCTCTCAACTCAACCTTTGAAAAAAGAGTGGGTGCAGTGAGCAGATTTAACTAGGCCTATTTGACAATCATGCCATACAACTGAAACAAAAAATGTCCACATTTCCTGTGGCAATTAACCCTACACATTTTGACTGGAAAAGGTTTGTTTTATTACTTTTTCCATATCATGTAATCATTAACAATTTGTCTTAATACAGTATGGTAAATACTTATCAAGAGGAGAAAATATCCCTTATCCACATCTAAAATGTAACTAAAATCAAGCCAATCGTGATTGAGTTTATATATAATCTGTTTAATTTAATTGTAGTTTCAAGTTATTATATTCTAATTATGTTAACATTAAAGATTAAATGTTTTGTAGGAAATATAAATCAATAAGTATTTTAGATAATTGGGGGCAGGCGAGGAGAACCTAGACAAAGCTGTCTGGTATCTGACTCTTGACACGGTAACATGAGATCAAGTGATCGGCTGGTTTATTCTTCTGGGTTTTTGGTTGCAAGCAAGTTTGGCCCTATATTCAAAGCACACAACGGGCGCAAGTAATCTCCTGTTAGTAGATATGCAATTGACCCTGCATATTTAAAAAGGCAAAGCTGATTCTAGATCTGCACTCCTACTCTGAGACACTGAACATGGGCCCTGCGTGTCCTAGTTTACAGCCAGTTTCTTCAGTAAATCCCTTTGATATTGGATCCTCTTCTCCATTTCATAGTGTACTTTGAGTACACAACGCCCATTGAAGATGACAGGTATTATCTAGCCAATGTCTAAAATGTCTCAGGTCAGTAAAATATCCAATGTTACATAATTGTTCATGTAAATCAAACCACTCTTCAAAACAAAAAAGCACTGTCCTAGCAGCCTAATAAGCATTGTGCATGAAAATGGGTCAGCCAGCTTTCTTCTCAATTTCCTTCTGGCTTTGAAAAGCAGTTGGTGCCACCTTCCCAATGCATACCATTTCATCTTTGGTCAATTGAGGCCTAGCCTACACCTAACAGGCATTCTACACTGCTCATGCCAGCAAAAGCCATGCGTTCCGTTTAGTTCCTCTAACACAATAGAATATAAGAATATAAAAACAGGCCAAAGAAACACAGGCAGCCTATACAGTGAAAAGGCCATCTAGGATTTCTAGTGGAGAGAGGTGTAGACAGGTGGGCGACTCAGTGAGAGTTCCATTAAGCTGAACCACGGTGCACTGGTCTATGGCATGTGACGTGAAAGGACAAAAGGGGTGAGGGAGGAGCGCCGTACTCAAATCAAACCGTAATCTGCACCGTTTAGGCATGTTGTCAATAAGGCAGAATGGTGCATCATTCAGAAACATAACATATGTTCTAATTTTTTTAACTACACTGAACAAAAATATAAAGGCAACAATTTCAAAGATTTAACAGAGTTAAGGTTCATATAAGGAAATCTATCAATTGAAATAAATTCATTAGTCCCTAATCTATGGATTTCAGATACCTTCAAAAAATTAAGGAATGGGCCAAATTCTCTAAAACGACATTGGAGGTGGCCTATGGTAGAGAAATGAACATTCAATTCTGGCAACAGCTCTGGTGGACATTCCTCCAGTCAGCATGCCAATTGCACACTCCCTCAAAACTTGAGACATCTATGGCATTGTGTTGTGTGACAAAACTGCACATTCTAGAGTGGCCTTTTGTCCCCAGCACAAGGTGCACCTGTGTAATGATCATGCTGTTTAATCAGCTTCTTGATATACCACACCTGTCAGGTGGATGGACTATCTTGGCAAAGAAGAAATGCTAACTAACAGGGATGTAAACAGATTTGTGTAGAACATTTGAAAGAAATTAGCTTTTTGTGCTAATGGAAAATGCCTGGTATCTTTTATTTCAGCTCATGAAACCAACCTGTTTACATGTTGCATTTATATTTTTGTTCAGTGTAATTGTCATTGGGAAGGCAGATAAAGCATTTTTATCAAAAGCAATCACTTTTACATGTGGAAACAGAATCCTACTAATTACTCCGTGTTGAACCTATCACTTTTGTTTTCAGTGGCCAGAGCGGGGCACCTGGCTCACGCCCAGGAGGCAACCGGTTCCAAAACTAATGCAATCACTTTTCACCCGATGCAAACTTCTTCCACCAAGGCAACCCGGGACAGATAATCAAATCCCCTTTCAGTGACAACCCAGGCCTGGCATTTAAAAGTCAAACCAAACAGCGAGAGAACACTAGACTAACTGGACCAGTAAAGATGGCCACCTGATAGGCTAACATGTAGGTAATCTGTGAAAGGTTAACACACAAACACAGTTGAGAGAGTGAGGGCAAATAAGCCTACTAAACACTTCTCAAATTCTCAATGACCAGCTGACCAAGACAGAGGGAACAATAGCCCGTTTTCTCATCTGGACCAAACCTCAACCTAGGCTACTGAACAAGCAAAAGGAGTTTGGTCAGTGAAGTAAAGACGGGGGGATGGGAGTTGAGCAGTGCAGAAGGCATGGTAGTGAATGTATCCGGTCAAGGAGCAGCGAGTTAACATTCCTTTGCCTCTAACCAAAAACAGAGATGGTCCGTGGCATAGGCCGAGGGTACATGCATGAAACCACTGCCTGCATGGCAACCAATAAACCTACAAACGCCAATCATTGGACTTCACTAGGTAACTCATAGAACTGTGACTTTGTGCATGAAATGAACTGTGTAAAAGGCCAATGAGCCAGAGAATTTAGATTAGGCTTGTTCGCTCACCATCAAGCGTTTTATTAGCGACTAAATTAGATACACACGTGTGTTAAAATAAAGTGCTTAATGAAGAGTTAATATTTTGATTGATAAAAACTGCCGATTTTAAGATTATCAAGATAATGAAGGCCTATACACAAAGTTTGACAAATCATGGATGGAAGGCGTTTGGTAAAGTTCAGATGGAAAAATCCATCAAACATTGGCCGGTAACAGTTGATTCATTCCGCAAACAAGATTAGAAACAACTTAATTCCGAACAACCATTTAATTGTAAATTCGGATTTTTTTATTAAATGAATACAAAAGTAGCAAACCTAAGTGCCTTGTGTCAAATTGCCAAAGAAAAGCTAAAGATCACACGATTGTAGCTTTGCTGACTGCGCTCACACAACGATGGTAGGAGATTACAAAAACTGATCCTAAAACTTTGAGCAAGGATTGATAGGCAACAATTTGTGGAAGGAATACATTAAAACTAGTAAATTAAACTGCGAGCAAAGTCACATTAAGCGTTTGTGAACCTGGTAAAAACTTCTCAAAGGATTATGGGTCTCCTCGCAAAAACTCACCTTTAACGCTCAAAGCTGTCCTTCTTGTCTTCAACCTTGATTCCCCCGCGTAGCCTCTCCAAATTATCCACAACTTGTTCTTTCTCCTCCACTGCTCTCTCATAAACTACACCCCCTCTTTTTTAACCCATTCGGCGCTTTGTGGTACCATGTGACCCCTGCATCCATGTCGGGGTCCCAAACACATTCAACGAGGACAAAAGAGAAGTCCCGAAATCCTTTTCACCCTCCACGTAATCCTGCCCCGTTTAGGAGACCCTTATCTGAAACGTGAGCTATACTAGCTGACTAGCTACTGTTTGCTCTATACTGTAATTAAGTATGAGGAGCTCACGTTTCACACGTTTTTGTATCATCTCATTGCTATATGCAGATTAATTAAACCAAGAAAGTCAGATATTTATGAAACCAATGGGCTTTTATATCTCTACAATCAAAGTCAAAACAGAATAGGTAGGTGCAGTTAATGATCTGCTTTGACTTTGAGGTAGTTATATTGATGTAGTTATCCACAAGTCACAATTTAGGCTACTTATCATCGGAGAAATGAAATATGAGAAATATATATGAGGGGGGAGGTAGAGAGAGGGGGGATAGAGAGAGGGGGGAGGTAGAGAGAGGGGGGAGGTAGAGAGAGGGGGATATAGAGAGGGGGGATAGAGAGAGGGGGGATAGAGAGAGGGGGGAGGTAGAGAGAGGGGATAGAGGGAGGGGGATAGAGAGAGGGGGGATAGAGAGAGAGCATTTAAAGAACAATAAAAATGTGAGCACTCCTGTGTGAGGTAGATCTTTCTCCAGCTGCTCTCTGTCTTGTTGGTTGTGTAGATCGGGAGTAAGAGTATTCTATAACAACATGCTCCCTGCTGTCCCTATCACACAGCTGTAGGGCTGGATCAGAGCCAGATCCACTCTTAGCTCAACACTCTGTGAGAGAATGACTGGAGGATTCCACACCAGCCCAGCTGTGTGCCTATGTCCAAATGGCCAAAGAATGTCCACTCTAGTAGTGTAGCTATGTCTAATATGTACTGTATGTCTACTGGGGAAATGTGCTCATGTGGTAAATGATCAATATCCTTATTGATAGCACAGGAGGTTGGTGGCACCTTAATTGGGGAGGATGGGCTCATGGTAATGGCTGGAGCAGAATTAGGGGAATGGTTTCAAATACATTAAACACATGGTTTCCATTTGCTCCGTTCCAGCCATTATTATGAGATGTCCTCCCCTCAGCAGCCTCCACTGATTGATAGGATTGTGTATAATGTATAATGTGTCATACAGAGCAAGATGCCAGTGATTCAACATCTACAGCATCTTAAACCCAAAAGCATACAGTGCATTCGGAAAGTATTCAGACACCTTGACCTTTTCCACATTTTGTTACGTTACAGTTCTAAAAATTCTTAAATTGTTTTTTTCCCCTCATCGATCTACACACCATACCCCATAATGACAAAGCAAAAACAGGTTTTTAGAAATTTCTGCAAATGTATTAAAAATAAAAAACAGAAATACCTCATTTACATAAGTATTCAGACCCTTTGCTATGAGACTCAAAATTGAGCTCAGGTGCATCCTGTTTCCATTGATCATCGTTGAGATGTTTCTACAACTTGATTGGAGTCCACCTGTGGTAAATTCAATTGATTGGACATGATTTGGAAAGGCACACACCTGTCTATATAAGGTCCCACAGTTGACAGTGCATGTCAGAGCAAAAACCAAGCCATGAGGTCGAAGGAATTGATTAGATCTGGGGAAGGGTACCAAAACATTTCTGCAGCATTGAAGGTCCCCAAGAACACAGTGGCCTCCATCATTCTTAAATGGATGAAGTCTGGAACCACCAAGACTCTTCCTAGAGCTGGTCGCCCGGCCAAACAAGGCAATCGGGGGAGAAGGGCCTTGGTCAGGGAGGTGACCAAGAACCCAATGGTCACTCTGACAGAGCTCCAGAGTTCCTCTGTGGAGATGGGAGAACCTTCCAGAAGGACAACCATCTCTGCAGCACTCTACCAATCAAGCCTTTATGGTAGAGTGGCTGGACGGAAGCCACTCCTCAGTAAAAGGCACATGACAGTGCACTTGGAGTTTGCCAAAAGGCACCTAAAGGACTCTCAGACCATTAGAAACAAGATTCTCTGGTCTGATGAAATCTAGATTGAACTCTTTAGCCTGAATGCCAAGCGTCATGTCTGGAGGAATCGTGGCACCATCCCTACGGTGAAGCATGGTGGTGGCAGCATCATGCTGTGAGGATGTTTTTCAGCGGCAGGGACTGGGAGACTAGTCAGGATCGAGGGAAAGATGAGCTAAGTTCAGAGATCCTTGATGAAAAACCTGCTCCAGAGCGCTCAGGACCTCAGACTGGGGCGACGGTTCACCTTCCAACAGGACAACGACACTAAGCACACAGCCAAGACAACACAGGAGTGGCTTCAGGACAAGTCTCTGAATGTCCTTGAGTGGTCCAGCCAGAGCCCGGACTTAAACCCGATCGAACATCTCTGGAGAGACCTGAAAATAGCTGTGCAGCGACGCTCCCCATCCAACCTGACAGAACTTGAGAAGATCTGCAGAGAAAAATGGGAGAAACTCTCCAAATACAGATGTGCCAAGCTTGTAGCATCATACCCAAGTAGACTCGAGGCTGTAATCGCTGCCAAAGGTGCTTCAACAAAGTACTGAGTAAAGGGTCTGAATACTTATGTAAATGTGATATTGCAGTTTGTTTTTAATAAATGTGCAAACACTTCTAAAAACCAGTTTTTGCTTCATCGTTATGGGGTATTGTGTGTAGATTGATGAGGGGGAAAAACAATTTAATCAATTTTAGAATAAGGCTGTAACGTAAAAAAATGTGGGAAAAGTCAAGGGGTCTGAATACTTTCCGAATGCACTGTACATTCCAAGTGAGTCTGATAAAAGTAGAATAGAAAATACCAATCTTGAGTCGAAGCACCTGTTGCCTGAACTCAAGCTTGGTATTTTGGCTGGTCTCAGCGCACATGCTCTCACAATTAAAATGGGCTGTGTGAAATCCTTTTAATTCACACATAACAGCTTGCAAAGAGTGGTGCCAACATCTGATGTTTGCCATATGTGGTGTGGTAATAAACTGGTCCCACTAACGTCAACAAACTCGGAACACATCTATCACAGGCTTAATTGTCAAAGAAACAGTGTTTGAAAAAACAGGAGACAGATTTTACAGGGTAAGTGCCCTAATACCTTACTGAAAGAGTACCTACGTCAAACATGTGGGCGTCATGCAAGACAAAACAGGTCTGCAAATGTTGTTTACTACCACTAGTTTATTATGCCATAGATAAACAAAAGCATAATCCACTCCTACTGAATCTCTTTAAAACATCCTTCCCACTGGGCACAGACGTCAGTTCAATGTCTAGTTTTGATTTACATTTGGTTGTTGTCAACTAACGTGAATTCAACGTGAAATCAACAAAGCATGTAACCATGTAATTGGATTTAGGTTATAAATTAGCTGAAAAAATATGAAATTCCCTTACGTTGATTACTTTTTGCAAATCCAATCAGTTTTCCACGTTTATTCAACATCATCACGCTGATTATTATTATTATTTTTACATAGAAACAACGTTGATTCAACCAGTTTTTTCCCAGTGGGTCTTTAAAACGTTTCCTGAATAGAGTCCCATCCCATCTTCAAAGCCTGGAGGAGATCAACTCTTCACAGCTAGGAAGGAGTCATTGCCTTCAAAGGGTGTATTTACTACTTACAGGTGGTATGTTGACTCTCTCCGGTGTCATTCGCTCAATAAGGAACTGCTTGTCTTAATTCTGGGGAAACAAACAGGACAAAGCCCCCTCCCAGGACTGGGATACTGCTGTCTTCTCCCAGGGGTGGGCAATTCTTGAGTAGCACTGCCAGAGCAGTGTCAAGGGCCCCACGAATGTTGCAGGAAGTGTGTATGCTGTGATATCTAACCCTACTCTCCCAATCCTACTTACGCAAGCAGAGAAAATATCCACACATCTTCATCTCCACATGAATGTCAGTCTATCACCTCTGGGTCTTTTAGGCAGTTAGTTGTATAAGTGTCTCCTTTGGGTGACTGTTGATCCGTACAAGTTAAGCCTTAATATTTTGACGTATGTGCCTGCCAGGTAGATCACACTGATGTTTTACTTATCTGGCGCTATGTTCCCTGCCCCCCTTGTTTACTCCACTCTGCGTCCCAAATGGCACCCTATTCCTTATGGGCCCTGGTCAAAAGTAGTGCACTATACTGTATAGGGAATAGGGTGCCATTTGGAACCGGGGGGGGGGGGGGGGGGGAGTAGGACATCAACTAAAAGTAATTAATTAATTAGCCATGTGGTGGGTTGAGCCACACAGGACCACTTGAAAACATTGAATCGGTGTGTACAGTGGTGTGGAGGCTGTGCTTTGGCAAAGTGGGTGGGGTTATATACTGCCTGGTTGGCCCCATCCAGGTGTAATTTTGGACGGGGCCACAGTGTCTTCCGACCTACCAGGTACAACCCTAAATCCGTAAACATGGGTACCCTCATAGATATCATCCTGACTAACTTACCCTCTAAATACACCTCCGCTGTCTTCAACCAGGATCTCAGCGATCACTGCCTTATTGCCTGCGTCCGTAACGGGTCCGCGGTCAAACGACCACCCCTCATCACTGTCAAACGCTCCCTAAAACACTTTAGCGAGCAGGCCTTCCTAATTTACCTGGCCCAGGTATCCTGGATGGATATAGATCTCATTCCGTCAGTAGAGGATGCCTGGTTGTTCTTTAAAAGTAATTTCCTCTCAATCTTAAATAAACATGCCCCATTCAAAAAATACAGAACTAAGAACAGATATAGCCCCTGGTTCTCCTCAGACTTGACTGCCCTTGACCAGCACAAAAACATCCTGTGGCGTACTGCATTAGCATCAAATAGCCCCCGCGATATGCAACTTTTCAGGGAAGTTAGGAACCAATATACACAAGCAGTCAGGAAAGCAAAGGCTAACTTTTTCAAACAGAAATGTGCATCCTGTAGCACTAACTCCAAAAAGTTTTGGGACACTGTAAAGTCCATGGAGAATAAGAGCACTTCCTCCCAGCTGCCCACTGCACTGAGGCTAGGAAACACTATCACCACCGATAAATCTACAATAATCGGGAATTTCAACAAGCATTTTGCTACGGCTGGCCATGCTTTCCACCTGGCTACCACCAGGTGGGCCGACTCTTCTCCGTGTATATCAATGATGTCGCACTTGCTGCTGGTGACTCTCAGATCCACCTCTACGCAGACGACACTATTTTGTATACATCTGGCCCTTCATTGGACACTGTGTTAACAAACCTCCAAACGAGCTTCAATGCCATACAACACTCCTTCAGTAGCCTCCAACTGCTCTTAAACACTAGTAAAACTAAATGCATGCTCTTCAATCGAACGCTGCTGGCACCCGCCCACCCGACTAGAATCACCACTCTCGACGGGTCTGACCTAGAGTATGTGGACAACTACAAATACCTAGGTGTCTGGTTAGACTGTAAACTCTCCTTCCAGACTCACATTAAGAATCTCCAATCCAAAGTTAAATCTAGAATCGGCTTCCTATTTCGCAACAAAGCCTCCTTCACTCATGCTGCCAAACATGCCCTCGTAAAACTGACTATCCTACCGATCCTTGACTTCGGCGATGTCATTTACAAAATAGCCTCCAACACTCTACTCAGCAAATTGGATGTAGTCTATCACAGTGCCATCCGTTTTGTCTCCAAAGCCCCATACACTACCCACCACTGTGACCTGTACGCTCTTGTTGGCCGGTCCTCACTACATGTTCGTCGTCAAACCCACTGGCTCCAGGCCATCTATAAATCACTGCTAGGCAAATCCCCGCCTTAGCTCATTGGTCACCATAGCAGCACCCACCCGTAGTCTGCGCTCCAGCAGGTATATCTCACTGGTCATTCCCAAAGCCAACACCTCCTTTGGCCGCCATTCCTTCCAGTTCTCTGCTGCCAATGACTGGAACGAATTGCAAAAATCTCTGAAGCTGGAGACTCTTATCTCCCTCACTAACTTTAAGCATCAGTTGTCAGAGCACCTTACCGATCACTGCACCTGTACACAGCCCATCTGAAATTAGCCCACCCAACTACCTCATCCCTATATTGTTATTTATTTTGCTCTTTTGCACCCCAGTATCTCTATTTGCACATAATCTCTTGCACATCTAGCATTCCAGTGTTAATACTAATTGTAATTATTTTGCACTATAGCCTATTTATTGCCTTACCTCCATAACTTGCTACATTTGCACACACTGTATATATATTTTCTGTTGTATTTTTTGACTTTATGTTTTGTTTACCCCATATGTAACTCTGTGTTGTTGTTTTTATCGCACTGCGTTGCTTTATCTTGGCCAGGTCGCAGTTGTAAATGAGAACTTGTTCTCAACTGGCTTACCTGGTTAAATAAAGGTGAAATAAAATAAAATAAAAAATCTGATGTACTGTGTGTTCTTAGGCATGCTCTCTCTCTATCAGAGGAGGCTGGTGGGAGGAGCTATAGGAGGACAGGCTCATTGTAATGTTTCCATGTTTTTTATGTGTTTGGTACCCTTCCATTCTCTAATTCCCCTCTATCGTCCCGGAGGACCTGAGCCCTAGGACCATGCCTCAGGACTACCTGGCCTGACGACTCCTGGCTGTCCCTGTCCCCAGTCTACCTGGTCATACTGATCCAGTTCGTTCTGTGGTCCTGACTGCTGCTGTTGACCCCTGACCTGATTCACCGGCCACTCTCTCTCTCATCTCAGAATACCTGGTTATGAAAAGCCAACTGACATTGACCCCTGAGTTGTTGAACTGTTGCCCTCTCTATAGCCACCATGGTTATTATATGACCCTGCTGGTGATCTATGAACGTTTGAACTTCTGGAATTAATGGCCTTAATGACCACATCTACTCTCCCCTCGGCACAGCCAGAAGAGAACTGAGCATGGTTCCTCTCCAAGTTTCTTCCTAGGTTCCTGACTTCTAGGGAATTTTTCCTAGCCGTTGTGCTGCTTTCTCTTTTGGGGTTTTAGGCTGGGTATCTTATAATAATAATAATATGCCATTTTGTAAAGCACTTTCTGACAACTGCTGATATATGTATATAAAATACATTTGATTGATTTGAGTACATTTCTGCAATGCTTGGATCATTTAACGCTGCTTTGAACATTGGTCCAGATGAACAGGCCCTTGATGCCATGACCATAGATGGAGATCTCTTCCTGAAAGGAAACCATTTGACCTCTGGAGGGTTTTAAAGTGCTTCCTTCTGTCCTTCTCTTCTTCCTCATGATCCCAGATATGACAGGAATGGATAGAGACTATCGGTGTGATGGTTAAGCCTATAGTAGACAATCTATTCCAAAGCTTCCCGTAACATTTCAGAATTTGTATTCCTCCTACTATGAAAAAATGTTACTTGGTGAGGAAATGTTCTTGTATTACACAATAAAATCTTAGGAATTGTCAAATGTTTCATTGAAGAACCGCAGGGGGGTCTGATGGGGCAGAAAGTGATGATTATTGGTAGTTGTGTGGAGACTGTCAACTGGGGAGGATTAGCGTGACGGGGAGGGGGGTTCATTGCTGCGGTTGTGGTCTAGTGATTGACGTTGGGCTGACTGTGAGAACAATGAAAAATCCTTCTGGAACTGCATGATTACAGAGGCAAAAGTAACTTTCTCACTGTGAAAGTGAAAGAGTTGGACATAAACATGTGGAAATACAAATGACATAGGAGGATGTATTGTACCACAGACATGCATTTTTATTTAACAAAGTATAAAAAGCTAGCCTTTTTTATCATTGATTTGTAACAAACACATTGCTGACAGTCAATAAATTAAGTTATACACGTCTGTTTGTCGTCCACTTTTACATCTCTTTTCATCTGTCTACATCAAAAATAGTACTCACTTATGACATCCGCAATATAGTTAAACTGCACTAGAGATATATTAGCATAAGACTATACATTTTAACAGACAGCCACAAACCAACTAACATCTCCAGCTTTAAAACAGGTAAGTCAGAACCCTTTCATATCACAGTCCCTATCATGAGTATATCTGCACTTTTCCCAAAAATACAGAACACCGATACTGTCCCACTTCATTGCCTTAGCTGCAACTCTTCACTTGGGTTGCCCTTACTCCGGGCTTCGGTTGGCCTTTTCCTTTACATAATCACACAGTGAATAGAGACATCAAAAGTCCCTGATTAGAGAGAAAGGAACTAAGAGGTGTCACGTCAGAGGTGTCTGGAGCGGAGCCTCACGGGACGGCTAGAGAGCCTTGTGCCGAGCGCGTGATGTCACAACTCACTGCTCCAGTCCCGGGACTCCTGATGAAGTCACAGTCCACTGAGGTTGCCTGCAGAGTAATGGACTGACTTCCATGATAAAACACACACATGCACGCACACGCACAATTACCCCCAACTCACATCTTTGCTTAAAACCCTTTCTCCCTCCTTATCCTGTCCTCAACCCCTCTGAAAGAAACACATGATTCCCCCTCTCTCCTTTCACAAATTCAGGGTGCATATGAGCATTAGAACATAGCAGGACTGGCAAAAACACAAGGCACTCTCCCTGGCTGGCTGTACTGGCTGGCTATACAGGCTGGTTATACAGGCTGGCTATACAGGCTGGCTGTACTGGCTATACAGGCTGGCTATACAGGCTGGCTGTACTGGCTGGCTATACAGGCTGGCTATACAGGCTGGCTATACAGGCTGGCTATACAGGCTGGCAGGGTTATAAAATGGACGGGATTCAGATGAGGACATTAACAGATCAGTGCTTTTGTAAAATTGACCAATCATAGTTGGCTTCAAAACAGGTAAACATATTGTCATATTGAGGGACAGGTCTGACAGTGAAGACAGAGAGACAGACCCTCACACTCATGCATGTGCACACAAACACGGTTGGACGGGTGGGTGTTTTCCCTCAGGCTGGTGGGGTGAGGGTGGTGATGGTGAGTTTGACTCCGAACATGTTCTCCCATTGTGTTCTGACCCACACCAGTAGGCCCTGCACCAGCTCTGTACTGTCAGAGCGTAACGACCACGTCTTTTCCTCCTTCACTATCTGCACAGGAAACACACACAGACACTCTTATGTACTGTATCCGCAAACACACACACAAAGTCACACAAAGTCACACAAAGTCCTATATCATGCTGTTTGGCACACGGCAAAGAATAAACTCCACAGCTGGCAATTTCAAAATTATTTTAAGTGATGGAACAACGCTTCAAAGTGTTATTTGTTTGAAATATCTGGGTTTGAGGATAGATTCTGAAATATCTTTTGGACAGCATTTAGATTATATTAGAAACTATAAACTTGGGTTACTATACAGATCTAAGAATTGTTTTACTGTATCCATTAGAAAGACCTTAGTAACCAAACTGCTGCTTCCTGTCCTAGACTATTGTGACATCATCTATCAAAACACAACCAAGACCTTACTTTGCGAATGAGATGTCTTTTATAACAATCTTTGCAGATTGAATGCCATTATAAGAAATCATTGCACAATGTCTGAATCACTAAATGAACTGTTATCACTAAATTGACTTTTATTAGTTGTATTAGTAGTAGTTTTTATTAGTTGTAGCAGTAGTTTTATTAGTTGTATTAGTAGTAGTAGCAGTAGTTTTTATTGAAAAGATTTGGCATGGGTCCTCAGATCCTCAAAAGGTACTACAGCTGTACCATCGAGAGCATCCTGACTGGTTGCATCACTGCCTGGTATGGCAACTGCTCGGCATCCGACCGCAAGGCACTAGAGGGTAGTGCGTACGGCCCAGTACATTACTGGGGCCAAGCTTCCTGCCATCCAGGACCTCTATACCAGGCGGTGTCAGAGGAAGGCCCTAAAAATTGTCAAAGACTCCAGACACCCTAGTCATAGACTGTTCTCTCTGCTACCGCACGGCAAGCGGTACCGGAGCGCCATGTCTTGGTCCAAAAGGCTCCTTAACAGCTTCTACCCCCAAGCCATAAGACTGCTGAACAGTTAACCAAATGGCTACCCGGACTATTGTATTTAACCCCCCCCCCCCCTGATTTGTTTAACACTTTTTTGGTTACTACATGATTCCATATGTGTTATTTAATAGTGTTGATGTCTTCACTATTATTCTACAATGTAAAAAATAGTAAAAATAAAGAAAACACTTGAATGAGTAGGTGTGTCCAAGCCTTTGACTGGTACTGTATATATATTTTCTTAACTCTTATTTTTCTTATATCTGCATTGTTGGTTAAGGGCTTGTAAGTAAGCATTTCACTGTAAGGTCTACTACACCTGTTGTATTCGGCGCATGTGCCAAATAAAATTTCATTTAATTTCATTGTTTTTATTATTATTATTATTATTATTAGACAGTAGTAGCCATATTCCTCTTCTTACTAAGTATTGTTCGCTTGTTAGTTGTTTTCATCTGGACACTCTTGAAAACGAGATGGTGCATCTCAAAGAGATTTCATCCTGAAAAATGTCTAATAAATATACAAACGTGTGCCCAACTTTGCTCATGATAGCATTTAGCTTATCCAGCTTACCCTTGAGAACTTGGAAGAAGCCCTTCCTAATCTAAGACCAATCACAAGCCTCTTTCCTCCCTCAGTCTCACCTCATCGTAAAGCTTGATGTCCATTCTGCATGGGTCAGACGACCATAGATGGACAGAGCTGACACAGCTGATTGGCTGGGTCTCCTGAACAGTGACCCGCCCACTGCAGGGTTCCCCGTTCTCATTGGCTGACGGGTGGGGCAAGCTCTTGCTCCATTGGTGGTCTTCGTTGAGCAGGTACAGGGTTTCCCGGGTGGCCAGAACTGTCAGAGGGGTCACGCTGTCTTCTGGCAGAGAGAACAAATATAAGACACAGAAAATATGCATTTGGTCTAAATGTTTAAAACACCCCCCCCCCCCTCTCTGTACTGATTATCATCATATACTTGCATCTAAATAGTTTGGCTTGTACTGTATTTATCTAACCGGGGGCTTTATGGCACGTCTCAAAGTGTTTTACCATCTGGTAAACAGACGCAGGGAGAGCCATATCAGTGGGACGTCGGTACCGTGGTGAGATAAGACAAAGTGCTCTCATCTCCCTAGCACCCCCATGGAGAAACAGCCACCTCTCTCTCGCTCCCTACTCTTCTTCCCCTGTGTTGATATACTCCATTAAACCAGGAATGAACAGTCCAGCTTTGATCAGTGGACAATCAGTCACCAGGGGTATAGGGTGAAAAATAAGAGTCATGCAACACTGGATCTGACTAGACTACAGCGATCTCCTACAGGGAGAGAGAGTGGGAGGACTGGGAAGGGAGCGATATACAGTAGTGTGCTTTAAACTTTGATCCTCCACAGATGACTGCAGTTACCTGGCACCATACAGTATCATGACTTTCTGAATTGACACTCTTCAGTGTACTGGATGGGCTGAGTTAGCCCAATTCATTTTATTTTGATATAGTGAAATACGTTATTGTCCTCCCTCATTCTCCCCACACTGGTCCACTGAAGTCCAGGGATATAAAGTGGGTGGACACTTTCCTGTGTCAATGGATATATTTCCTATTCTATTCCTCTATACTCCTGATGTTTAAATCCCGAGTGGCGCATCTGTCTAAGGTACTGCATCTCAGTGCTAGAGGCGTCACTACAGACCCTGGTTAGATCCCGGGCTGTATCACATCCGGCCGTGATCAGGAATCCTATAGGCCGGTGCACAATTGGCCCAGCGTCGTCTGGGATAGGGGAGGGTTTGTCCAGGGTATGCCGTCATTGTAAATAAGATTTTTTTCTTAACTGACTTGCCTAGTTAAATAAAGGTTAAATAAAAAAACCATTCTATTCCTCCATTCTCCTGATGTTTAAACCCAGTTTAAAACCCTTCAATTTCTCTATCCTCCTGATGTTTAAACCCAGTTTAAAACCATTCCATTTCTCTATCCTCCTGATGTTTAAACCCAGTTTAAAACCATTCCATTTCTCTATCCTCCTGATGTTTAAACCCAGTTTAAAACCATTCCATTTCTCTATCCTCCTGATGTCTAAACCCAGTTTAAAACTATTCAGCAGAGACAGAAGGAGCAGGTGAGTGCATGTTACAATTACAGTACTTTACATTCTTTTCACCTGCACAGACCATAGCCTGCAGCCATGCTTGGCTACAGATGCAATGTCTGCAGTCACAGACAGAGAGATACACTCAATCACACAAACATTAACATTTATGCACGCACATACATACATACATACATACATACATACATACATACATACATTACATACATACATACATACATACATACATACATACATACATACAGAACAAAAATATAAACGCAACATGCAACAATTTCAACGATTTTACTGAGTTACAGTTCATATAAGGAAATCAGTCAATTGAAATAAATTCATTAGGCCCTAATCTATGGATTTCTCATGACTGGGCAGGGGCGCAGCCATGGGTGGGGCTGGGCGGGCATAGGCCCACCCACTTGGGAGCCAGGCCCACCCACTGGGAAGCCAGGCCCAGCCAATCAAAATGAGTTTTTCCCCACAAAAAGGCTTTATTACAGACAGAAATACTCCTCAGTTTCATCAGCTGTCCGGGTGCCTGATCTCAGACGATCCCCAGGTGAAGAAGTCGGATGTGGAGGTCCTGGGCTGGTGTGGTTACACGTGGTGTGCGGTTGTGAGGCCGGTTGGACGTACTGCCAAATTCTCTAAAACGACGTTGGAGGCGGTTTATAGTACAGAAATGAACATTCAATTCTCTGGCAACAGCTCTGGTGGACATTCCTCCAGTCAGCATGCCAATTGCACGCTCCCTCAAAACTTGAGACATCTATGGCATTGTGTTGTGTGACAAAACTGTACATTTTAGAGTAGCCTTTTATTGTCCCCAGCACAAGGTGCACCTGTGTAATGATCATGCTGTTTAATCAGCTTCTTGATATGCCATACCTGTCAGGTGGATGGATTATCTTGGCAGAGGAGAAATGCTTACTAACATTGATGTAAACAAATTTGTGCACAACATTTGAGAGAAATAAGCTTTTTATGCGTATGGAAAATTTCTGGGATCTTTTATTTCATCTCATTAAATATGGGACCGACACGTTGCGTTTATATTTTTGTTCAGTATACATACACTTCTAATGTACCTTGATGTAGAAAGGCCAGGAGGTAGAAGAACTGTAGCTGGCCATCCTCCACATCAGTCTGCATGTCTTCACACACTAGAGGCCTGGGGAGACACAGAGGAAAGACTTACATAAGAGACAACCAGGTTAATATTCACCACGTTACATTGAACATCAGGCCCATACACCACACCAGACACTGAATCAAAATGCTTTTGAGAAGGGGCAGATCTCAAAAGTGTGGAGATATGTCTATTGTTCCTGATTCATACCTGTATCACCGAGACACATAATGAAGACTTTGGCCTATGGTTTCAAAATGGCAACCTGGGTGAGTTTGTTTTTTCGAAAGCGAGCAGACAGAGGTAATAGTAATTCTATGTAGTGTTTTGTGGTTTCTGTGGTTGACTTTAAAGCGACCACGTGTTAAATGTTATTCCAACTATATCCATGATAGTGTGATTATAAAAGCTAGACAGAGATGGTAGGAATGATGATAAACAAATAAACTGTCCTGAGTCATCCTACGGTCTTGTTCAAACAGTGAGTCTGTTGTCTGAGTAGCTGGGGTTTTCAGCTACACAAAAAAAGAAGGGCCGTATAATAACTGAGCCATGAATTAACTCAGTGAATGTTCAGCGTGTTACAACAATACCACAGAAACAAGGGTGGATGGTAAATCCATATACTAAAAATGGTTTCCTTTCCTATCTGGTCGTCCTCACTTTCCAGTCCTTTCACGTGAGCAAGGATACAAGAAGATCATAAGAAAGGAAGCCACTTCACGGTATTGGGATGAACCCGCTAAGGACTAAGATCATAGGGGAGGAAGCCACTTAACAGTATTAGGATGAACCCCCTAAGGACTAAGATCATAGGGGAGGAAGCCACTTAACAGTATTGGGATGAAGCCCCTAAGGACATTGCACTGCAGGATCAGCTCTCTAGTTAAAGGTAATGCATCGTTAGCGCTTTCTTAGCATCTCGAGGCTAACACATGTAAGACATTAGTATGTGGTTCAGCCACTAATTTAGAGCCCAATTTTCGACAATGGGGAGGTTTAGTAACACCAGACAGAAGTTACCACAGCCTTGTCAGTGTCACAGTTGGGGTAAGACACAGATGTGCCTATGGCTTGGCTCAATACAATTGAGTGGAAACGGTGAGGATATGAGGACATCATGGAAGTCTTTCATGGCAATTATAACATAAATCTGGGCTGTTCGTACCAGAGATGATGCTGTGGGTTGAGCCTGGTGGTGGAGATAGACTTAAGCTTGCTGTCTGACTTGGTAGCCAGCTCACGCACCACTCCTGAGGGAGAGATAGATTGGAGGAAGGGAAAAAAAGAATAAAGAGATACAAATTAAGTTTAGTGATGCATCCCTATCAATGGTTCTCTCAGCTCTATTTAAAGGGGTACTTCGGGATTTTAGCAAAGAAGCCCTTTATCTACTCCCCCAGAGTCAGATGAACCCGTGGATACCATTTTTATGTCTCTGCGTGCAGTTTGAAGGAAGTTGCTAACTAGCGCACTTGCTAACTAGCGTTAGCGCAATGACTGGAAGTAGCATGCTAGCCGATATCCATAGACTCCCAGTCATTGCGCTAACACTAGTTAGCATTGGCTCGTGAAACTACCTCTAACTTCCTTCATACTGGACACAGAGACATAAAAATGGTATAGGCGAGTTCAAAATCCCAAAGTATCCCTTTAAATAGAGTTAAATCATGTTTTACTGTGTTTCCATGCGGTGTATTGGAACATCAGCACAATTAATTTCAATGAACTGGGTCACACCCAAGCAGATCGGATGAGGACTAGGGACAATTCGTGTTGCAAAGGGAGGGTATCTTACTGGAAACTTTCAAAGAATGTGGGTATCTTTCAAGGATTTTATTTAATCTATCACAAGACATCTAGTGGTCCTTTTGGGTACTTCAGATTTGACAGGTGTCTAATAATCACTGACCCTCTGTTTGGCCTTATCCCATGTAAAATATATGAAATAACTTAAGATGATTTTCCAAAAAATGATTGAATGACAAAGCTGTAAAACATTATCTTAAATATAAACCATCAACTTAGTGAATACCATTGGTGTTTAATATGAGGGTTTCAGCTTTAAATATATTTTATATATTTATTTTACACACTTATTTATTTGACAATGTCAGTATGTATTTGTTGTCAATGTTTCGGCGTCAAACTGGTGGCAGCTGTGAAAAAAAGCAAATTGTTGGAAGTGTTGTAAAGTTAATTGAAAATAATTGCATTGTTGATTAGATGCTTTTTTCATTAATTAGGCTATTTTCTCTTGAACCCTATGGTCTATCTACTATAAACTTTTTAAAATATAAAAAATGAATACTATATATGAATAAAAAAAATAAAAAGTTATTCAAGTATAATTTACCAAGGTTACGATAGATTCCGGTAACTTTGGTAAACTACCGGTAGCTTTGCAGCCCTAGAGACAATAGACAGAGCTAATGCGAGACTCTTCCAGTCTGTGGTGGGTTAGGACTAGAAAGCTGACAGGTCTCTGGTTTCAGATCTAGGATTACAGCTCCATGGAAGCAGGTGAAAAACACAGGTTGGAAAAGGTACAGGAGTACAATGTGCCAGGTCACACTCACAGCGACAAAATACTTTCCTCTGGGGTGGTAACAATAGGGACCACAGGACCACAGGTAAATGCCAAGGTTGAACAGGTGAAATTGAAAGGGAAGTTGAGTTTAAAGGGAAACACACTGAAAAGAGTAAGAGTGAAACAACAGAGAGAACAACACATATAAAGAAAAACAGAGTAGGAACACCCTGCGCCTATCAAATTCCAAGTTCAACAACAACAGGGAGGAGAAATGAAGACATTGTGTGGCACCAGTAGCCTATTCTGGCTCCCAATGTCTAGAAGATTCAACCTCAATTCTTCTGCCAATGTTTATTTTCCTTTCTTCCCGGAGGAAACTGATCTGCCACACTAACGTTCCAGACCAGGAGGAAGTGAAGCCTACGGGAAGAAGCACGGTGCTCGATTAAAAGGACAACCATTAAAGGGACGGTATTGTTGTCACTCTTTGAGCTCCCCTTTAACCCCTTATCGTCTGGTGGGTTCTAGTGAACCAATAGGAGACCACACACACCTCTATTCAGGACATTATTCAAGGTGAAGCAGTGCAGAGATTTGCCCTCTAAACTCAATAACACTAAATTCCTTCTGGAGCAGAGGACAAGGTGGAGCTTGCAGGACAGGGCAAAGCGGGACAGGACAGGGCAAAGCGGGACAGGACAGGGCAAAGCGGGACAGGACAGGGCAAGGTAGGGCCCATTTAGTTTTATTATCTTAGACAATAACATATTTGGATCAACACCTACTTCTGCCACGTGCAGGAGTCAAGAACATCGTCCTTCGTCTAAACATACCCCTGTGCTTTCTCCTGACGGTGTACACTGAGTGTACAAAACATTAGGAACAACTGCTCTTTCCATGACATAGACTGACCAGGTGAATCCAGGTGAAAGCTATGATCCCTTATTGATGTCACTTGTTAAATCCACTTCAATCCGTGTAGATGAAGGGGAGGAGACAGGTTAAAGAAGGATTTTTAAGCCTTGAGACAGTTGAGACATGGATTGTGTATGTGTGCCATTCAGAGGGTGAATGGGCAATACAAAATATTTTAAATGCTTTTGAACGAGGTATGGTAGTAGGTGCCAGGCGCACCGGTTTGAGTGTGTCAAGAACTGCAACGCTACTGGGTTTTTCACGCTCAACAGTTTCCCGTGTGTATCAAGAATGGACCACCACCCAAAGGACATCCAGCCAACTTGACACAACTCTGGGAACCATTGGAGTCAACATGGGCCAGCATCCCTGTGGAACGCTTTAGACACCTTGTAGAGTCCATGCCCGATGAATTGAGGCTGTTCGGAGGGGGTGCAACTCAATATTAGGAAAGTGTTCCTAATGTTTTGTACACTCAGTGTATGCATGTGTTGCGTGACATAGTGGACCACCGTCGCCATGACGAGAGGATAAACAGGTACGGGGCTTGGTCGCCCATGGCGACAGGCCTGGCTCGCAGAGCTTAGAGCCCGAAAAAAGAAAGCGGATCTGTGTCGGCGTCTGGGATCTGTCCTGGCCAATAACGTTACTCTCCCTCCTGCCGGTTCAATAACAGGACCCTCTCCACTAGGTTAACCACTTCCAACCTTCCCAAATACCCCTTCTTATTTTCACAAGGAATAGTTGGACACTCAGCGTCCTATCGGCTGAAACCAAACACTCTCGGCCCTGTCGGAGAGGAAAACAGGTCTGAGACAGTGGGACGTGACACTGTGTTGGTGTTGTAACGGTATCTGATAGGGTTAAACTAGAGAGATATGACATCTGATTATATCATCCATCTACTTATAAGAGACTGAGTTTACTATGCAGTTAAAGGGACAGTTCACCCAAATTACAAATATCACTCAAGATGGTAATTGCTGTTGTTGATAAGTAAAAAAAATCATAAAATCTTGATTATGTTTCCTGGTATCCATAGATGAGGTCAGTTTGTAATTTGGGAGCACTACCCCTTAACTTGATGGTTAGCGAAGGAGACAGGAACAGTGAAGGAGACAGGAACAGTTTTCCATTACCTTTCAGGAATGCAGTGTCTGGATCCAACCCACACAACCAAACCAAACACTCCTTCTATGACCATTTATGAGCATCGCAAACCTCACCAAACCACTTACCAGACAGACCTCTAACCATACAGACCACATATTTTTACCCAGTACCCACTGTAGGTCTGTACGGGGCAATAAGGCATTTACATTAGCAAAAGCCGAGACATTGTTCAGACAAGTCTTTGATTGACATGGTAACCTGAACTGACTCCTCCTGAATATCAAGTTAAGACTTGTCCAGCCTTATTCCTAATTTCAATAAAACATTTTCAAGCCCAGTGAGCAGTGAACAGATCGGTCCCTATTAGCTTCTTCTCCTTGGTGTAGTAAAACCACATCCTTGATTCCTCCCAATCCCTTTCCTTCTCCATGTCTGTAGCCCTCACCACCGACCAAGCCAGGCGTGACCACATCTGATCTGGGAATGCCAGCGCAGTCTGAAAATTGGTTTTGTTATGGTAAAGGTATCCTTTGGTTCTTTCCCTGAGACAAATATTGTAACAGCTGTTATGGGGGCAATGTCAGAGCTCTGGACTGAGTTTTTAGGCACATAATGAATAGTTCCAGTTTCCTGGAGGGGAGGGGAGGAAGTGAGGAATTTAGGCTCCCTCTCTCCCTCTCCCTCTCTCTCTCTCTCTCTCCCTCCCTCTCCCTCCCTCTCTCCCCCTCTCTTTCTATGCCAACTGGACAGGACCAGCCATGTTGTCTGTCTGCAGCACATACCTCAGAACCAGGCCTACAACCAGGCTCAACTCTCCTGTTCCTCCTCCTCCTTCCTCAGGAACACAAAAAGAACAGAGGTTATTTTAAGACGTATAGGAGATGATCCAACTGGCAGGCTATAGCAGAGCCCTGTTACAGTCTCTCTCTACGGGGCCGTTCAGCTTTGCAATACAGAGTCCGAGCCCAGAATTGGACTGGCCTAGCCGGCTATGTGGTCCCAGTGACTGAAAAGCTGGACCCGTCCTCAGCCGTTGAGAAATAATATTTGATGAATCCAGACAAGGACACAACCTCATGAGACAATTATTCCAACAGGCCTCACAGTAGAAGAAGAAAAGGACCACCTCTAGGAAAGCTAGAGCATACTCTTGGAAGAGAAGAGAACTCTAATGAGATCTATTATGCTCTAGGATGTACAGTGGATCTACACAACATAGACTCACGTTGACAATAGACCCCTTTTGAGGCCCGAAATCCACCTTAGATTCTGGACTGTACCATCACTTTCAGAGTCAGAGGGTTTCCAAATAAGAATCTGAGGACATCTGAGCATGTGGTACATAAGAAGGGTCAGAAGGATCAGAGGGGTCGGAGTTCGTTTGCCACCCCTGTAAAGGGAAAGTTAACAGTGTTGAATACTGATCCTATCTAACACCTCATTGCTGACTCATCCTGACCCTGATATCCCAGATTAGCTAAAGAGTTAATCTGGAAAACAGTCAAATAATGACTGGATCTGAGTGATTATTGATAAGACCGTGAATGACAGCATGGAGTCCCCACAGATAAGATAGCACAGACTCAGGTCCACAGAGCCTTAGCTGAAGACAGTTTGGCCATGGTGCTTCCCCTTGCTGCCAAAGGGACTCCATTAAAGAGTGCTCTAGTGAAGTTGTGAGGAGTTGTGAGAAGCTGTGAGAGTCAGAGAGGGGCGTGTTGATCTAATAAAACTCAGCTTTCCTCTCTCTCTGCTTCTGGTCTTGCCTTGCTGACAGGCTGAGAGTCTAGTCAGGGTGTAGTCACTGTGAGCAGATGAGTATGCGATGAACATACTGAGAGAGACAGAGACAGAGACAGAGAGACAGAGAGAGACAGAGACAGAGACAGAGACAGAGAGAGAGAGAGAGAGAGAGAGAGAGAGAGAGAGAGAGAGAGAGAGAGAGAGAGACAGAGACAGAGACAGAGACAGAGACAGAGACAGAGACAGAGAGAGACAGAGTGCGTGACGGAGGAGGAGCGACGGAGGGAGAGAGTGAGAGAGCGAGACGGAGAGCGAGACAGAGAGCAAGAGAGGGACATATTGTCCTAAGAACGAGTGTGCTCCCCTCTAATCCTCTCTCATATCCCCAGGAGGAAGGCCCTTAATTCATGAGATACAGATGCATGCAACATATGTGCAGTGTGTGTGTGTGTGTGCGCGCGTGTGGCAGCGTCTTGCCTGTGAGGAGGCTGAAGAAGCGCTTGCAACGTGCGCTGTCCCGTACTAGCAGGGTGTATGCCACGGGCCCTTCCTCAAACTCCATGTGGATACTCTGGGAGCCCAGTCCCACCTCCAGGTAACTCAGCTCTGTGATTCCACGGCTGTCCCTCTTCTGCAGCCAATCACACGGCTGCCCTCTGCCAGGAAGAGAACAATGAAGACGAGAAAGTGGGAAAGAAATAGAATTAGAACACTGTGTCTCATATTACTTTATTTGCATGTATCTTGCCTATCAACGTTCTGTTTCCTTGAGTCTACTCACGTGATTGTTTTTAGTGTGTGTATATGTTGTTGTTTGAGCATTGTTTGTGCAACTTGTCAGATAGCCACAGACAACCAAGTCACCGATTGCACTTTTAAAAAAGTAGCGAGAAGGCCATCATAACAATATGAACTCTATCACACTGTTGCGCAACCAAACATGGCCGTTACACAACTTCCAGGGCGTGCTAAGGACAGTGGGGGTGTGGCCTTCTGGGGTCAGAATCCCAGTAACTTTATAGGGACCATCGCAGCACGAGACTCTGGCCTGTCCAACACCGTACTACTCACACTCCTGGGAGGAAGTGGAGGCAAGACAACATGCTTTTGATGAAGACAAAACAGCCATTGATACAGGGCTTGATATAGTGTTCACACAGAGGGAACATGGAGCCACTGATATAGGAAATAGGAGAAGTGGCTGGGGAGAGTGTAGGGCCACCACAAACACCAGGGCTGTAATGGGTTCTCAAGATGTGGCCCAGAAAGTCTGTTAGCATTGGGATGTGGTGGGTTACGTAAAGCTGTGGTGATCCTATAGGGTTGGTCTGCTCCCTACCAAACCTGTTGCTGCTGTACCCATAAATGTCACCTATAGCTTTATAGAAGAAACTCTAGTCTACAGACCAAATGCCTCTACAGACAATACATTCATGACAGGTACAACCATTTCTGTGACCCCTGAATGGGTATTTTTATTCCAGGCTTCTCTTGTGTGATGCTCTTCAGTGTGACAGGTCAGGTGGTTAACTTACTCCATGTCTGATGTCACTTCCAGGAAGTAGATGCGTTGGTCAGACACCACCAGGAACGAGGGGAACTCCACCGGATCACCAAACTTCACGGTCGACACCTACAAAGATAAGATGTACACACGTTAAAGATTCCACAACAGATAACTTAACTGCTGTAAATAACTTTCACTGAGGAAAAATGGGTGGCTGCATTCAGAGCTCTTCTTATACATACTGTATAAGAGCAGATCAGTTCCTTTTTAAAAGCAACAAAGTCACATCAATCTTCATTGAATACCGTGCAGGCCCAAAAACAAAACAGTTGAGCTGTTGAAAGAGAAAGAGCCAGAGGAGCTCGTGTGACAAGATAAATAAACATCAGATGAATGAGCATGTTATGAGCTGGATCTCCTGTCTCCTGCTGGGGAAGCTCGTGTCCTCTTGGCTCCCTCTCCTTGTCCAGGTGTCCTGAGCAGAAAACCAATACCCCTCTACTCCACAGGGCTCCCAGCATGCATTGCACATGGAGGAGCTCATTCAAGGCCATTGTGTGGTGGGTGGGGGTGGCGATAGAGAGAGAGGGGGTGCAGGACAGTGAGAGAACAGCTAGGGGCACAAAAGCAGCCAGGAGCAGATCACAAGAGCTGGAGCCGACCGATTTTGGCTGGGTTAGCAGTTCACTGAACTTCTGAGCAGAACTGCTGTGACCGGATTCAGCTATGTCACTGAACTGTAAACCGTTGGTTCTCCTAACCTTGAGAAAGGAGTGGAGCTCCTCTTCCTCTTCGAACACCTCCACATCCAGGAAGAGCTTCAGCCGATGGTCCACCGCCTCATAGTCCTCTGAGAGAAGGTCCAACTGGCCTACAGACAGTCAGAATAGTGTTAGCGTAGCATTTATAACCAACACACAGGGAAACCAGTTAGCTTAGCATAACCAACACACAGTGACACCAGTTAGCTTAGCATAACCAACACACAGGGACACCAGTTAGCTTAGCATAACCAACACACAGGGACACCAGTTAGCTTAGCATAACCAACACACAAGGACAGCAATTAGCTTAGCATAACCAACACAGACGCACAGTACTAGTTCAAAAACAGTACAGTTAGTATGCAACAGCTAACAGACCCAATAACATTTTGGCTGTGGTCTCCCTACTTTCACTTTTAAACAAATATATTTACCTTGGCAGATCACACTAAAACAGATAAAAGGGATGGGTCTCTCATAATTGAACATATAGATTTTAACCCTCCCTCCCACTAAATCTAAACTGTCTATAAATGGTAGTTTATGGAGCATTATGCTGTCGCTGTGTAGTAAATCTAACTTGGCATAGGCCTACTGGTCCATTTAGTGCAAGGTGACACACATCAACACCAGAGACAATAGAGTCATTAGGCCAGTTTCCTGGCAGTTAGTTACTATCTGGCCATCATTCACTAGGCCTCTCTGATTCTGGTCCAATGCTACATAGATCACTGTGTGGAAGTGTGTTTATAGCTAAAGGAAGAGTATTAAAATTGCCTTTGCATTTGAGTCATTCCGCTCTGTTCATCTCAATATATGTTGGCAACAGATGAACCCGGTAAAGCCCCACGGGCCAAACCCTCCCCTAAACCGGACGACGCTGGGCCAATTGTGCGTTGCCCTATGAGCCTCCCGGTCACGACACAGCCTGGGATCGAACCCGGGTCTGTAGTGACTCCTCAAGCACTGCCTTAGACCGCTGCGCCACTCGGGAGGCCCCCAACATTCCCTTTTTGATGTGTGATATTCAGATACATGTGTCCCAAATACATGGGAAATCAGATCAAAGAAGCTTTTAATCTACATGTAGTAATCTGGTGTTAGACTAAAGGACTTGTTCTAGAAAAGAGATAGGTGTCTTCATCCTTTTTAAGTTACATCTCAATCCACTGCGCACACACACACACACACACACACACACACGTGACGGGTGTACACACACACACACACACCCTACTTCCCTGCTCAAGTTGAACGAGCATGTTTCTTTTGAAACTCAGGCAGAGCTCTTAATTCACGGAGCAAATGAGTGGCCTTCTCCCAGACAAAGAGGTTAGTGTAAAATGAACGTCAGCTCAGGGGCTGATGAAGTGCTTTGAGATGGGTCTCTGCAGTGGCGTGTGGTTTTAAAAGAAGGAGAAGGAATCCATGTTCTCAGTCTTTCAGCATCTCTGGCTGATAGAAGGGTATATTATTCTGTGTATATAAAGTATTTATACCCCCTCCAAGATCATTCTTTCTTTCTTTCTCCCTCTCTCTGTGTCTCTCTCTCTCCCTCCCCTCTCTCTCCATTCTATTGTCTTCTCTGTGGAGGCTGAAGCATTCCTTCCTCTCCCATCAGTTCTAATAATAACTCCAATCTGTCTAACAGTAAGGTCTCCCATGGTTCAGTAAGACTCACAGACAGAGACACAAGGGGCCAGGCTGGGACACTGTCACCAACATCAAATAATCCCCTGTGGATTGTTGTGTTACACTCTTTCTTGCAAAACACAAATACGTATTTCCTCCTTGTCTCCTATCACTAGGGCCCTGTGTTTGGACTATCATGTCACATGACCTGGATTTTAACCTTTATTTGAAGCCTTTTCCAGAAATGTGAATTACACCAAAAATGAAAGCAATTGTCTGAGGATGGTGCTGGACCAATTGACATCAAAAGAAAAGGGGTACCATTTGATGAAAAAGCTTTAAATAAAAGGTTCAAATCCAGGTCATCATCACTTCTAATCAAGGATCATATCCATTTTATGACTTAATCTGATGGCTGATAAAAAACCAAGGGACCCAATCAAACAATGTTATTTTGTTTATGCCTTCCCCCCCCCCCCCCCATCATAATACCAATATGTTATATATTAGCAATAAAATTGGTTATTGCAGAAGTATTCAAATATATATTATGACTACAAAATGCTGTCTATGCAGAGAAAGCAGGACCCACCTGGGCTGGCTTGTTCTGCATGCTGATCCTGGGGTCCAGGTGGGGTAGCACCAGCAGCATAGCTGTAGCTTCCTGCTATACTTCCTTTACTCTGGCCCTCTGTACTGTAGAAGCTGGCGGGCTGGGACAGGCTCTGGTCCCGGCTCTGGTCCGCCCAGGTCTCCCCCAAGGAGAAGGAGCTTCCCTTGGCTGAGAAGAAGGAGGAGGTGGGGTCCTCCATGGAGGTGGTGGTCTGGATAGTGTCCTGGGTTGAGGCCTTCATAGCAGGGCTGCCGTAGTGGCTGGCCCTGGCAGAGGAAGGGCCTTCCATGGTGGGGTCCTAAAAACAGAGGGAGGGGGAATATGGGAGATGTATTGACCCTATGGCGGGGCCTGAAAGCTGATTGATTGATTACCCTAGACTTTAAAAACATGTTCATCATACATCAACATATTTAAATAAATCTTAAAAGACATTAAAATCCCAAACCTTGTTGCCCGGGTGACTGGGTAGAGGTGTATCCCTGTGGTTGAAGGTAAAGTGTCGGTCAGTCCCATCTTGCCCTGGGGAACCATGGACGGGCGTATGGACGGGCGTACTGGTGGAGGGAGCTAATTGGCCAGCCAGCTGGACCACATGATCACTACCACACTCAGGACAGATGACAGTACTTCCTGAAGTAAAAGAAAATAAATACATTTAGTGTCAAAAAAAGTGTTATACTTCAGTGTGAATTCATACGTATTGGTAAATTAATGTATTTTGTAATAGGTTTTTTACACAAAAGGCTTGTTTTAAAAGGCAAAATTCTGTCCATAATCTTGTATCTATCACTCTTTAAACAGAGTTAATGACTAGGCACTTCAGCCTTTCCTTGGTGTAGATGTCATAGTCAGCATATGAAGGCATATGGCTAACTACACTCCAACTAGAAGGTACAACTGTCAAAAGCCATAGACATCTGTAGAACAAACTCTCCCTGAGCTCTGGGCATGTCAGAGCATGTTGTCATTTCAGCTCTGGGTTGTTGAGGACCGGGAGAGGAGGGCTAAGCTGATAGCCTGAAGCCATCTGTATCTGTCTCCGCTAATTATAGTGGTTAGTTAGTCGTCTGTGGGACAAACAGCCAAGCGTTAAAAGACAAATAGGACTGAAAAGCTCAATTTGGCCTGTTCAAATGTTTCTTTTCAGCGATTTTCTGGTCAATTAGTACTTGAGAAAGAGAGTTGATTAAAAGAGTTGATAGAAGAACCTCACAAGCACCTTCGACAAAGTTATGACAACCAATTTAGAAGGGAAAAATCTGTTTGGTTGCTTGGACCATAGCTGTTATGTCTGTTGCCATGGTAATAATAATAATAATAATAATAATAATAATAATATGCCTTTTAGCAGACGCTTTTATCCAAAGCGACTTACAGTCATGCGTGCATACATTTTTGTGTATGGGTGGTCCCAGGGATCGAACCCACTACCTTGGCGTTACAAGCGCCGTGCTCTACCAGCTGAGCTACAGAGGACTACATGTAACCTCAAGAGGTTTTAGAACAACTCATCATCGGAGCTCCGCCCACATCCGTGTGACGTCTGTCAAGGCATGATCCTGCACGCTCCCAGCAGAGCCCTGTCCTTAAGATCTCTATCAGAGGGATGGAGATGACTGAACATGAGCAAAATAAAGGAAACACCCACATAAAGTGTCTTAATAGGGCGTTGGGCCACCGCGATGCGCCAGAACAGCTTCAAAGTGCCTTGGCATAGATTCTACAACTGTCTGGAACTCTATTGGAGGAATGCGACACAATTCTTCCACGAGAAATGCCATAATTTGGTGTTTTATTGAAGGTGGTAGAGAACGCTGTCTCAGGCGCTGCTCCAGAATCTCCCATAAGTGTAGGCCTGGGCGATATGGCCTAAAAAATAATATCTAATTTTTTTCAAACTTATGGGCTGATTTACCATATATAGCTCAAGTTTTTTTTTTTTTTTTATAGATGTTCTCTAAATAAGCTTTTTTGTACAATTAAAGGTCAAATACACTGCATTTCAAACAGTCCCTTTTTTTCCTGCAATAATCACTGATCTGGTGTTCAAGTCTGTCTATTAAAATGTCATTTTTGTTAAAATGTTTACCAGAACTATGCATTATGCACATTCACTAATAATGACTAACTTCTTGTAGCAGTCATTATAGAACTCAGGTCTCATACAGTAAGCAATCTCTCAAGCACAAGCCCACATGCTAATGAGTAGCCAGCTAGTCTTTACATTTGATGTTTAACCAACTTGGATCTATTTGCTAGACAACAAGGCAGAAGAGTTTAATTGTTAGGAACACACCCTTCTGTCCGTCTCCAACTGTTTGATCAGCATGCTAGCTGGTCCACTTTGTTCAGGTTGAAATCAAGTGGCCTATCTTATTTCTCAGAATGAGAACGAGTTGCCAATTCCTTATGTAATTGTGCTTTATGCTTATTGCACATTTATAAAACAGACTAGAGAGCTAGTATAACGGTCTTTGGCTAAAATGCTGGTACCAAACTGAGCAAACAGCATTAATTTTCCAGAATCAATGTTCATTGATACTCCTGTTTTAGTAGGGTCTGCTCTGCACGCAATTTGAGGAGTTGACACAGGTTAACTTCTCCTCTATTACAGTAAAATAATGTCTCAATGTGTTTCGGTGTCCATATGACCCGATTCTGTTGGACTAAACCTGCGTTTCTATGGGCTTATTTTGGACTTAAGCTTGTCGCCTGCCTTCCCGACTTTGAGACAACGACTCCCATTGTTAGGGCGGAGACATGAGCATCTCGTCATTACAATGGGGAAAAAAGGATTTAGTCAGCCACCAATTGTGCAAGTTCTCCCACTTAAAAAGATGAGAGAGGCCTGTAATTTTCATCATAGGTACACGTCAACTATGACAGACAAATTGAGATTTTTTTCTCTCCAGAAAATCACATTGTAGGATTTTTAATGAATTTATTTGCAAATTATGGTGGAAAATAAGTATTTGGTCACCTACAAACAAGCAAGATTTCTGGCTCTCACAGACCTGTAACTTCTTCTTTAAGAGGCTCCTCTGTCCTCCACTCGTTACCTGTATTAATGGCACCTGTTTGAACTTGTTATCAGTATAAAAGACACCTGTCCACAACCTCAAACAGTCACACTCCAAACTCCACTATGGCCAAGACCAAAGAGCTGTCAAAGGACACCAGAAACAAAATTGTAGACCTGCACCAGGCTGGGAAGACTGAATCTGCAATAGGTAAGCAGCTTGGTATGAAGAAATCAACTGTGGGAGCAATTATTAGGAAATGGAAGACATACAAGACCACTGATAATCTCCCTCGATCTGGGGCTCCACGCAAGATCTCACCCCGTGGGGTCAAAATTATCACAAGAACGGTGAGCAAAAATCCCAGAACCACACGGGGGGACCTAGTGAATGACCTGCAGAGAGCTGGGACCAAAGTAACAAAGCCTACCATCAGTAACACACTACGCCGCCAGGGACTCAAATCCTGCAGTGCCAGACGTGTCCCCCTGCTTAAGCCTGTACATGTCCAGGCCCGTCTGAAGTTTGCTAGAGTGCATTTGGATGATCCAGAAGAGGATTGGGAGAATGTCATATGGTCAGATGAAACCAAAATATAACTTTTTGGTAAAAACTCAACTCGTCGTGTTTGGAGGACAAAGAATGCTGAGTTGCATCCAAAGAACACCATACCTTCTGTGAAGCATGGGGTGGAAACATCATGCTTTGGGGCTGTTTTTCTGCAAAGGGACCAGGACGACTGATCCGTGTAAAGGAAAGAATGAATGGGGCCATGTATCATGAGATTTTGAGTGAAAACCTCCTTCCATCAGCAAGGGCATTAAGATGAAACGTAGCTGGGTCTTTCAGCATGACAATGATCCCAAACACACCGCCCGGGCAACGAAGGAGTGGCTTCGTAAGAAGCATTTCAAGGTCCTGGAGTGGCCTAGCCAGTCTCCAGATCTCAACCCCATAGAAAATCTTTGGAGGGAGTTGAAAGTCTGTGTTGCCCAGCGACAGCCCCAAAACATCACTGCTCTAGAGGAGATCTGCATGGAGGAATGGGCCAAAATACCAGCAACAGTGTGTGAAAACCTTGTGAAGACTTACAGAAAACGTTTGACCTGTGTCATTGCCAACAAAGGGTATATAACAAAGTATTGAGAAATGTTTGTTATTGACCAAATACTTATTTTCCACCATATTTTGCAAATAAATTCATTAAAAATCCTACAATGTGATTTTCAGGATTTTTTTCTCTCATTTTGTCTGTCATAGTTGACGTGTACCTATGATGAAAATTACAGGCCTCTCTCATCTTTTTAAGTGGGAGAACTTGCACAATTGGTGGCTGACTAAATACTTTTTTCCCCCACTGTATATACAGATCTCTGGTGTAAATAGGAAGGTGCACAGCACAGAGGAGCGAAGGAGACGAGACCAAAAACACATGAGAACAAGCAGACATAAACGCTCATAAAAAATAAAAAATAAAATACAAACTGGATTCTTGCGACACAGGCATTTGGAATATCCTGCAAAAACATAAATTTGAATTAATCAAATTAATTCAATATAAATCGCCCTACATAAGTGTTCGATTGGGTTGAGATCTGGTGACTGAGACACAGACACCATTTAAACCCCCTTTGATCCTTTGAGACACCTCTTTCAAAGTCACTGAGATCTCTTCTTCTAGCCTTGGTAGCCAAAATAATGGGCAACTGGGCATTTTTATAAATGACCCTAAGCATGATGGGATATTTTAATTGCTTAATTAACTCAGGAACCACACCTGTGTGGTAGCACCTGCTTTCAATATACTTTGTATCCCTCATTTACTTAAGTGTTTCCTTTATTTTGGCAGTTACCTGTATGTATGTATGTATGTATGTATGTATGTATGTATGTATGTATGTATGTATGTATGTATGTATGTATGCATGCATGATTGTATGTACACTACTGTTAAAAAGTTTGGGGTCACTTAGAAATGTCCTTGTTTTCGAAAGAAAAGCAATTTTTTGGTCCATTAAAATAACATCAAATTGATCAGAAATACGGGATGCTGACCTTCAGAGTTGCAAAGAAAAAGCCATATCTCAGATTGGCCAATAAAAAGAAAAGATTAAGATGGGCAAAAGAACACAGACACTAGACTTTTTTTCTTTGCAACTCTGCCTAGAAGGTCAGCATCCCGGAGTCGCCTCTTCACTGTTGACGTTGAGACTGGTGTTTTGCGGGTACTATTTAATGAAGCTGCCAGTTGAGGACCTGTGTGGCGTCTGTTTCTCAAACTAGACACTAATGTATTTGTCCTCTTGCTCAGTTGTGCACCGGGGCCTCCCACTCCTCTTTCTATTCTGGTTAGAGCCAGTTTGCGCTGTTCTGTGAAGGGAGTAGTACACAGCATTGTCCGAGATATTCAGTTTCTTGATCAATGATCAATTAGCCTTTTAAAATGATCAACTTGGATTAGCAAACACAACGTGCCATTGGAGCACAGGAATGATGGTTGCTAATAATGGGCCTCTGTACGCCTATGTAGATATTCCATAAATAAATCAGCTGTTTCCAGCTACAATAGCCATTTACAACATTAACAATGTCTACACTGTATTTCTGATCAATTTTATGTTATTTTAATAGACAAGGACATTTCTAAGCGACCCCAAACTTTTGAACGGTAGTGTATATATGTATGTGTGTGTGTCTATGTGTTAGGTATGGGCATTTTAAATGATTTCAGCATTCAAATCATGATTTTTTTTCGGATATCCAGATAGTCAAAATACATGTTTTTGAAACTTCAACGGAGACTTGCTCGCGCGACGAGAGAGAGCTGCGCTCTGCTTGTTTCAGCAGGTGGAGGAGCGAGAGCGAATCAGGGGCCAGTGTGTGTGATGGTCTGTCTGTGTGGCACGGAGGGAGAGAGAAGAAAAAATGAATAATCTCCCAAGCAATCGAATACTGAAATCCGTTTGGATATTAGATTAACCGTGCCCATCCCTAGCATGCATGTACGTGTGCTCCTGTACGAGTGTGCCTCTCTCACCCAATCCATCTTCTCTGCACTCATTCTTCCCCTCCTCCTCATCCTGCTCTTCCAGTCCTGTCCATCCTCTCAATCTCCCTCCGTCCTCCTGCTCCTTCCCTCTCCGCTGTGTGAACTCTGACCCACAGCGTAGACACTGCAGGCGGACACAGCTGGGACGACCCTCCATGACCCGGCGCTCGTTCTCCTCCACCACCCGCGACAGGACCTCTGCCAGTGCCTGGCAACAACACAACACCCGCCGTATTTACAATCATGTATTTTCCCAGACATTCTTTGAAACTTTAACAACAGTCCATCTATTTTCTGATAGAACAGTTATGTTGTATGATGACTGGCTACTTCACATTTTTATTGTACCCACATACAAGAAAACAGAACATTCAGAATACAGAACATTCAGAACACAGAACATTCAGAATACAGAACATTCAAAAACAGAACATTCCAATGGCTGCTTACGCAAAACACACAAACTACAAGAAAACAATAGATATCATTGGGCCTAATGAGCAAGACCAGAGCTGTTGGACTGATGGCAACATCAGTCCAACAGCCTGGTGGACATTTTGCAACTGTTTGGACTAATGATTACACCTCTGCTCTTTCTCTTCGCTAATGATGCAAGTGTGTGTTCAGTCTTCGGTCTGTTCCGTGTAGAACATCCTAGCCTATTCATTGATAATAGGCCTTGCTTTACTGAAGTTGCAAGCCAAGAAATTGTGAGATACAGCATTCCATTGAGAGATACAACTTTTCATTGCCGATAGATAGGCCTAGTGCACGGTTCTGACTCCGTCTGCCTGGTGGCTGACCTGCCTATACTGATAGATAGGGCACGGTTCTGACTCGTCTGCCTGGTGGCTGACCTGCCTATACTGATAGATAGGGCACGGTTCTGACTCCGTCTGCCTGGTGGCTGACCTGCCTATACTGATAGATAGGGCACAGTTCTGACTCCGTCTGCCTGGTGGCTGACCTGCCTATACTGATAGATAGGGCACGGTTCTGACTCCGTCTGCCTGGTGGCTGACCTGCCTATACTGATAGATAGGGCACAGTTCTGACTCCGTCTGCCTGGTGGCTGACCTGCCTATACTGATAGATAGGGCACAGTTCTGACTCCGTCTGCCTGGTGGCTGACCTGCCTATACTGATAGATAGGGCACGGTTCTGACTCCGTCTGCCTGGTGGCTGACCTGCCTATACTGATAGATAGGGCACGGTTCTGACTCCGTCTGCCTGGTGGCTGACCTGCCTATACTGTGCTCCTCCCCTCTCTCTCCGTCCCTCGCTAGCTCGCTATGAAATATGCAAGAGTTTGTGTTATAATAATAATAATAATATGCCATTTAGCAGACACTTTTATCCAAAGCGACTTACAGTCATGCGTGCATACATTTTTGTGTATGGGTGGTCCTGGGGATCGAACCCACTACCCTGGCGTTACAAGCGCCATGCTCTACCAGCTGAGCTACGGAAGTACGGCAACTAATCAGTCTCCTCCGTTCCAAGTATACTGAATCTTAGGAGTCAATCTTGACACTCAGAAATGGGAGTCGACGGGCAAGTAGTCGAGGTATCAATTCTATTGGAGTCGACACTCTCCACCACTACGTCATCAACAGTTTGCTAAATGGCATGTGACAGCAGCGTAGTCCTGTATGGTAATACTTTGAGAAGTTAAATGAGAAGGAAATACAAACTTTGCGAGGTGGAATTGAGGTACAGTAACGGTAATACAGGTGCAATGCTTAACCATCTGAAAGGGACGTACCGTGATGAGACCCAAACCGTTGCTGGCAGCAGCGTAGCTGCATTGTGAATTCACGTGGAATTCATGTGGAGTTTTAATGGAAAACTTTATTTTTATGTCTGTTACCTGCAGTGCCTCCTGGGGGTCATCATCCAGCATTACATAGCGTCTCCTCCTCCTCTCTCTGCTGATGTAACGGAAGTGAAGCTCTACGGCAGGAAGAATCCGCTCCACCTCCTAGAGAGAGAAATAACTATCTTTAGAACAAATATAAAACATATACTTCTTTCATTTCAGGCAACAAAAAAAAAAAAATCCCCCCTTCCTCTCACCATGATTTCCCTCCACCTGCCCCACCATTCCTCCCCTCTCTTCCCTCCCTCCTCCCCTCCCTCTCTACATCATTCCCCTCTGCATCCTCCCTCCCTCCCCCACATACCTCCTCCCCTCCCTCTCTACATCATTCCCATCTCCTCCCTCCCTCCCTCCCCCACCATCCCTCCTCCCCTCCCTCTACATCATTCCCATCTCCTTCCTCCCTCGCCCACCTTCCCTCCTCCCCTCCCTCTCTACATCATTCCCCTCTCCTCCCTCCCTCCCCCACATCTCCTCCCCTCCCTCTCTACATCATTCCCCTCTCCTCCCTCCCTCCCCCACATCTACTCCCCTCCCTCTCTACATCATTCCCCTCTCCTCCCTCCCCACCATCCCTCTTCCCCTCCCTCTCTACATCATTCCCTTCTCCTCCCTCCCTCCCCCACATACCTCCTCCCCTCCCTCTCTACATCATTCCCCTCTCCTCCCTCCCCACCATCCCTCTTCCCCTCCCTCTCTACATCATTCCCCTCTCCTCCCTCCCTCCCCCACATACCTCCTCCCCTCCCTCTCTACATCATTCCCCTCTCCTCCCTCCCCACCATCCCTCCTCCCCTCCCTCTCTACATCATTCCCCTCTCCTCCCTCCCTCCCTCCCCCACATACCTCCTCCCCTCCCTCTCTACATCATTCCCCTCTCCTCCCTCCCCACCATCCCTCCTCCCCTCCCTCTCTACATCATTCCCCTCTCCTCCCTCCCTCCCTCCCTCCCCCACATACCTCCTCCCCTCCCTCTCTACATCATTCCCCTCTCCTCCCTCCCCACCATCCCTCCTCCCCTCCCTCTCTACATCATTCCCCTCTCCTCCCTCCCTCCCTCCCCCACATACCTCCTCCCCTCCCTCTCTACATCATTCCCCTCTCCTCCCTCCCCACCATCCCTCCTCCCCTCCCTCTCTACATCATTCCCCTCTCCTCCCTCCCTCCCTCCCTCCCCCACATACCTCCTCCCCTCCCTCTCTACATCATTCCCCTCTCCTCCCTCCCCACCATCCCTCCTCCCCTCCCTCTCTACATCATTCCCCTCTCCTCCCTCCCTCCCTCCCCCACCATCCCTCCCCCTCTTTCCTTCCTTCCTCCCTCCCCCTGCCCCTCCTCACCCTCTCAGTCCAGGTGGCCTGGGACATGGTGAACCTCCCCAGACTGTCCAACTCTAGCCGGGCCTGCAACTGACCCCTGCTCATGTCCACCTCCAGGATGTGGCCTGGCTTGACCCTCAGGAACACTGGACACTTGGCCCTGCTCTTCCTCCTCAGCCCACCCTCCTCCTCCTCTTCTGATGATGATAGTACTCCCACAAGCAGGGGGTGACACAGGTCAACTAGAGACAGAAGACAGAGAGAGGTCAAAGGTTGGCTCAGCATTGCCCAATCAGTTCCTTTGGAACACCCCAGTCGTTGGTTGTATTCCAGCTCTTGCACAGCTGGTTGGACTAGTTGAGGGCTGGATCATTAGTTGGCTACTTGAAATCAGGTGTGCTACTGCTAGTTCTGAAGTGCTCCTACCTCCCAAGTCCTCCTCCTCTTCTTCTCTGGTGTCTGTGGGTGTCGCCGGTGACCCCTCTAACCCCTGACCCAGTCCCTGTCCCTCTGCCATAGTAGTCTCCAGGGTGGACTCTGTGTGCCCGAGGCTGTGGTCAGGCCACTGGAGGGTGGACTCGGTCTCCAGATCTGCATCCCAGTCTGAAGCCTTCTCCTTGGGCTCAGACGAGAGCAGTGGTGGGGGTAGAACCTCTGGGACTTCCAGCGCTGGAGAAGGGGGCTCAAAGGTGGCAGGGCTGGCCTGGACAGGGCTGGGGTTGGGTGGGGAGGGGGTGCAACGGAGACCGTTAGTGAGGTGTTGAGGAGCTGGCTTGTCTAGGGTGGCAATTGGCGCCCCCTCTAGGTGATGTTGGTAGCGCAGCCAATCCTCGCCCAGTTGGTCCCTGAAACTGTCCATGCGTTCAATCTCCTTCTGGTGAGGGAGAACGATGTCTGAGGGGAGAGAGGAGGTTTCTTTAGACACACACACACACACACACACACACACACTCACACAGACACACTGTAATAGTTTACCTTGTACAGAGGACTGTGGTCTGGGTTCATAGTCATAGTCACTGGGCTCTGAGATGCTAGCCCGTCTCACTCTCACCTTACTCTGAAACAACATAGACGGATATTATATAACACACACACACACACACACACAACATTCCAGAAACGTGTTCCTTCTTCTCTGCCTGTATTGATTTGTCAATTCCAAATGGACCCCTAGCCCCTTATCCCCATAACCCCCTTACCCCGTAGTCACTTCTATAGATCTTGATCCTATCAGAGGGTTAGTTCAAGCTATTAACATGTATTGCTTATACCTAGCCAGTATTTTAAGATGTACACAGCGAGGCTAGGGGGTGGGACAGAACCCCCCAGCCACTCAGTGAGGTGTGTAGCTGACTTACTTTGGTTTTCTTCTTGCGTTGTCGCGTCACTCCCACCTCACCGACCGACAGGCTGTCACTCAAATCCCCGCCCCCGCTGGACACTACTTCCTGGTTACCCCGCTCTGGAGCCCTGGTGACCAAGGGCGAGGCCTGGGACTGGAACTGGCCAATCAGCTGTCCCAGTTTGGGTAGCACCTGTGAAGGGGGGGGCAGTCCCATGTTAGACTATCTGGTACAAAAGTGGTGAATCCCACGAATGGACTTGAAGTGGACATCAACAAGTGACCCAACAAGACTAGAGAAGTGTAGAGTATATGCCTGCTGAACCATACAGGACTGGCCTACTCACTGACAACTCTGAGGAGGAGAGAGGGCTGCTGTCCAGTCTGAGCTAGGGGGGAGAGAGGGGGAGAGACAATATTAAACTCAAAGAGAAGACAGAGAAATCATGAAAAAAAGACTGGGTCCAAATTCAGCTTTCCGCTTTTTCACCCTCCCTCCCTCCCTCTCTCCCTCCCTCCCTCCCTCTCACTCTGAGGTAGGCAGCCTTGGGGGAGAGGTGGCGGACAGTGCATGTTCTGTGGGTCTTCTGGAAGAACAGTGGGTTGCCCTCCAGATTCAGCTAAAAAAAGAGAGAGAGGCTACAGGTCAGTGGGTCTGGGATAACACAGAGGCTATGTCACACAGTCAACTCCTGAAACTCTCTCCCTCCCTCACCGTGTTGAGGCTGTGCAGCATAGACAGAGGAGCCAGCTGGGAGTGATCCAGTAGTAGGTTGTAGGCCAAGTCCAGGTGCTGTAGGGATGACAACTGCTCCACTCCTGCATAGGATCACACACACACACACACACACACACACACACACACACACACACACACACAGTCTCAGGTGTCACCCAAGGTAAACCAGTAACCACCAAATCAGACATCTAGGTATCTCATACTGAGACAGAGACAGACAGTCAGCCATCCACACTGCACAATAGGGAGGGAGATGGGCAGATAGGCAGTTCTGGCAAAGAAACTACACAGGCTTACCAAACAAAAAGCATTGTAGAGTTGGAGTATGCCAGTATATTAATATATTCCTAGCTTCCTGTTTATCTATAGCCCCCAACTGTTTGTGGACACAAGGCGGTAAACAGATCCAAGGCTTTGATTGGCTGATATCCCTGTCTTGTCCAAGGCTTTGATTGGCTGAAGTCCCTCTCTGTTCCAATACTGAGAGGTCAGTTCAAGGGGTCGTGCATAACAGGTAGTCTTGAGGGAGTCTGCAGATGGAATACTATTGCTAACTATTTGGTATTGATGATTTTTGGCATACGTTTAGGGATAATATCAATATGGGAGAAAAAAAAGAAAAGAAAAGAAAATCAGTAGAGAAACCACCATACTATTATCCATTCTAGCATGAGCAGATGGTGTCTATCAGAGGCGAGGTGTTACGGTACCGTTGATGGTCTCCAGCTCATTGTTTCTGAGGATGAGAGTGAGGAGCTTGGCTCTGGAGCTCAGGCCCAGCGTTGGTGCTCTCTGGAGGTTGTTATAGCCCAGGTTGAGGTGCTCTAGTTCACTCAGAGGCTGAGAGAGAGAGGGGAGAGAGGAGGAGAGAGACAGTAGATATGGAGATAGCCCAGTACAGTAAGTTACTGCATCTCCCTGCTGTATGTCTCCAACTCTGAACCCTTCTCAACACACAGACACAAAACCTAGCCAGAAATATAAAATTGGAAGTCATGCCACCCTACCTTGAGAAAGTCAGCACACTCCTGGATTTTATTGTGACTAAGATCCAGAGACTTCAGAACATTCAGTAAACTCTAAAAAAGGCAGAGTGACTCACATTAAAACATGGCCAAAAAAAGTGATTAAGATTATTATTAAAAACATGGCCAAAAAAAGCGACTCACATTAAAATCGACAAAAAAAGTGATTCACATTAAAAACATGACAAAAAAGTGATTCACATTAAAAACAAATGTCAGTCAGGTGAATAAATAAACCGGTAAGCAGCAGCATGTGTGAGTGTCTTACCAGTGACTCATCCAGGCAGACTATAGTGTTGTAGCTGAAGTTGAGGGTGTGCAGCTCCAGCCAGGGCAGTGCAGAGCTGAGGTCTCCTCCACACAGAGACAGTAGCTCCTGTAACAATAACACTGGCTCAAACTCCAACACAAAGGGGTCTGTTATTGAGAAAGACAAAAATGTGATGTGTGTGTGTTACCTCCAGGGAGCTGAGGCTCTTGGAGCAGGTGAAGACCTCTAACTGAGAATAGACTCCCCTCAGGTCCTCCAGACAGTGAGGGGGGATACGCTTCAACTTGGAGACAGAAAAACAGGCCCAGAGTAAGCCATCAGACTCATCTATATTGATATTCATACTGTTTTATTACAAAGGAGAAGCGGACACATTTTCATCCCATACCTCTAAGGACTTGAGAGACTTGAAAGGAAATATCTTGACCACTGACTGAAGCCTCGACCCAGGTGGGTTGATGAGCTAGGAATGAAAAACCAAAGGCCAAAGAACATTATACAGAATGCTATAGCTCCACCTAGTGGCTCAATGAAATTCCCTCAGACGTCCACATAATTCACAGTTTTCCTTGGAACATTTTGTATTTATGCAGTGCTGAGTAAGTTATGCATACATCTACCACAAAACTGTTTACAAATACAGCAGGACACACACACACACAAACAGACCTTGAGGGAGACGGTCTTCTGCAGCACGTCGAACACGAACTGGAGCTGCAGTAGGGAGGTGGTGTCAGCAGGGTGTGAGGGCAGAGCCAGGAAGCCATGTTGGTGAGTCCTGGAGAGGAGGTACTGCTCAAACAGACGACCTAGGTGCTGCAGAGAGTCTGACTGTAGAGTCAGGGTACTGCTGCCGTCCAGCACAGAGGCACCTGGAGAGAGAGGAGAGACAATGGTCACACACCACTTAAAACCAACAGTTACAATGCAATATAAAATGTATTAAGCATGTAGCTACAGTATAGCTATGAGCCCCTAATAATTTCCAACAACCTCAAAAGGTCTGATCACAATTTAGGAGAGGGAACAGATTAGCAGGTCTGGGATAACACAGGGGCTATGTCTTGAATATGTTTTGGGAGACAGACGGTGGTGATGTTACTATACCATGATTCCGAAGCAGAGTGGCCAAGCTGTTGACAAGGGTGGATTGGCCACTGTGACATCCAGCCATCCTGCAGGTAAACAAAGCAGGATAAAATAGATGAGGAGACCGAGACAGATGATGCTGGGGAAATGTGACACATGCAGACAACCCAAACAATACCCCAAATTGTTAAAATAAAAATACGTTCTCAACTTACAGTATAGAGATGATGGAAGCTAACATGCAGGATACTAGTTAAATACCACCTAGCTAGTTATGTAGAATAAATTGCAATGCAGGACCTGCAGTTGTTTGTGAACTTTAAACTGGGCTACTCACAAAGCCAACACGAATCTCTAGCTAGCTAGCTGTTGTAGCTTGTCTTGGATAGCATTCCACATACTATTTCTTGAGACAGCAACATACCTTAGCTATCTTATGTGACAGTCAAGCAGTGGTCAACATCGACATTCCCTTCTGATTGCCAGCAATACGATAAAAGCATCAGTCAAATAACTTCAAGTGTACTCAGTGGTTGATGTTGACATCTTCACTTGGACTGATGTCACGTGAGGAAGTTTCGAAAAAAAATATACAGTGGCCGGGAGATACCAAATTTTAAAAAGACGAAACAGGCGTTTTCGTAACTTGTGCCAGTCAATATATATTGAAATATTATAGATTAGCAAGACATCTCTAAAAAATGAGTGTGCCTGTACAAAATATGATTCAAATGTCAGATTCAGTCTGATTTCTTGGCCATAGCCAACACTAGATGGCTCCCTACCCCAAGAAGCAGGATCAAATCATTGGGGATCAACTATATTTACTTTAATGTTTATGACAGTGACAACGCATTGGGGCATTCCCAATTTGCTCATCTTTATCAAGTGCATTCTGAGAACACTCAGCACATCTTTCTGGTATGCTTTATCACCCTTTTATAATTTTCTGGATGTTATCTTTACAATGGAGTGGAAATTCAATGCACAGGTTTCAACGCTGCAAGAGGTAGCTAGATGTAACTATGCAGCGCACACAAAATAATATCGTTTAGCCTACTAAAGACTTTTATCAAATCTGTAATTGTGACTAAGTAAGTAAAGTAAGCATTTTTATAAATAGGCTTACTACCAATACTTTTGGGGGGGATACATTAAGCTTCCACCTTTTATACCAAATGTCCAAAACTAAGTGGTTTCTCTAATTAAGCCTGTACACATTCATGTCTTGTTGCTAGGTAACACACACACGTACACGCACACACAAGACAATCTTTTTCCATTCGGGACTGGGGATGTTTCCATGTAAGGATTTATGTACGGTAATTTGGTAAACATTTCCATCCACTGAGATGCTGAACGAGCAGGACTGCTCTGGCAGGAAAGGTTCTCTGCAGACCAGCCTACACTGAAAGCATGTTGCGACTGTTTCAAATCCTCTGATCTTTGGGATTGCATTAAAATCAAGCAACATTATTTATGTTATGGAAAACATGGACCAACTAAACAATGTGGATTAGTTGGTTGCATTTTTATGGGGGAAATGTCTTCTAAAAAAATCTATAATTGTGTGACCTTGATTTTCCATTTCAGTTTAGACCATTCAGTCTGACGACATCTTCTGTTTGGGATTCTCAATGTCCGAACATATGGTTACATAAGTAAACAAAAACACAATGCTTAGGTTATGTTTAGATGTTTAGATGTCTTTGCATGTATGAATTGAAGGATTATGTTTATATGGGCCCATAGATCTGAGAATAAAAAGTTTTCCACAATCCCCACCATTTCTCTATTTATCCAATCAGTGACTCAGTCAAAGGAAAGTCAATTAAGTCTTATCAACACACTAAATAAACCATGTGCTCTTTCACTGTCCAAATCCTGCCCTCAAAATGGAAGAGCAATACTTGAACATGCCCCAGCAAGCACAGGGAACCTAGCCTGGAACGCCTGGAACCTAGCCTAGAACCTAGCCTGGAACCTAGCCTGGAACCTAGCCTGAAACCTAGCCTGGAACTTTGCCTGGAACCTAACCTAGTCCCACATCTGTTTGGGCTATTTTTTGGCGTGACATTGACCAAAAGAGTTGGCAAGACAGCACAAACAGATCTGGGACCAGGCTACGGGAATCCTCCTCCTCCTTTGTGGCCTTTTGCACAAGTCAGAGCCTTACAGCACAGTAGGCTACATGTAAATACAATATGGTTGTAAAATGATTCCTCTTTTGGCTCATAATTGGCAGAGAACGGAGGGATGATTCGGGATCGGGACATGTCAAGTCAAGGCTTTTCTTCTTCCAGAACAAGGTCAAAGGAGCGCCTAAGAACACTATATCACTGTCCCTTTTTCCTTCACTGTGTTCAAAGGGATTGTTTTCATTGTTGCAGGTGAACCAGCACTGTTTACTTTTAGCCCTGAACAAAGCAGGCCTGTTAGAAGGCTTTGGTAGGTTGGATTAAACCCTTTCTTGGTTCTGTGATTCAGCGTACTGTACTGTATGTCAGAGAGAGAGAGAGAGAGAGAGAGAGAGAGAGAGAGAGAGAGAGAGAGAGAGAGAGAGAGAGAGAGAGAGAGAGAGAGAAACCTCACTAGTAAAATATATCATGTGAGTCAGTAAACTTCTCAGGTCACAGTTCATCCCAATACAAACACAGGGTCTGCCTCGGGATCAGGCCAGGCTACTGTTCTAGTACATTATAGTCATTATAGCCAGGATACTGTTCTAATACATTATAGTCATTATAGCCAGGATACTGTTCTAATACATTATAGTCATTAAAGCCAGGATACTGTTCTAATACATTATAGTTATTATAGCCAGGATACTGTTCTAATACATTATAGTCATTATAGCCAGGATACTGTTCTAATACATTATAGTCATTATAGCCAGGATACTGTTCTAATACATTATAGTCATTATAGCCAGGATACTATTCTAATACATTATAGTCATTATAGCCAGGATACTGTTCTAATACATTATAGTCATTATAGCCAGGATACTGTTCTAATACATTATAGTCATTATAGCCAGGATACTATTCTAATACATTATAGTCATTATAGCCAGGATACTGTTCTAATACATTATAGTCATTATAGCCAGGATACTGTTCTAATACATTATAGTCATTATAGCCAGGATACTGTTCTAATACATTATAGTTATTATAGCCAGGATACTGTTCTAATACATTATAGTCATTATAGCCAGGATACTGTTCTAATACATTATAGTCATTATATCCAGGATACTGTTCTAATACATTATAGTCATTATAGCCAGGATACTGTTCTAATACATTATAGTCATTATAGCCAGGATACTGTTCTAATACATTATAGTCATTATAGCCAGGATACTGTTCTAATACATTATAGTCATTATAGCCAGGATACTGTTCTAATACATTATAGTCATTATAGCCAGGATACTGTTCTAATACATTATAGTCATTATAGCCAGGATACTGTTCTAATACATTATAGTCATTATAGCCAGGATACTGTTCTAATACATTATAGTCATTATAGCCAGGATACTGTTCTAATACATTATAGTCATTATAGCCAGGATACTGTTCTAATACATTATAGTCATTATAGCCAGGATACTGTTCTAATACATTATAGTCATTAAAGCCAGGATACTATTCTAATACATTATAGTCATTATAGCCAGGATACTGTTGTAATACATTATAGTCATTATAGCCAGGATACTGTTCTAATACATTATAGTTATTAAAGCCAGGATACTGTTGTAATACATTATAGTCATTATAGCCAGGATACTGTTGTAATACATTATAGTTATTATAGCCAGGATACTGTTCTAATACATTATAGTCATTATAGCCAGGATACTGTTCTAATACATTATAGTCATTATAGCCAGGATACTGTTCTAATACATTATAGTCATTATAGCCAGGATACTGTTCTAATACATTATAGTTATTATAGCCAGGATACTGTTCTAATACATTATAGTCATTATAGCCAGGATACTGTTCTAATACATTATAGTCATTATATCCAGGATACTGTTCTAATACATTATAGTCATTATAGCCAGGATACTGTTCTAATACATTATAGTCATTATAGCCAGGATACTGTCTAATACATACAAATATAAACAGGTCATCCAACTGTGCTAGGCCCATATCTGAAATATGCCCTTTTATAATCAAGGGGAATTCTGCTCAGTGTTGTAATGTTGCACTTCAAATCAATCAAATCAAATGTTATTTGTCACATGCTTCGTAAACAACAGGTGTGGACTAACAGTGAAATGCCTACTTACACATATTGAAATGAACTGTAGCTCTCTTTACATATGCATAGGAACAGATAATGTATGCATTCACTGCATTAGGAGATCTCACCCAGCGCTCGCTATCAATGTGGACCTGTGCTTTATCTAGTGTGTATATTGACTTAATTCTGGGGGGAATGTTAGGTAGCTGAACTTGATGGGAATGGCATTGCAATAACCGCTGGCCAGATATTGTGGCCTGTTACTCCGTTACCTGGTGGCCATCCCCAGACGCTGGGCAAACTCTAGCCGCAGGCCTTGTTTATAAACCAGGCCTTCTCTGCTTCTCCTCCCCAATGTTGCTTTTTATAAAATGACATATGAGGTTCTACGCAAACACCCCCAGCATCATCCAGATGCCCCCGAGATACTGGCCCCTTCAGAAGGGCCCTTTCTCCTCGCGACCGCCCCCAAGGCAAGCTGGGATGCCGACCGTAAATAGGTGAAATACCATGAAATCAGAGGGCACCCACAAAACAAAATAATCCACATTTATATCTGTGACTCCCTGCCTGGCTGGAGAGTATGGTTACAGTATATATGCAATGTCTATTTCTGTGCCCTTAAATAAACAGCAATTAGTCTCACCACACTCACTGGACGGGTTAATGGGAGCTTGTTTGGTATGTAAGCACAACACCTCAGCGCCTGGCTCCAGCTGATCAATAGGCAACATACACAGTGCCCACCAGGTAGGGTACGGCATGCAGCCTCGGGGCAGGTCTTTCATTAAGTGTCAATGGACATGGCAGGAACGTTGCAGAGTTCCATGAAAGGAACACTTTTTGTTTATGTTTGTTTATTTATTTATTTTCAGGGAGAGGGTGCATGCTGATAAAAATAAACATGCTAGAGTATGTAATATTGCCTCTCTCAGTCTCAGGCCCAGCCAAGGGAATGATGCCTCGTTTTCCTCCATTGAGTTGCATGATACTACCACATAAAACACTGTATCCTTGCCTTTCCCTATTCTAGCATGTACAGTGTCTTTTTTTCACATTTGCAACAATAGTAGTATTAGAAATAGGCTACATAGCCTATAATGAGGATAGTATTTAGAACTTACATTTCATAGTTTCCATTGCTCAGAATAATTGTAAAAATAACGTTTATAGGGTATTGCTTCAGTGTAGCCTATGTGTGTTTGGGTTTGTCTGACAGTTATTTCTGCTTGTTGTAATAAATCATCAGATCTATCTATATACAGGCCTCATCAACATCAACAGTTGGCCAGAGACACCTGGCTGTGTCCCATAATGTAAGTTGATTACAAAATAACAAGTCATTTGGACTGGTCTTAGGTATACTTGTGCATGAAAACTTGAGATGCTATACAATATTTGGTCATAGCACAAAATTGCCTTTTGGGCTTGCCTGCTGCTCTGCCATACGCACCACTGGTCTGACGAGCTGTCAGTAAATCCTGCCGTTGGTAGGACCCTGCAGAAATCAACCCAGCAGCTGGCTTCACCTGTTAGCATGCGCAGTTATTTTACCTGGAGTTGCGTTCCATCGCTCCACTAAATGACAAGAAGTTCCATGCCGAGAATGATATCGTATTTAAGCTGCAGCTTGCTGCTGCTTTCGGTGGCTTTCGTGGGCGCTTCACTCGCGGAGATGGTCTTCCGTTGCCCGAGTTGCACCGCCGAACGTCAGGCTGCGTGCCCGAAGCTCACCGAGACCTGTGCGGAGATAGTGCGCGAACCGGGCTGCGGTTGCTGCCCCGTTTGCGCCCGGCAAGAGGGTGAGTTATGCGGCGTGTACACCCCGAGATGCTCCAGCGGGCTCCGCTGTTACCCGAAGCCGGACTCCGATCTGCCTCTCGAGCAGCTGGTCCAGGGGCTGGGGCTGTGCGGACACAAAGTGGTCACCGAGCCCACGGGGAGCCAGGAGCACCGGGAGCAACTTAGCGGTCAGTTTCAACAAGCCTGACATACTTACAATGATATAATGGAACAGAGGATGTTTGGGAAGTATGCTCATTAGTAGTCGTAAATTAATAATTACACTGTCATTGGGATGGCTTATAGCCCTTAGCATGTACCGTATTGTGATTTATTTAATTCGCAGCAGTCTAAGCTAATGATTGTTGCGTCCATTTGCTCATAGAAACATAGAAACTGTAAGTTAACCCTGCTCTAAAACCCCTATTTATTGGAATTATTTGTTATTACACAGTTGTAACACTTTTATAACACAATTTTTACAAGGTACTTTTGCCTTTAATATGTACCGAATTGAACTGCAAATATGCTATAAGCCTATATTTGGCTTTGGGCTATATGTCCTAATCACAAATGAAAGAAACGTTTGCAGGTAGTATCATCCAACAGAAACAACCAGAAATACACTGGACTAGTTTGACTTATTGATCTCCATGTGTTGACTTATTGGGCCCTTGCTGGAATACAATAGGCTCCCTTACCTAACAATATTATTCCTGTATAACATATCTTACACTGTATAGGCAAGCGTATACTGTAAGACATACTGTATGCTTGCTTATACCCAGAAATAATATTCAGAACGTGTATTTTACACAGAAATCCCAAAACATTCCTCTTTAATTGGATAAAATGAGAGAGGAGAGAGAAGTAAAATAATGCCACATTGATTGGCAATTTGGACTTTGTCCTTTGACCCCAACCACTGTAAACTAGTCATGGAGTGTGTGTTGAAGCTTGTTCAGTATGGTGTGATTTCTACTAAACCTAATGTCAATGTCCCCATCTGCCAAATGTAACGTTTGATTCGATTATAAAGGAGAACCTGTGATTCCTGAAAAGATCAAATGGATTAGGGCCAGGACAACACAGACAGTAGGACTATAAATGCACGTGGAGTAGCCTACACATGCACATGTAGCCAGAGATAAGTTGGGAATTAGGAGGTAGTGGAACTCTTAAATAGTGTTCTAATACTATTTGTATGGTGGAACTCTTCCTGAAATAGCTACTTGCAGTATGCTTTGCTACAGCCAGATTCCACAGTCCTATCCTACAGTACAGTGAATTGCCATGACGACGTCCTATATTTCTCTGCTCAAACTGTTTCTCATCTACTCTGACTGTTTCTATGTATCCACAGCCTGGCATTTAAGGGATGGGTTACACAGTACTATTATGTACACCTGGGTTACACATGACTATTATGTACACCTGGATTACATGGTACTATTATGTACACCTGGGTTACACAGTACTATTATGTAAACCTGAGTTACACAGTACTATTATGTACACATGGGTTACACAGTACTATTATGTACACCTGGGTTACACAGTACTGTTATGTACACCTGGGTTACAAAGTACTGTTATGTACACCTGGGTTACACAGTACTATTATGTACACATGGGTTACACAGTACTATTATATACACATGGGGTTACACAGTACTAATATGTACACCGGGGTTACACAGTACTATTATGTACACATGGGTTACACAGTACTATTATGTACACATGGGTTACACAGTACTATTATGTACATCTGGGTTACACAGTATTGTTATGTACACCTGGGTTACACATTACTATTATGTACACCTGGGTTACACAGTACTATTATGTACACCTGAATTACATGGTACTATTATGTACACATGGGTTACACAGTATTGTTATGTACACCTGGGTTACACAGTACTATTATGTACACCTGGGTTACACAGTACTATTATGTACACCTGGATTACATGGGACTATTATGTACACCTAGATTACACAGTACTATTATGTACTTCAGACAGAATTCCCGGTATATTACCTTAAAAAATAAAGAAAAAGGAGGCAATGTTTACATGACCCCCTTTCAAACAGTCCCTTATTAACCACTTTCTTGCAGGTATACCCCCTTTTAAACATCCCAGTATACGGAGTGATATACACAGATTATGCAAAAAGCAGCCCTGGTTACACACGTTTCCTACACATTGTCATTGTCTAAATAGGCCGACGTGCTAAACCACTATCTATAACAACCAGATGAGACAACTCAGACCATGGTAGCCTAGCTACATCACATATCCTGTTTGTTGAAACAGAGTAAACCTTAGGATAATTAATAGCAGTAACACTAATGAAGGTATAGTTTACAAAGGGCTTGTTTAATAAAGGGTTTGTAGGGAGTTTATAGGATCAGTTTATAAGTCAAACTAAAATGCATTGGTTAGCAGTCACATCCGCTCATGTATCAAAATAATAATCACTTAACTTACCTGTCTTTCTCGTCCGGCGGAACACTCATAATACGTACAAAATGTAATGAGTTATCGCATAAAGCTTACTTCTTACTATTATTATGTGAACACACGTTATAACCAAGGAAAAATTGGTCTGCATTCTCCAAGATTGTAATTGCACTGGGAAAAGTAGAGCACCCTATATGCATTCCTTCATGCTACTCATCTCATGCTATACAGGCCTTGATGGATGACTAGCATGTAGCCTTTCATCAATGGAAGACTTGATAAGAAAACCCTCCAAAATGTCTGTGGTGCACCCGTGTCTCCTCATTATCTGAACCCTGTGGTGGATGGGCATCTTTATCAGCCCTTAATACCAGCCTACAGCTAGACAGTAACCCCCTCATTGACAATATCAAGTGGTACAACTACAGTCCATTTACTGTGACACGTCAGAGAATTATGTAAATAGAGATGTTGGTGTGAGATTGATTCCACAAAAGGCAGAAGGGGTGTATATCATATTATATAATATTAGTATGTAAAGACACGTCATAGTCAATAATACATCATGCTAATGCTAAAAAAGATTTAAGAGAAGGGTTGCTTCCCAAATGGTACACTATAATGGTCCCTGGTCAAAAGTAGTGCACTCCCTTGCAAAAGAGCCCCTGCTAAAATTAAGGGAATAGGGTGCCATTTGAGACACGACCGAGGTTCATCACTCATCCTGCCAGCAGGGTCACATCGTTGGGCTGCCACTTATCCAACAAAGAGAGGGTTACCCAACCCCCAACCCAACAAAAGACTCCCAAAAAAACTCTCAAAGCTTTACAAGGAAAACAGATCCTGACCATCTGGCTGCATCTGGGCGGTGAAATAACACGGCTCCCTAACGAGGGGCATTCATCTGTACCTGCCTGGGTCCACTGCCGGGGTGCCCAGCCCTCTAGACGGTGCCCGCGGGCCCGAAATAGCCCCAGATAATCCCCACTGCTTCTCTAAAACACAGGCATCGCTGCCTTCCACCCCTGGGGCTGCAACTTCACCCAAAGCCATGCTAAGAATCTCAGCGTGCCTCAGACGCTTTCCAGAATAAACTTCTCCCTTTCTCTTTCTCTCTCTCCCTTTCTCTCTCACTCTTCTCTCTCTCTCTCTTTCTTTCTTTCTTCCTTTCTTTCTCTCTTTCTTTCTCTCTCTCTTTCTTTCTTTCTTTCTTTCTTTCTTTCTTTCTTTCTTTCTTTCTTTCTTTCTTTCTTTCTTTCTTTCTTTCTTTCTTTCTTTCTTTCTCTCTCTCTCTCTTGCTGGCTCCCTCTTCCCTCCCTCCCCCCCTCCCTCTCTCTCCCTGGGCTTCGGTGCTTGGAGAAAACACAAACTATGTCTGAAATGTTACTGAGCTGAGTGGGGTGGAAGGGGACCTGTGAAAGGGCTTTGCAGGGGATAGGGCTGGCTTCGCCAGATGGTTTGATGTTTCTTCACGGAAGATAATGGAGTTGAAGGGGATTTGAGTGTTGCGTATGTGTGTACAGACTGAGGCCTATGCATTTGGCTGCTGCAATCACCCAAGATCTGTTGTTCATGGCTAGCCCGATGGCTGCAGGCAGAGCTACTGTCTTAGGAATTGATCCTTGTATGGTGGTGGTCTGTGTATCAAGGCCAGTTGACTTGTTACGTTGGTGCCATGACTTGGATCACATGTCTGGTGTAGGGTTGCAAAATTCCTTTAACTTTCAATAAATTCCCTGGTTTTCCAGAAATCCTGGTTGGAGGATTCCGGATTTCCTGCTTATTCCCCCCTGATTCTGGGGTCCTCCAACCGGGATTTCAGGAAAGACAGAGAAAGTATTGAACGTTAAAGGAATTTTGCAACCCTAGTCTGGTGTCCTATCATCTCTGTTAAAATAGGAGCTATGGAACATCTTCACTCTTCTCAGATGACTCCAAAATCAAAGTTAATCGGGTCTTTTCAGACCTCAAATGTGGTCTAATGTCAAGGCCACCTCTACATGCCTCAATCCCAAATGAATGGGAAAGATGGGCACCATCTCTCCTCTCTCTCTCTATTCTCTGTATGTGTGTGCTGTAATTGTCCGTGCTGCTCTGCAGGTTTGATGGGCTCCGGCTTGCCTCCGTCTCCCTGTCTCTCTGTCCTCCAGAGCCAGGTGTGTACCAAATGGCAAAATATTCCCTTTTCCCTATATAGTGCACTACTTTTGGCCAGAGTCATATAGGGATATGTAGGGGATACAGTGTCGTTTGGGACATATCCAGAGTGCCAGGTTTAGCCTGCAGTCAGTCAGTTCAGTGGTGGATAGATGCCTGGCTGGGTGCAGTCAGTGTCTACTTGTCAGGACCTGCCCAGCCCCAGCTAGCTCCACACTGTGGAGGAGCCTCTCAGGCCAGATAGCCTGGCTGTGAGGTAAACACACTTGCTCTGTGCTGACTGTGTGATTCTAGGAGGAGAGTCCTAGCAGGCCTTGTAAAGGATAATGGGAAGCAGTTATGAAGCTGGCTCTTTTTAACTACAGCTCCCCAAAGTGCTTTACTGTACAATCAATTGTGAAGGAGATACGTTATGTATACACATAAACACAGTAAAATACAGTATCGTTGACACTATACTGGCCCTAGATTGAGGTAATATTCATTTATTACACAAGAGGTCACATTGAGATTAAAGGGACAGTTAAAGGGATGAATTTAACCATAAATGTGTGTTGGTTGGACCTATCCAGTCTCCCATTCTCCATCCATGGGCCATCTGATCAGTTGACTGGAGTCTAGACTGTCAGACATGAACCTTCTCTCCTTTGTGCTGTTCTGGGAATTTGACAAGCATCAGCTATTAAAAAAGCAAAGAAGCCACTCGTCCCTTTTGTCTGCTGTATTAATTCAAGCAGTGGACCGGACAAAAAAAACAACAATGGGGCTGCAGCTCTGTTGACGTTGCAAAGCCCAGGTCCACCTCTGTGGATCGGTGGAACAGAGTGTACTGGAGGAACGGGGCCCTCTTAGAGTGGGGTCCTGACCCTGTCCGTGTGTGTCTGTGTGTGTGTGTCTCTCTCTGTGTGTGTGTGTGTGTGTCTGTGTGTTTTAATAGACTCAGACCTTCTCAGGTTTCTTCCATGAAGCTGGAATCAGTATATTACAGTTGGAGACAGTGGGGATTATCTAATAGATGAAAACAAAACAGTGTGTGTGCCTGTCTGTCTGTGTGTGTGTGTGTTTGAGTATGTAAGTGTGTATAAGTGTGTGTGTGTGTGTCTCACACCTGATTCCAGTTGACTTCTGCCCTCTGTTCTGCAACTCTGTCTTCAAAGGAAACTGAGAGCACAATACCTTTTCATGAGGAGAGCTGAAGTTAGATGTTTAGATCAGATAGTTTCATGAGGAGAGCTGAAGTTAGATGTTTAGATCTGATAGTTTCATGAGGAGAGCTGAAGTTAGATGTCTAGATCTGATAGTTTCATGAGGAGAGCTGAAGTTAGATGTTTAGATCTGAGTTTCATGAGGAGAGCTGAAGTTAGATGTTTAGATCTGATAGTTTCATGAGGAGAGCTGAAGTTAGATGTCTAGATCTGATAGTTTCATGAGGAGAGCTGAAGTTATATGTCTAGATCTGATAGTTTCATGAGGAGAGCTGAAGTTAGATGTTTAGATCTGATAGTTTCATGAGGAGAGCTGAAGTTAGATGTCTAGATCTGATAGTTTCATGAGGAGAGCTGAAGTTAGATGTTTAGATCTGATAGTTTCATGAGGAGAGCTGAAGTTATATGTCTAGATCTGATAGTTTCATGAGGAGAGCTGAAGTTAGATGTCTAGATCTGATAGTTTCATGAGGAGAGCTGAAGTTAGATGTTTAGATCTGAGTTTCATGAGGAGAGCTGAAGTTAGATGTTTAGATCTGATAGTTTCATGAGGAGAGCTGAAGTTAGATGTTTAGATCTGAGTTTCATGAGGAGAGCTGAAGTTAGATGTTTAGATCTGATAGTTTCATGAGGAGAGCTGAAGTTAGATGTTTAGATCTGATAGTTTCATGAGGAGAGCTGAAGTTAGATGTTTAGATCTGATAGTTTCATGAGGAGAGCTGAAGTTAGATGTTTAGATCTGATAGTTTCATGAGGAGAGCTGAAGTTAGATGTTTAGATCTGAGTTTCATGAGGAGAGCTGAAGTTAGATGTTTAGATCTGATAGTTTCATGAGGAGAGCTGAAGTTAGATGTCTAGATCTGATAGTTTCATGAGGAGAGCTGAAGTTAGATGTTTAGATCTGAGTTTCATGAGGAGAGCTGAAGTTAGATGTTTAGATCTGATAGTTTCATGAGGAGAGCTGAAGTTAGATGTTTAGATCTGAGTTTCATGAGGAGAGCTGAAGTTAGATGTTTAGATCTGAGTTTCATGAGGAGAGCTGAAGTTAGATGTCTAGATCTGGTAGTTTCATGAGGAGAGCTGAAGTTAGATGTTTAGATCTGATAGTTTCATGAGGAGAACTGAAGTTAGATGTTTAGATCTGATAGTTTCATGAGGAGAGCTGAAGTTAGATGTTTAGATCTGATAGTTTCATGAGGAGAGCTGAAGTTAGATGTCTAGATCTGATAGTTTCATGAGGAGAGCTGAAGTTAGATGTTTAGATCTGATAGTTTCATGAGGAGAGCTGAAGTTAGATGTTTAGATCTGATAGTTTCATGAGGAGAGCTGAAGTTATATGTCTAGATCTGATAGTTTCATGAGGAGAGCTGAAGTTATATGTCTAGATCTGATAGTTTCATGAGGAGAGCTGAAGTTATATGTCTAGATCTGATAGTTTCATGAGGAGAGCTGAAGTTAGATGTCTAGATCTGATAGTTTCATGAGGAGAGCTGAAGTTATATGTTTAGATCTGATAGTTTCATGAGGAGAGCTGAAGTTAGATGTTTAGATCTGAGTTTCATGAGGAGAGCTGAAGTTATATGTCTAGATCTGATAGTTTCATGAGGAGAGCTGAAGTTAGATGTCTAGATCTGATAGTTTCATGAGGAGAGCTGAAGTTATATGTCTAGATCTGAGTTTCATGAGGAGAGCTGAAGTTAGATGTCTAGATCTGATAGTTTCATGAGGAGAGCTGAAGTTAGATGTTTAGATCTGAGTTTCATGAGGAGAGCTGAAGTTATATGTCTAGATCTGATAGTTTCATGAGGAGAGCTGAAGTTAGATGTTTAGATCTGATAGTTTCATGAGGAGAGCTGAAGTTAGATGTTTAGATCTGATAGTTGCCTTTCCCCCTCTCCTTCTCCGTTCAGTCTTTTGTCATCATATTCTATGTCTACTGGATTGTAAACGTCAGAGGGACCCCTCTTGCTCCTTCCTTAGTGTAGAATACACTTCACTTAAGGGCCGGCCAACCCTGTTATATCTTATTTCTATCTTATAACCTATCCCTCCTCTGTCGTTAATAGTGAGTGGTATGTCACTGGATAGCCTGACAGGACAGAGAGAGTGTAAACAATACATTACTCTGAAATGTTATTAATCTAAGATTTCCTCAAAGCAAAGTCCAGCCAACTGTTTCCTCCGCCCCTGCTGTTTCTGTTATTCTGACCATTTTGATGGTCCCAGAGCCCTGGGAGAGCTGCTAGTGGGCCCTCAGCCTCCACTCTGTCTGTTGTCAAGAATAGCATGGACAGCTAGTGGACTCGCAGAGCCAGGTCCCCTGCATTGTTTGTTCTCATATCTGTGTGGAAAGTGGCTTTCAGAGGTTGATGTTTAACCACGCGTTATCTGGTCAAACTGCTGAGGACTTCTCCCTCCCTTCCCCAGATAGTGTGGTGTGTCAGTTCTGGGTTGTTGCTGTTCGAACTTTCGTTCTAAGCAGTCGAACAGGAAAGTGAGCTAGAGCCCTTTCATGACATGCCGTGACTTTGGAGGTGAGGAGGACACTCGTCATAACGGGTGAAGGTGCCCCATAGTTAACTAAATCTGCAGTGTACACAGACAGAAGCATGTGTTCACTATTGGTTATCATTCTTGGAAGTTAAAATGGAAAAAACAATCCCAAAAATTATAAGTAACAATATTTCACAATATTTTGGCGTTTATGGAAGTTTGAAAGGATTATTATTATTATTATTATTTATTTTTTTAAAGGAAAGGTCCAAAATAATAACTAAAATATTACACCTTTAAAGATGTATCTATCTATTTCCGCTGAAGAATTCACCATGTATGCCATTGCCAACTGTACGAAAGCCAAGCTGCTGGCCCTACCATTTCTCATTTCATGGAGGAATGTGCAGTATACTTAATCATTAAAATGGGTTGAGCGTTTCTGTGATGTAATGACAATATAACGACAATGTTATGACAGTGTCGTAATGAGCGATCAATTACTTTAGTGCATCTGGTTTCCATAGAGCTGTTTTGACTGTGTTTGTGTATGTGTGTGTGTGTGTATGTGCATGTGTGTGAATCTGTGCATGCGTCTGTGTGTGCGTGCGTGTTTGTCCCTCAGGGGAGGTGGTCGACCTCCTGGACACGGGCCTGACGGAGATCCCCCCGGTGAGGAAGGCCACTAAGGACAGCCCGTGGCTGGGGCCCAAGGAGAGTGCCATGCGTCAGCACCGACAGGAGATGAAGACCAAGATGAAGAGTAACAAGGCGGAGGATCCCAAAACACCCCGCGCCAAGCAGGTTAGTAAACACCTAGTAGTAAACAGTTAGGCCACACCCCTATTCCCTTTATATGGGCCCTGATTAAAAGTTGTGCATTATATAGGGAATAGGGTGCCATTTGGGATGCAGCCTTAGTAAACCGTGACCATTGGTGGGTCACCTCTCTTAGTAAACAGTTAGTGAACCTGGGATCATGATTGGCAGTGGCCATGTCCCTTTAGGAAGGTGAGAGTCAGTCTTAACATAACCTAGTGCACTGCTGCCATCTTCTGGAGCGTACCTGATGGTGTCAAGCAACTAACAATGTCTTACTGCCAATTTGGACAATTAAGGCCAAGGCCAGCGTTTTCAAGCGGAAAATGTAGATAAGCATTTCTATTGGACAAGATAGCACCTTCGTTTGACAATGTTTGCCCTCATTTGAGGCTTATTGAACGTGACCATGGGAAGATGTAAATGTTTCACATGACAGTTCAAGACCCTACTGTTGAAAATGCGGTATTGTTTCCTTGAAGTCGAGCCTGGTGTCCCGTTGTTGACTGACCTAGGAAAATACTTTGGTAGCACTTTATAATAACACCTTGTAATAAAGCATTTATAATGGATTAGTAAATAATTTATTCATCATTACTCCCACATTTGTAAATGTTATTAAGACAGGTATTCACACATTTATGAATAACTATGTCATAATAATTAATAAGATCGTTGGTAAGACGTTTAATATCGGTCCTTATAAACCATTTACTAATCATTAGTTAAGTATTTTTGTGTGGCCTCATTTAAAGTAAGGGCTATTTATACTTTATAAATGCTTTATAAATGTTTTGAGTGACAGTGTAATTTCTCACAAAATGATGGACATGCCATTGGTAGACATTCCAGCAGTACCTGAATAAACGATTTACTAATCTATTATAAATGCTTTTATTACAAGGTGTTATTATAAACTGCTACCAGTACTTATTTTCCCACATTTAGTGATTTTCCTTGAGGATAATGATTTTGGCATTTCACGGATGCCAAGTTTAAAATAGAACCATTTGCCCTGGATATTAGCTAGTCTTGGTGACAATCAGGTGCTTTGGCAATAATCCACAAATGGTATTAGTAATGAAAATATAATTTATTTTCAGTTATACCCTTTCTGAGTTATTCTCAGAAACATTATTCATTTTCATGTGAATTAATAATAGTATTTTATCTTTTGGTAGTGCTGTTCATTTAATTTCCTATGGATTATTATTCCTCAGAGAATCCAGCTCCCAACCTTTGGAGATCATTTTGGAGCATGTTATCTTCATTTTATCAACCAGTGGTCTGTAGGCATTGCTGGGTCATTAATCATGTAGTCTCCTTCGGCAGACGGTTTGCCTCCCACAATGTATCCGATGTTCCAGCGCACACGTCTGCTGACAATACCAGCGTTGGTTGGACAGGAGGCGGAAATGGGACTCGCGCAGGAAATCAGTCCAGAGCCTTTCCGTACATGTCCTGCCGCAAACATTAGCCTACCACCGGACTCAAAATTGGTATCTTAGCTAGATATTTTCAATGAGTGTATTTGCAAATAAGTTGTTTGCTTGTGCCATGACAGCTAACGTTAGCGTTACAAGTTTACAATGTTATTTTTCACGAGCACAATTGCCGTCTGCATTTTAAGCCAAGTCAAACCAAACTTGTGAATTATTCTGAGAGTTATCTGTCTGAAGAGCACCCTCCCCGGAATTGAGGTAGATATGTACATATAGGTAGAAATAAGGTAACAGATAGTAAACAGTAGCAGCAGTGTATGTGGTCCTCTGTAGCTCAGCTGGTAGAGCACGGCGCTTGTAACGCCAAGGTAGTGGGTTCGATCCCCGGGACCACCCATACACAAAAAAAAAAAATGTATGCACGCATGACTGTAAGTCGCTTTGGATAAAAGCGTCTGCTAAATGGCATATTATTATTATTAAAAAAGTTTGTGCAAAAAAGGTCAATGCAGGTAGTCTGGGTAGCTATTTGGTTAACTGTTTAACTAATTATTTAGCAGTCTTATGACTTGGGGGTAGAAGCTGTTCAGGGTCCTGTTGATTCCAGACTTGGTGCATCGGTACTACTTGCCATGTGGTAGCAGAGAGAACAGTCTATGACTTGGGTGGCTGGAGTCTGACAATTTTTAGGGCCTTCCTCAGACACCGCCTGGTATAAGGTCCTGGATGGCAGGGAGCTCGGCCCCAGTGTAATAGTCAGACTATTAATCATGTGAATGGTGTTGCCTGTTGCTCCAAGGTCTGAGGTTTCCTAGACTATTAATCATGTGAACGGTGTTTCTGTTGCTCCAAGGTCTGAGATTTCGGAGCCTATTAATCATGTGAATGGTGTTGCCTGTTGCTCCAAGGTCTGAGATTTCCTAGACTATTAATCATGTGAATGGTGTTGCCTGTTGCTCCAAGGTCTGAGATTTCGGAGCCTATTAATCATGTGAATGGTGTTGCCTGTTGCTCCAAGGTCTGATGTTTCCTAGACTATTAATCATGTGAATGGTGTTGCCTGTTGCTCCAAGGTCTGAGATTTCCCAGACTATTAATCATGTGAATGGTGTTGCCTGTTGTTTACTGTAGACTCAGTGTCAGCAGGAGCTGGACCAGGTGCTGGAGAGGATATCTAAGATGCCCTTCAGAGATAACCGAGGCCCACTGGAAGACCTGTACGCCCTGCACATCCCCAACTGTGACAAGAGGGGGCAGTATAACCTCAAACAGGTGACTAAACCCTGCACAACCCCAACTGTGACAAGAGGGGGCAGTATAACCTCAAACAGGTGACTACACCCTGCACATCTCCAACTGTGACAAGAGGGGGCAGTATAACCTCAAACAGGTAACTACTCACTCTTACTCCATGGCCCAGGAGCATCCACATAGGTGCCCACGCACACACGCACACACACACGCACACACACACACACATACATACACACACACTAACATGTTCTTTCTGTGTTTCAGTGTAAGATGTCTCTGCACGGCCAGAGGGGGGAGTGCTGGTGCGTCAACCCACACACCGGTCGGCCCATCCCATCAGCCCCCACCGTGAGGGGAGACCCAAACTGCAGCCAGTACGTAAGAGGACCAGAGATGGACACTCCCGCCTCAGCCCAGAAATAGTACGGCCCTGATTCTCCCTTTGATCGGCCTGAGTCTTAAAAGACAACAGGAAGCAGTATTCTAAACACTTAAGTAAGCTATCAAAATGTCTGTGTGTCTGTTTCTGTTTCTGTGTATAGTTTTTTTTGGTATTACAATCAATTCTCAGCGATATTGTTCAATGTAACCACCATAATGTGTCTTGGCTTGAGAACAAACTCCACTGTAAGGGCATAGGATGTAACAGGCGACAAAGATTCAACCCATTCTTCTTTGCAATTTCAAAGGAAGTCAGTGTTTGACTGGTATTTTCATTGATCTCTCTCTCTTTCTCTCCCTCTCTCTCTCTCTCCTTCCCCCCGTAGCTTTTCTGTGGTGAACAAAGTCTAATGAGAAGAATGTTTACTATGGGCTGAATTCTAACTAGAAATCTGTGTCCATCTCAGACTTTTGTGTAAAAATCAAGCATTGATGTCAATGGGCGATTTGCATGGAAATTCCAAGTATATGCACATTTGGTAATTAGTATTCGGCCTCTATGAACCTCTTGTATTCAATGTATCTGTAGTAGGGAATCTAGAGAAATGTTGTCGTGGAAAACGTGATTTGACTTATATGAAAGAGAATATGCTAAGCAAAAAACAAAACGGCGAATTGACGCTTTAAGGGATTAGTGTCTTACTTAACCCTTAAAGTGTTTGTATGGCTGTGTTTACACTGGTAGCCCAATTCTGATCTTTTGCCACTAATTCGTCTTTCGACCAATCAGATCTTTTGCCCATAATTGGGCAAAAGATCAGAATTGGGCTACCTGTGTAAACGCAGCTCAAGTGTCTTACCTTCTGGTGCTGGAAAGTGAACATGTCAAATGTTTGGTGGTTGTGTACTCAACTCAACCTACCGTTTGTTTGTATTACAGTGTTCTATGCCTTCAGGTTGGTAGGCTACTATGACTGTGATACCTACCTTCTATAGCCTTTGGAATACACATACGTCTTCTATACACTGTAGGAAAACCACATAGACAACGTCTTGTTACGAACACAAATACACGTTTTAGAATTCCTCGTTAATAGGAACACAAATAGAAATGTAGATTGTTTTTGTGATAAAGAACGTCTTGTTATAAGATGAAGTACATGATTAAATGGATGGTAACTTCCTGTAAGTTGATTGTGTATTCATTTGAGCATATGCCCTGGTATCTTGTGTCTCATTTTCTTATTGGAGGTCTACAATGGCTTGCGAAATTATTCACCCCCCTTGGCATTTTTTCTATTTTGTTGCCTTACAACCTGGAATTAAAATGGATTTTTTGCGGGGTTTGTATCATTTGATTTACACAATATGCCTACCACTTTGAAGATGCAAAATATGTTTTATTGTGAAACAAACAAGAAATAAGACAAAAAAACTGAAAACTTGAGCGTGCATAACTATTCACCCCCCCCCCCCCCAAAGTCAATACTTTGTAGAGCCACCTTTTGCAGCAATTACAGCTGCAAGTCTCTTGGGGTATGTCTCTATAAGCTTGGCACAGCTAGCCACTGGGATTTTTGCCCATTCTTCAAGGCAAAACTGCTCCAGCTCCTTCAAGTTGGATGGGTTCCGCTGGTGTACAGCAATCTGTTCTCAATTGGATTGAGGTCTGGGCTTTGACTAGGCCATTCCAATACATTTAAATGTTGCCCTTTAAACCACTTGAGTGTTGCTTTAGCAGTATGCTTAGGGTCATTGTCCTGCTGGCAGGTGAACCTCCGTCCCAGTCTCAAATCTCTGGAAGAATGAAACAGGTTTCCCTCAAGGATTTCCCTGTATTTAGCACCATCCATCATTCCTTCAATTCTGACCAGTTTCCCAGTCCCTGCCGATGAATAACATCCCCACAGCATGATGCTGCCACTACCATGTTTTACTGTGGGGATGATGTTCTTGGGGTGATGAGGTGTGTTGGGTTGGCGCCAGACATAGCGTTTTCCTTGATGGCCAAAAAGCTCAAATTTAGTCTCATCTGACCAGAGTACCTTCTTCCATGTGTTTGCTTATTTTTTTCCTTAAGCAATGGGTTTTTTCTGGCCACTCTTCCGTAAAGGCCAGCTCTTGTTGAGTGTACGGCTTAAAGTGATCCTATGGACAGATACTCCAATCTCCGCTGTGGAGCTTTGTAGCTCCTTCAGGGTAATCTTTGGTCTCTTTGTTGCCTCTGATTAATGCCCTCCTTGCCTGGTCCATGAGTTTTGGTGGGAGGCCCTCTCTTGGCAGGTTTGTTGTAGTGCCATATTCTTTCCATTTTTTATAATGGATTGAATGGTGCTCCGTGGGATGATCAAAGTTTCTGATATTTTTTTATAACCCAACCCTGATCTGTACTTCTCCACAACTTTATCCCTTACCTGTTTGGAGAGCTCCTTGGTCTTCATGGTGCCGCTTGCTTGGTGGTGCCCCTTGCTTAATGGTGTTGCAGATTCTGGGGCCTTTCAGAACAGGTGTATATATACTGAGATCATGTGACACTTAGGTTGCACACAGGTGGACTTTATTTAACTAATTATGTGACTTCTGAAGGTAATTGGTTGCACCAGATTTTATTTAGGGGCTTCATAGCAAAGGGGGTGAATACATATGCACACACCACTTTTCCATTATTTATTTTTTAGAATTTTTTTAAACAAGTATTTTTTTTTTTTCACTTCACCAATTTGGACTATTTTGTGTATGTCCATTACATGAAATCCAAATAGAAATCCTTTTAAATTACAGGTTGTAATGCAACAAAATAGGAAAAACGCCAAGGGGGATGAATAAATTTGCAAGGCACTGTAGGTGTAGATAAGCCATCGTATTTCATGGTACAGTACAACCCATTTCGTTATGAGCTCACAAGGCAAAACCCACATGATTGCATATGTTCAGGTGTTTTATGATGGTTGGCAGACAGTGCTTTGTATGTAAGGAAATTCTTCTACGTTTCTTTATGTGGTATGGTAGCTATGGTAATTGGATCTTCTGGTAGACAATAATTTGAAGCCAGCAGCAGGTGTATAGGAAACATGCATTAAGGATTACAAATTTGTAGAAATCTGGTAACTTTCCCCAAATTCCCAGGTTTTCCAGAAATCCTCATTGGAGGATTCCGGATTTCCTGCTTATTCCCTCCTGAATCTGGGAATCTTCCAACTGGGATTCCTGGAAAATCTGGGAATTTGGGGAAAGTTACCGGGATTTTTGCAACCCTACTTCCACAGTATAGAGCAAACAAAATGCATAAAAAACCTTCCCATACATGAATACATCACTTTATTAAAATAAATGCTTTGTCATTACAAAAAAGACAAGGTTAAAGTACATCAATTACACAGTGAATAAATATGACATATTTGTGATATTCACATAGATTTGTTAGTAACACTTCACTTAATGCCAACAGGTATAATACATCGTAAGACTTGTCATAAGCATGTATGACCCGCTTATAACGTCTTACCATCGTCTCTGATGGACACTGACTAAACGGCTGTTATCAGCTTGTTAAAAAATTGCAGCATAGAAGCATTATACCGGTTGGCTTTGAGTAAACTGTTACCCATTTGTTTCCTATATGCTTTTTTATCACGAGTATGGAATGTTTGAGATTTCATGGTCTTTCATACAAGCAAGCTTAAGACTGAGTTGAGAAACCTTTCCAAGTCTCCTATGCATTCTAGTGGGAGGCATAGACTGTACACAGAGCCCCTGTCAAAGCTATCGTCATGCTACCATACCCTGAAAACAGGGCTGTCTATGTCAAGGAATGTCAACGAAATGTTTTGAGCTTCAATAAAATCAGTAGACGTCTGATTTAAGATCATGTTCACAAACGGGACGTAGGATCAAAAAGTATCATCATGGTCTTATATCGTGTAGACTTATATCTTCACACTCGTCAACTCATGGGTCTCTAGCAACCAATCTCCAAATCCATATTCTGCTAAAATGTCCTCGCTCAACGACAAGGCCTGTTAATCTGTATGTAAATCTGGATTCAAAGTCATGAGAGAGAGAAGGCACTGAGATTTACATAGAAACCCAAAGAGCCACACCTTTCCAGGGGTCATATAGTAGAGTCCTAGGCAGAAGACTGTTGTGGTCAGACAGGAGGCTACGAGACGTCAATAGAAACTACGTGCAAGATTTGCATGCAATTTGAGTCTGTGTTGGACTTTTCAAAGCACCTGTACTTTCTACTTTCTTGGCTGTCGTTTATAAATGACAAAACAAGCAAATTACTGTTATGATGTGTTTTTGAGATGACCTTTAAAAAATATATACTTCACTGAAGGTAAGGCTTAAGAGACACAATACAGACTACTAAAGGAGAAAGTTAAGGAGGCACTCTCACACACACACACACACACACACACACACAATAATTTTATACAGTCACCCCTATGAAAATATACTGAGATAAAACCCATCAGAAGTAGCAGTTGATGGGTTTATTAAGATAGCTACTGTAACTACTCTGTAACAACCCAACAGAAGTAGCAGTTGATGGGCTTATTAAGATAGCTACTGTAACTACTCTGTAACAACCCAACAGAAGTAGCAGTTGATGGGCTTATTAAGATAGCTACTGTAACTACTCTGTAACAACCCAACAGAAGTAGCAGTTGATGGGCTTATTAAGATAGCTACTGTAACTACTCTGTAACAACCTATTGTACATTTTATATGAGCAGTTAATAGTTCTTAAGACCCTCAACTCAGAACAATCTGTGAGACAAAGTGGAAGAAGGGCCGGACTGAAAAAAAAGCTATTCTCATCTCATTGCACTCAGAAGGATATATAAGGACATAGGCCCAAACTCAGACAGTAGAGTCACTGAGGTTCTCTTGTAGGGAAGTGCTCTGATGGGACAAACATTTGGATGAAGAGAACAGAGTTACGTTTAAATACGACCCCAGATCACTGTGCTCCTCAGTAAAGAGTTCATGTCAACATCACGATAATAAGATAGGTGAAAAAAAAAAGCTTTACTCTTTAGCCTTAAAACTTTGTTTAAACAGAATCTAATATAATTTGGACCTCTGACTGTGGCTTCTGTTGTATCAATCTATTATCAACACAATTTAAGTCAGAGAACATTGTTATATGTGCTTTAAAGGGAGGTTATAGGTAATCTCAGTATAGGTGGATGTATAGTTTAAAACTGCGTGTATGTACTGTATCTGTGCCCTGCTTTCCTGATTTGATTGGCTTTTGCATATTTTGCATGTACACGTGATTGGCAGGAGGAGGGGTGAAGGGAGGCGGGCCTTGGCTCATGACAGGTGACCACATTGGCCATCTCTCATTGGTTTTTGTTGCTGTTGCTCTCCGGGTCTTTGCACTGGATGTCCCCTCCACTGTAGTCAGTTCCGGGGAGCTGCACTCCGAAGCGGTCCACACACCAACAGATCCCCCGCTTCCGCCCACGTGATGGCTTACACTGCAGGAGGAGAGGAAGGGAATAAGATGGAATACAATGAAATTAAATAGAATAGGATAGTATAGAATAGGATAGAATAGGATAGAATCAAATAGAACATAATAGCATAGAATAGGATAGAATCAAATAGAACATAATAGCATAGAATAGGATAGAATAGGATAGAATAGGATAGGATAGGATCGGATAGGATAGGATAGGATAGAATACAATAGAATAGGATAGGAATACAATGAAATTAAATAGGATAGGATAGGATAGGATAGAATAGGATAGAATAGAATGGAATAGGATAGAATAGTATTGGATATAATAGTATAAGATATAATGGAATAGGATAGAATAGGATAGAATGTATAGAATATGATAGAATAGAATATGATAGGATAGGATAGGATAGAATGGAATAGGATAGAATAGGATAGAATAGGATAGAATGAATAGAATACGATAGAATAGAATACGATAGAATAGTGTAGGATAGAATAGTCCATGGGTACCTGCTTGTGCTTGAAGAATCCCTTCTTGTCACAGTTGGGGAGGTATAGGGAGAGAGCCAGGACTCTAGATGTGTTTTTCATCCTCTGAATGATCCCGTCCAGCTTTCTCCTGCAGGATCCCTACACACACATACAGGGTCATAGTTTAGGGCAAGTATGGCGTGTGTGTGTGCGCGTATGTCTGCGTGTGTGTTTGCCTGTGTGTGTGTGTGTCTGCATGTATGTCTGCGTATGCACTGAATATATGTTGAACTTACAAACTCAGGCTGCAGTTTGTCCAGGGCATGGGTTGAGTGGTCGAGGCCTCTGACAAAGTGGAGCTTGGCCTGCTGTCTCTTGCGGTCTTTAGCCTGTCTCATGGCCTGAGCCTTGCGGCTGCTGATGTGGTCTCTGCCCCCGTACAGAGGCACCTTGGCCTGGGGCAGCAGGGACTCTGGAACTTCTGCTAACATAGCTTCCTCTGGAGAATAACCGTCTGGGGAGACAGAGAGACAGAGAGGATGATGATGGTGGTTGCGGTGGTGGCGAGGAAGAGGAAGAGAAGGAGGATGATGCATGAGCTCCACCTGAGACTCACAGTCAGAGAGTGAGAGAGACAGATGAGGAAGAGGAGGAGGAGGAGGAGGAGGAGGATGTAGGAAGAGTGGGACACTGTCAAGGTCTTTCACATCGGTGCAGATGAAGGAAAAGAGATGAATAGAGGAAGCAGGTTTAGACCTTTCCTAACACTAGAGGGACACCTTGCGGTTTTCCCAATCAAGAAATCCAGCCCAGAGTCATTTCACAGCTCTCCAGCTGACTCATACAATATTGGCCTACTTCTCACATGGTCAGTCAGTGGTTAAGGGAGTTGTTCGCCACGGTCCATTTACAAGCATTTCTCCTTCTAATCCTTTTCTCTCTTTCCCCCACCCAGTGGTGGAAAAAGTACCCAATTGTCATACTTGAGTACTCAAGTAAAAGTGAAAGTCACCCAGTAAAATACTACTTGAGTAAAAGTCTAAAATGATTTGGTTTTAAATATGCTTAAGTATTAAAAGTAAATGTAATTGCTAAAATATACTTATGTATCAAAAGTAAAAGTATAAATCGTTTCAAATTCCTTATATTAATCAAACCAGATGACACCATTTTCTTGTTTTTATAATTTACGGATAGCCAGGGGCACACTCCAACACGCAGACATCATTCGCAAACGAAGCATGTGTGTTTAGTGAGTCCGCCAGGTCAGAGGCAGAAGGAATGACAGGGATGTTCTCTTGAGAAGTGCGTGAATTGAACCATTTTCCAGTCCTGCTAAGCATTCTAAATATTAGATGAAGAGTAATTTTAGGTGTCAGGGAAAATGTATTGAGTAAAAAGTACATGATTTTCTTTAGGAACGTAGCGAAGTAAAAGTATAAGTTGTCAAAAATAGAAATAGTAAAGTACAGATACCCAAAAAAACTACATAAGTAGTACTTTAAAGTATTTTTACTTAAGTATTTTATACCACTGCCCCCACCCTCTATCTCGCTCTCTCCTGCCTCTCCTCCAACACTACCGCTCTCTCTCTCATTTTAAACTGGACAACTACAAATCTTGTGTACATATTTACTAATTTATGGCATTGAATTGACTCCATATAATATATGGAGTGATGAATGCCATAAATGCCATAAATCAGTTAATATGTATACAAGATTTGTACAGTGGAGTTATTGCATGCGAGGGGGAGATTTCCTTTTGCAGTGTCCCTGGCTTGTAGCTGGGGCTAAAAGGGAGCAGAATGTAAACTGTGACATAGCTGGATTAGGGCCAAGAGAGTGGTGTGGTCTATCATGTCAATGCAACGGTCCTCTCAAGTCAATGCTTGGCACATGCAATCTCAAGTCAATACTTGGCACATGCAATCTCAAGTCAATACTTGGCACATGCAATGGAAGTCATGAGTTTTAAACTGGGTCATCCAATGAACATACAGCATTCTACTCTCTCTCTCTCTCTCTCTCTCTCTCTCTCTCTCTCTCTCTCTCTCTCTCTCTCTCTCTCTCTCTCTCTCTCTCTCTCTCTCTCTTTCTCTCTTTATCCTTCCTCCTTCCCTGCATCCACTCCTCCCCCTCTCGCTCTCTCATTCTCCTCCCCTATCTCCCTTTCTCCTCTCTCTCTCTACCCCTTAGATGTGAATGACAAATGCGAACAGCTCCTATAAAACTGTCAGGAATCTCTGTGTCTTGCCAAATCCAAATGTCCACATCTCTACATGAATATTTCAGCAACCCACTTCACCTGTCATAAAGATATTAACACTGACTAAAGAGAGACCATATGCAGCAGGGGCATATCTATAAGCATAAGGAATGTTTCATTACAACAAGATGATTTCTTGCAGTTACTGGCCAAGATACAGTATCTCTCAATCTGGGAACATGAAAAAACAGTACCAGAGCATTACTGAGCCAAAGTGTCAGGGAATAGCTGAAGTTGCCTCAAATCACTGATCTCACAATATTAATGTTAGGATTTGGGGATGGTAAGCTGATCCTAGATCTGTGTGTTTCCATACACTGAGTATACAAAACATTAAGAACACAAGCAGGTGTTCTTTCCATGACCTAGACTGACCAGGTGAATCCAGGTGAAAGCTATGATCCCTTATGGATGTCACTTGTTAAATCCACTTCAATCAGTGTAGATGAAGGGGAGGAGACAGGTTAAACAAGGATTTTTAAGCCTTGAGACAATTGAGACATGGATTTTGTATGTGTGCCATTCAGAGGGTGAATGGGCAAGACAAAACATTTAAGTGCCTTTGAACAGGGTATGGTAGTAGGTGCGAGGCGAACCGGTTTGTGTCAAAAACTGCTATGCTGCAGGGTTTTTCACGCTCAACAGTTTCCTGTGTGTATCAAGAATGTTCCACCACCCAAAGGACTTCTAGACAACTTGACACGACTGTGGGAAGCATCGGAGGCAACATGGTCCAGCATCCCTGTGGAACGCTTTCAATACCTTGTAGAGTCCATGCCCCGACGAATTGAGGCTTTTCTGGTTCCACTAAATATTAGGAAGGTGTTCTTAATGTTTGGTGTACTCAGTGAATAGTGTAACTGCTATCTATCTATCCAGTGTCACACAGTTCACAGCCCACACACACACACACACACACACACACACATACACACAAACACACACACACACCCCTCTAAAGATCTAATTTAACTGTACTGTATATAACAATATGTATATATGAATAGTGTGTAAATAGTATTGTTTGTTGTCTCTTGGTGTCTTTCCTATATATGACTCTTATTTTTTGTATTTTATTTTATTTTGAATGTAATGTAATATCTTCTGTTGTTCTTGTCTATTACTGTTCTGTACTTTGTCATGTATTTTATGTGTTTCATGTGGACCCCAGGAAGAGTAGCTGCTGCAAGTGCAGTAGCTAATGGGGATCCTAATAAACTAAACTATACCTCACTAAGCAGGCGATAGAGTGGTAGGTCACTGGAGATGAGAATATCTCTTGTGACATCATCGCTCCCCTAGATTATTCTCAGAAAAGAGAATTCCCTCCTCGGTCCTCCGGTTCCGCTGACACAATTTCTCCCCCGAAGCTGGAGCGTAGGCAGCATAGCCCAGCCGGCGTATAAAACCCAATCAAGTCCTCACTTCCTAATCTGTCCCTCTCTAATCTTGCCAGTGCTGACTGAGGGATTCAGAGGGTTGTGATGCATTTCCTGATCTGGGCGAATTTGATGCTCTCGAAATCCCACAGATTTAGTTGTAACGAAAAGACTCCTTATCCACTTCCTCTCTCTCTCTCAGTCTTTATCTCTCTACCTCCCTCCCTCCCTCTCTCTCTGTCTATCTCTCTCTCTCTCTCTCTCTCTCTCTCTCGCTCTCTCGCTCTCTCGCTCTCTCTCTCTCTCTCTCTCTCTCTCTCTCTTTATCTCTCTCTCTTTCTCTCTCTCTCTTTCTCTCACTCGCTCTCTGTCTCACTCTGTCTTTATCTCTCTCTCTCTCCCTCTCTCTCTTCCCTCTTGCCCTCTGTCCTCTCTTAATTCTCACACGCTGCAGGAAATGAGAAGAGGTGGTAAATCTTATCCAGCAGCAGGCTGGCAGTCAGAGAGACGCGCTCGGCTAACATTCTGCTGAATCACTGCACAGCTTAAAGATGATGACGGAGGGAGAGATGGAAAGAGGGAGAGGGGAAAGGAAGGAAAGAAGGAGGGGGGATTTAGAGGAGAGAGAGCTAGAGAAAGGATATTGGTGAAGGAGAGCAGGAGAAAGAGGTGAGAAAGAGTGGGAGGAAGAAATCTAGCCAGAGATAGATGAAGAGATGACTTACTGCAGGGGAGGCTGAGGGAAGGGGGGAAGGGGGGGAGACATGGAAATGGAGAGGGGGAAGGTTGAGGGGGAGGAGGGAAAAGCGCTGATCCCTCTCTCTTCAACAAATTTCAGGAGAGAAAATTAAAACTAGGGCTTAGGGGAAAACTGCTGTGAAAGAACGTGACACTTGAGAAACCCTCTGACTAAGTTTTAATGTGTCAGACACAGTGACTGTCCCTCAGATGGCCCTCTAAAGAGCTGAGGCTCTAAAATGTTTGGAATCTTCTTCAGGTTTCATGTACTCATGTTGCCCAAGGCACTTCGTCACTCATGCCAAGAAGATGCCCTTGAAAACCCCTGATTTTCAGCTCTCAGCTGTGTGTTATCAATCAAAAAATCTTAGCAATACATGGTGGATTTGGAATACATTACAGGGTGTGGTGTTTTTATGTGTGTGTGTGTGTGTGTGTGTGTGTGTGTGTGTGTGTGTGTGTGTGTGTGTGTGTGTGTGTGTGTGTGTGTGTGTGTGTGTGTGTGTGTGTGTGTGTGTGTGTGTGTATCCATGTCTAACAAATTGGATAATCTGCCGATGTAGTCCACATATTGTAAATGTTAAATAAATAAACATTTGAATATATTATAAATCAATGCATATTAATGAAGAGTCATATTTACCCCTGCCTGGATGCAGCGGCTTGTACATATTCTCGTTGGCGCACACTCCTCTCCCGTGGAGGAGCGCGTGCAGCGGTTTCTCCTCCCCGCTCTTCGGCAGGCACCGGAGCCCGTGCGTGCAAGTTCCCGTGTACACGCCGCACGACTGGCCCTCGGGGAGTGCGCAAGTCAGGCAGCAACCACAGCCAGGCTCCTTCACCAGCTGGCATCCCACCGGTACTGGCGGACACATCGACAGAACCTTCTGGTCACACGGTTCGCACGGTACGAACGAGCCCAAACAACCCGACTCGCTTAAGAGAAGCGTTGCCAGGAGTGAAAAACTAACCAGCATATTGTTTCAAATTAAAATGATTACAAACATAAAACAACTATAATCAACTACTATTTGTATTGCATGGAACGCTTTGCTTTTGATCATCGGGGTTTTGGAGCAAAAGTCCTTGAAAGAGTCACCATCCACAGGTGCCCACTGCCTGCGTGCGTAAGTGCGTAAAAGTCCCTTAACCACTGTATCGGATGCTTAGGTTCCACTCTTCACTCGCGCGAAGTGGCTGAGTTGTATTTATTGTGTTAAAGTCCAAGTATATTCGAGTTTAGATTGTCGACCGCGAAACAGCCCGAGTCTTCTACTTTTGGGCTTTCAAATGTCCTTTTACATCAATTGTCTCCAAATGAAGAAGAAAAACAGCAGGGATTCTCTCTGTCTTGTAGAAGAACCAATCTCTGTAGGCTGCCCTCCCCGCACGGTTTCTGCACATACAGTATAATATGTGGCTTTGAGTTTGCCTTTTTAAAAACTGCCAGAGGCGAATCCTGTAAAGATGGGTATATGTCAAACGACGTTGATGGGGGAGGGCGCACTTGTCAACTACGTGCGGTGCTGTTGATTGTACAGGGCGGGTCCTGGCAAGTCCCTTGACTTCTACTGCTGAGGGCAAAAAAAAAAAAATAAAATGACTGAGACCACAATGTTTTGGGGTGGATCTGTAAGTGCTGGATGTCCTCTGTATTAATCATGGACATTGACAGGGAATAAATACAGTGAGGGAAAAAAGTATTTGATCCCCTGCTGATTTTGTAGGTTTGCCCACTGACAGAGAAACGATCAGTCTATAATTTTAATGGTAGGTTTATTTGAACAGTGAGAGACAGAATAACAATAAAAAAATCCAGAAAAACGCAGGTCAAAAATTTTATACATTGATTTGCATTTTAATGAGGGAAATAAGTATTTGACCCCCTCTCAATCAGAAAGATTTCTGGCTCCCAGGTGTCTTTTATACAGGTAACGAGCTGAGATTAGGAGCACACTCTTAAAGGGAGTGCTCCTAATCTCAGCTTTTTACCTGTATAAAAGACACCTGTCCACAGAAGCAATCAATCAATCATATTCCAAACTCTCCACCATGGCCAAGACCAAAGAGCTCTCCAAAGATGTCAGGGACAAGACTGTAGACCTACACAAGGCTGGAATGGGCTACAAGACCATCACCAAGCAGCTTGGTGAGAAGGTGACAACAGCTGGTGTGATTATTCGCAAATGGAAGAAACACAAAATAACTGTCAATCTCCCTCGGCCTGGGGCTCCATGCAAGATCTCACCTCGTGGAGTTGCAATGATCATGAGAACGGTGAGGAATCAGCCCAGAACTACACGGGAGGATCTTGTCAATGATCTCAAGGCAGCTGGGACCATAGTCACCAAGAAAACAATTGGTAACACACCAAGCCGTGAAGGACTGAAATCCTGCAGTGCCCGCAAGGTCCCCCTGCTCAAGAAAGCACATATACAGGCCCGTCTGAAGTTTGCTAATGAACATCTGAATGATTCAGAGGAGAACTGGGTGAAAGTGTTGTGGTCAGATGAGACCAAAATCGAGCTCTTTGGCATCAACTCAACTCGCCGTGTTTGGAGGAGGAGGAATGTTGCCTATGACCCCAAGAACACCATCCCCACCGTCAAACATGGAGGTGGAAACATTATGCTTTGGGGGGACAGGACAACTTCACCGCATCAAAGGGACGATGGACGTGGCCATGTACCGTCAAATCTTGGGTGAGAACCTCCTTCCCTCAGCCAGGGCATTGAACATGGGTTGTGGATGGGTATTCCAGCATGACAATGACCCAAAACACACGGCCAAGGCAACAAAGGAGTGGCTCAAGAAGAAGCACATTAAGGCCATGGAGTGGCCTAGCCAGTCTCCAGACCTTTTAATCCCATAGAAAATTTGTGGAGGGAGCTGAAGTTTCGAGTTGCTAAACGTCAACCTCGAAACCTTAATGACTTAGAGAAGATCTGCAAAGAGGAGTGGGACAAAATCCCTCCTGAGATGTGTGCAAACCTGGTGGCCAACTACAAGAAACGTCTGACCTCTGTGATTGCCAACAAGGGTTTTGCCACCAAGTACTAAGTAATGTTTTGCAGAGGGGTCAAATACTTATTTCCCTCATTAAAATGCAAATCAATTTATAACATTTTTGACATGCGTTTTTCTGGATTTTTTTGTTGTCATTCTGTCTCTGTTCAAATAAACCTACCATTAAAATTAAAGACTGATCATTTCTTTGTCAGTGGGCAAACGTACAAAATCAGCAGGGGATCAAATACTTTTTTCCCTCAGCGCCGGAGAAGATGGCTGCTGTTTTACAGCCCTCTAACCAATTGTACTATTATGTGTGTTTTTCCGCGTTATTTGTAATTTATTTTGTACATAATGTTTCTGCCATCGTCTCTTATAACCAAAAAGAGCTTCTGGATATCAGGACAGCGATTACTCACCTCGTATTGGACGAATATTTTTTCTTCAATGAGGCGGCCGCGAAGGATATCATACAGACACCCGACAAGGCCCAAATCCCCGTCATTCGCGTGAGGAAGAGACGGAGATATCGTGGACGTAGATCGGGGTGCCTTGTAAGGATCCGACGGCGAGCGAGTAAACTGCCTCTTCCATCAATCCTATTAGCCAACGTTCAATCATTTGAAAATAAATTGGATGACCTAAGATTACGGTTATCCTACCAACGGGACATTAAAAACTGTAATATCTTATGTTTCACCGAGTCGTGGCTGAACGACGACATGGATATCATACAGCTAGCGGGCTATACACTACATCGGCAGGATAGAACGGCTGACTCCGGTAAGACAAGGGGTGGCGGTCTGTGTATATTTGTAAACAACAGCTGGTGCACAAAATCAAATACTAAGGAAGTCTCGAGGTTTTGCTCGCCTGAGGTAGAGTATCTTATGATAAGCTGTAGACCACACTATTTACCAAGAGAGTTTTCATCTATATTTTTCATAGCTGTCTATTTACCACCACAAACCAATGCTGGCATTTAGATTGCACTGAATGAGTTGTACAAGGCCATAAATCAACAGGAAAACGCTCATCCAGATGTAGCGCTCCTAGTGGCCGGGGACTTTAATGACGGGAAACTTAAATCCGTTCTACCTAATTTCTACCAGCATGTTAAATGTGCAACCAGAGGAAAAAAAACTCTAGACCACCTTTACTCCACACACAGAGACGCATACAAAGCTCTCCCTCGCCCTCCATTTGGCAAATCTGACCATAACTCTATCCTCCTGATTCCTGTTTATAAGCAAAAACTAAAGCAGGAAGCACCAGTGACTCGGTTAATAAAAAAGTGGTCAGATGACGCAGATGCTAAGCTACAGGACTGTTTTGCTAGCACAGACTGGAACATGTTCCGGGATTCTTCAGACAGCATTGAGGAGTACACCACATCAGTCACTGGCTTCATCAATAAGTGCATCGATGATGTCGTCCCCACAGTGACCGTACGTACATACCCCAACCAGAAGCCATGGATTACAGGAAACATCCGCACTGAGCTAAAGGGTAGAGCTGCCGCTTTCAAGGAACGGGACTCTAACCCGGACGCTTATAAGAAATCCCGCTATGACTTCCGACGAACCATCAAACAGGCAAAGAGTCAATACAGGACTAAGATTGAATCGTACTACACTGGCTCTGACGCTCGTCGGATGTGGCAGGGCTTGAAAACTATTACAGACTACAAAGGGAAGCACAGCCGCGAGCTGCCCAGTGACACAAGCCTACCAGACGAGCTAAACCACTTCTATGCTCGCTTCGAGGCAAGCAACACTGAAGCATGCATGAGAGCACCAGCTGTTCCGGATGACTATGTGATCACGCTCTCCGTAGCCGATGTGAGTAAGACTTTTCAGCAGGTCAACATTCACAAGGCCGCAGGGCCAGACGGATTACCAGGACGTGTACTCCGAGCATGTGCTGACCAACTGGCAAGTGTCTTCACTGACATTTTCAACATGTCCCTGACTGAGTCTGTAATACCAACATGTTTCAAGCAGACCACCATAGTCCCCGTGCCCAAGGACTCTAAGATAACCTGCCTAAATGACTACCGACCCGTAGCACTGACGTCTGTAGCCATGAAGTGCTTTGAAAGGCTGGTCATGGCTCACATCAACAGCATTATCCCAGAAACCCTAGACCCACTCCAATTTGCATACCGCCCCAACAGATCCACAGATGATGCAATCTCTATTGCACTCCACACTGCCCTTTCCCACCTGGACAAGAGGAACACCTACGTGAGAATGCTATTCATTGACTACAGCTCAGCATTCAACACCATAGTGCCCTCTAAGCTCATCAGTAAGCTAAGGATCCTGGGACTAAACACCTCCCTCTGCAACTGGATCCTGGACTTCCTGACGGGCCGCCCCCAGGTGGTAAGGGTAGGTAACAACACATCTGCCACACTGATCCTCAACACGGGGGCCCCTCAGGGGTGCGTGCTCAGTCCCCTCCTGTACTCTCTGTTCACCCATGACTGCATGGCCAGGCATGACTCCAACACCATCATTAAGTTTGCCGACGACACAACAGTGGTAGGCCTGATCACCGACAACGATGAGACAGCCTATAGGGAGGAGGTCAGAGACCTGGCCGTGTGGTGCAAGGAGATGATTGTGGACTACAGGAAAAAAAAGAGGACTGAGCACACCCCCATTCTCATCGACGGGGCTGTAGTGGAACAGGTTGAGAGCTTCAAGTTCCTTGGTGTCCACATCACCAACGAACTATCATGGTCCAAACACACCAAGACAGTCGTGAAGAGGGCACGACAAAGCCTATTCCCCCTCAGGAGACTGAAAAGATTTGGCATGGGTCCTCAGATCCTCAAAAAATTATACAGCTGCACCATCGAGAGCATCCTGACTGGTTGCATCACCGCCTGGTATGGCAACTGCTTGGCCTCCGACCGCAAGGCACTACAGAGGGTAGTGCGTACGGCCCAGTACATCACTGGGGCCAAGCTTCCTGCCATCCAGGACCTCTATACCAGGCGGTGTCAGAGGAAGGCCCTCAAAATTGTCAAAGACTCCAGCCACCCTAGTCATAGACTGTTCTCTCTGCTACCGCATGGCAAGCAGTACCGGAGTGCCAAGTCTAGGTCCAAAAGACTTCTCAACAGCTTCTACCCCCAAGCCATAAGACTCCTGAACAGCTAATCATGGCTACCTGGACTATTTGCACTGCCCCCCCACCCCATCCTTTTTACGCTGCCGCTACTCTGTTAATTATTTATGCATAGTCACTTTAACTCTACTCACATGTACATATTACCTCAACTACCTCAACTAGCCGGTGCCCCCGCACATTGACTCTGCAACGGTACCCCCCTGTATATATAGTCTCCCTACTGTTACTTTATTTTACTTCTGCTCTTTTTTTTTCTCAACACTTTTTTTGTTGTTGTTTAATTTTTACATTTTTTGTTTAAAATAAATGCACTGTTGGTTAAGGGCTGTAAGTAAGCATTTCACTGTAATGTCTGCACCTGTTGTATTCGGCGCATGTGACCAATACAATTTGATTTGATTTGATTTGATTTGATCTATTTGTAAGCTACAATTTCTCCTCGAAATACACTATTCTGGTGTATTTTCTGATGTTCTTTTTGTAATCAAGTGGGGAGGTGTTTAGTACTGACAGTGTTTTTTAAAATAAAGTAACAACAGTGATCTAGACTGTGTCT
>NC_140022.1:8073812-8079794 GCF_964263955.1 Coregonus lavaretus | reverse complement strand
CTAGATGTCTGTCTCTCTAGATGTCTGTCTCTCTAGACGTCTGTCTCTCTAGAAGTCTGTCTCTAGACGTCTGTCTCTCTAGACGTCTATCTCTCTAGAAGTCTGTCTCTAGACGTCTGTCTCTCTAGACGTCTGTCTCTAGACATCTGTCTCTAGACATCTGTCTCTAGACGTCTGTCTCTGCAGACGTCTGTCTCTAGACGTCTGTCTCTAGACGTCTGTCTCTCTAGACGTCTGTCTCTAGACGTCTGTCTCTCTAGAAATCTGTCTCTCTAGACGTCTGTCTCTAGACATCTGTCTCTCTAGACGTCTGTCTCTAGATATCTGTCTCTCTAGACGTTTGTCTCTCTAGACGTCTGTCTCTAGACATCTGTCTCTCTAGATGTCTATCTCTAGATGTCTGTCTCTCTAGATGTCTGTCTCTCTAGACGTTTGTCTCCAAACGTCTGTCTCTCTAGACGTCTGTTTCTAGACATCTGTCTCTACACGTCTGTCTCTACACGTCTGTCTCTACACATCTGTCTCTCTAGACGTCTGTCTCTCTAGACGTCTGTCTCCAAACGTCTGTCTCTCTAGACGTCTGTCTCTCTAGACGTCTGTCTCCAAACGTCTGTCTCTCTAGACTTCTGTCTCTCAAGACGTCTGTCTCTCTAGACGTCTGTCTCTCTCTAAACGTCTGTCTCTCTAGACGTTTGTTTCTCTAGACGTCTGTCTCTCTAGATGTCTGTCTCTAGACATCTGTCTCTTGACGTCTGTCTTTTTAGACGTCTGTCTCTCTAGAAGTCTGTCTCTAGACGTCTGTCTCTCTAGACGTCTGTCTCTAGACGTCTGTCTCTCCAGACGTCTGTCTCTAGACGTCTGTCTCTAGACGTCTGTCTCTCTAGACGTCTGTCTCGCTAGACATCTGTCCTCTAGACGTCTGTCTCTAGATGTCTGTCTCTCCAGACGTCTGTCTCTAGACATTTGTTTCTCTAGACGTCTGTGTCTAGACGTTTGTCTCTCTAGACGTCTGTCTCTAGACATCTGTCTCTAGACGTCTGTCTCTCTAGACGTCTGTCTCTAGACGTCTGTGTCTAGACGTCTGTCTCTCTAGACGTCTGTCTCTAGACATCTGTCTCTAGATATCTGTCTCTCTAGATGTCTGTCTGTCTCTAGACATTTCTCTCTAGAAGTCTGTCTCTAGGCATCTGTCTCTCTACACGTCTGTCTCTACACATCTGTCTCTCTAGACGTCTGTCTCTCTAGACGTCTGTCTCCAAACGTCTGTCTCTCTAGACGTCTGTCTCTCTAGACGTCTGTCTCCAAACGTCTGTCTCTCTAGACTTCTGTCTCTCAAGACGTCTGTCTCTCTAGACGTCTGTCTCTCTCTAAACGTCTGTCTCTCTAGACGTTTGTTTCTCTAGATGTCTGTCTCTCTAGATGTCTGTCTCTAGACATCTGTCTCTTGACGTCTGTCTTTTTAGACGTCTGTCTCTCTAGAAGTCTGTCTCTAGACGTCTGTCTCTCTAGACGTCTGTCTCTAGACGTCTGTCTCTCCAGACGTCTGTCTCTAGACGTCTGTCTCTAGACGTCTGTCTCTCTAGACGTCTGTCTCGCTAGACATCTGTCCTCTAGACGTCTGTCTCTAGATGTCTGTCTCTCCAGACGTCTGTCTCTAGACGTTTGTTTCTCTAGACGTCTGTGTCTAGACGTTTGTCTCTCTAGACGTCTGTCTCTAGACATCTGTCTCTAGACGTCTGTCTCTCTAGACGTCTGTCTCTAGACGTCTGTGTCTAGACGTCTGTCTCTCTAGACGTCTGTCTCTAGACATCTGTCTCTAGATATCTGTCTCTCTAGATGTCTGTCTGTCTCTAGACATTTCTCTCTAGAAGTCTGTCTCTAGGCATCTGTCTCTCTAGACGTCTGTTTCTAGACGTCTGTCTCTCTAGACATCTGTCTCTCTAGACGTCTGTCTCTAGACGTCTGTCTCTCTAGACGTCTCTCTCTCTCTAGACGTCTGTCTCTCTAGACGTCTGTCTCTAGATGTCTGTCTCTCTAGACATCTGTCTCTCTAGACGTCTGTCTCTAGACGTCTCTCTCTCTAGACGTCTGTCTCTAGATGTCTGTCTCTCTAGACGTCTGTCTCTAGACATCTCTCTCTCTAGATGTCTATCTCTAGATGTCTGTCTCTCTAGACGTTTGTCTCTCTAGACGTGTGTCTGTAGACGTCTGTCTCTCTAGATGTCTATCTCTAGATGTCTGTCTCTCTAGACATCTGTCTCTCTAGACGTCTGTCTCTCTAGACGTTTGTCTCCAAACGTCTGTCTCTCTAGACGTCTGTTTCTAGACATTCTGTCTCTACACGTCTGTCTCTACACGTCTGTCTCTACACATCTGTCTTTCTAGACGTCTGTCTCTCTAGACGTCTGTCTCCAAACGTCTGTCTCTCTAGACGTCTGTCTCTCTAGACGTCTGTCTCCAAACGTCTGTCTCTCTAGACGTCTGTCTCTCTAGACGTCTGTCTCTCTAGACGTTTGTCTCTAGATGTCTGTCTCTCTAGACATCTGTCTCTCTAGACGTCTGTCTCTAGACGTCTCTCTCTCTAGACGTCTGTCTCTAGATGTCTGTCTCTCTAGACGTTCTGTCTCTAGACATCTGTCTCTAGACGTCTGTCTCTCTAGACGTCTGTCTCTAGACATTTCTCTCTAGAAATCTGTCTCTAGGCATCTGTCTCTCTAGACGTCTGTTTCTAGACGTCTGTCTCTCTAAACGTCTGTCTCTCTAGATGTCTGTCTCTAGACGTCTGTCTCTCTAGACTCTCTCTCTCTAGACGTCTGTTTCTCTAGACGTCTGTCTCTAGATGTCTGTCTCTCTAGACATCTGTCTCTCTAGACGTCTGTCTCTAGACGTCTCTCTCTCTAGACGTCTGTCTCTAGATGTCTGTCCTCTAGACGTCTGTCTCTAGACCATCTGTCTCTCTAGATGTCTATCTATAGATGTCTGTCTCTCTAGACGTCTGTCTCTCTAGACGTCTGTCTCTCTAGACGTTTGTCTCCAAACGTCTGTCTCTCTAGAAGTCTGTTTCTAGACATCTGTCTCTACACGTCTGTCTCTACACGTCTGTTTCTACACATCTGTCTCTCTAGATGTCTGTCTCCAAACGTCTGTCTCTCTAGACGTCTGTCTCTCTAGACGTCTGTCTCTCTAGACGTCTGTCTTCAGTCTGTCTCTTTAGACGTCTGTCTCTCTAGACGTCTGTCTCTAGATGTCTGTCTCTCTAGACATCTGTCTCTCTAGACGTCTGTCTCTAGACGTCTCTCTCTTTAGACGTCTGTCTCTAGATGTCTGTCTCTCTAGATGTCTATCTCTAGATGTCTGTCTCTCTAAACGTTTGTCTCTCTAGACATGTGTCTGTAGACGTCTGTCTCTCTAGACGTCTGTCTCTCCAGACGTCTGTCTCTCCTGACGTCTGTCTCTAGACGTCTGTTTCTAGATGTCTGTCTCTCTAGACGTCTGTCTCTCTAGACGTCTGTCTCTCCTGACGTCTGTCTCTAGAGGTCTGTCTCTAGACGTCTGTCTCTAGATGTCAGTCTCCAGATGTATGTCTCTAGACGTCTGTCTCTCTAGATGTCAGTCTCTAGACGTCTTTCTCTAGATGTCAGTCTCCAGACGTATGTCTCTAGACGTCTGTCTGTCTAGATGTCTGTCTCTAGTCAACTGTCTCCAGCCAAAGTGTTAATTGTGCTGCACCAGACTCCTATGCAAAACATATTAGAGGTCAAAAAGGCCTGAAAGAAGTCCATATCTTCAGACAGCTGAAAGAAGTCCATATATTCACCATATTTACATTTATGATTTACCCAGCTGCGGAGTTACTCCAGAGAATTCAATAGGGAGGACGCCAAGACAGCTTCTACCCCCAATCTATAAGACTGCTTAATAGCCATGACTGCTAAATCGTTATTGAAATGGTTAGCCTGACTATCTGCATTGACCCTATCTTGCACTGACTCTATGCACACTCACGCTCTGTGGTGTTTTCATGTCCTACTGTATCCCATCAGTGTGTGTCAATGAGTTCATCATGGCCTCTCTTCATCAAGCCCAGAAGGGGGTTTCTGATGTATGTCTCCTCTCTGACACACTCAGCCCTTTCTGTAAACAACACTACCGGGATCTTAACCACTGAGAATGTGCTGAGACCCCAAAAAAATTGGTAGAGTATCAAAACTCGCTCTGACTGTGCATGCAAAGAGAATGGCCTGGAACTAATCTCAGAGTGTACTCACTAACTCATTAGGATGACTGTCCACTTTACTCATGATATAGTATATTTGTCGGAGACCGTTCTAAGTTAGCCAATCTGGCAGCTACAATCCAGTAACTCTAACCTCCAATCAGCAGAGGAAGGCAGGGATCTGCACGCAAGTCCCAGGCAGGACAGCCAAGGAGAACACAGCAGGGGAAGAACCAGAAATCAGATCTGAACAGGAGATGAGAGGAGAGGAAAGAGAGGAGAGGAGAGGAGAAAGAGGAGAGAGGAGAGGAGAGAGAGAGGAGAGAGAGAGAGAGAGAGAGAGAGAGAGAGAGAGAGAGAGAGAGAGAGAGAGAGAGAGAGAGAGAGAGAGAGAGAGAGAGAGAGAGAGAGAGAGAGAGAGAGGAGAGGAGAGGAGAGGAGGAAGCAGAAACCAGATCTACAGTAAATAGGGCTGCTGAGTAGCACGTCTCAGTTCTGGTCATGGAATAGATTAGGGCATCACACAGTGTGACGGCTGGATGGCTGACTCACCAGGACTCTATCAGCACATCTGTCTGTGTGGCGCAGCTGGTGCTGGTGGCACCAAATAATGACACAAGACTGACAATGGGTCGAACAGAATATTGAGGCCGCATGTGAGAAAATCAATTCAACATGCTTTACCCAGAAATGGTAAATGGTATGCTTTGTATCCAAACATGGCTCTTTCTTGGAACTGCAAAAGTGTGGTGTAAATTTTTACTAAAAGTCAGGTGGCAGTGGTTTGGAATAGACTCTTGGAATACATTCAGAGTTTCTATTCACTTCCTATTTAAAAAATACTGCTTTCTCAGCATCGGCAGTACTGCATGCCTAGAGAGTATTCCAACGTCAAGAGATTTTCCAAGAAAATATGGATCCTGCTGGAAAGCCAAGCTCCTTGGCTGAGCCCATAATTTACTGCTCTGCTGGTTCTTTCTCTCTGGTTCTTTTTTTTCTGAACTTTGAACATGTGTCCTCGACTCCCATGTATTCCCATTGGTGGCGGTGCATGATGAGATGTCTGATAGCTGAATTTGAGATTTGGGATTAATACATGTTGGAAAGGCCAAACAAACATTGTCTCATTTCATACTATCTGTATCAGGCTGACTGAACCCGTTAAACCCCCAGCACCAACTCCAGTTTCATCTGGATGTAGGCAACATAGTATTATTATTTGTTTTGTAGTTCTGTAGTTTGGTGACGAATTTCAACATACAGAAACCTGGATTTTATACTTTTACTACTGTATACCTGAATAAATGTTATCCTGGAAATTGAACAGAAATCATAATATTTATTGTAGATAATCTTATAACAACAACTGGCTACCTCTACAGATGTAGAATCTTAATTTGATCACCTTGTTGCAAGAGAATGTTCAAATTTAAAACTTGTCCTTTTCACTTTGACATTTCAGATTTGTTTTTCCCTTGCGAAAAATATCCATTAATTATAATCCACATTTCCTGTTGCTGTAGGATTATTTTCCTGCTGTAGCAAACTGGCTCAAATTAAGATCCTACATCTGTAGAAAACCCTGGAGACTTTGTGCTGATTAAAATCCCTAAGGTAGTGCATGAGAACATGGGTGACTTGGTTTCAACCACCATGAAATGGCTTTCGGGCCAGATATGCCCTAATTACTGCAGACTCAACTTGCCGCTCAGAGCTACCCTGTGTGTGTGTGTGTGTGTGTGTGTGTGTGTGTGTGTGTGTGTGTG
>NC_140022.1:8066312-8071312 GCF_964263955.1 Coregonus lavaretus | reverse complement strand
AGTGTGTGTGGGCTGGAATGTTCCACTCAGATGATTTCCTGACAGTGACCGTCTCTAGAGCTCAGTTGACGTTGAAAAGTGTCAGCAAACTGTCAGAGATACCGGATGTGAAGATTTAACAAGCTCCAAACAGTACAAACAATGTCAATGAGTCAGTCGTCAAAATCTCAGCATTTCAAGAGCTCCTACTCTGCCAGTGACCTTGAAAGTTCTCTATCTTGGCTGTGAGAAGGTACAGAGTGAGAAAACAAAGAAACAAAACAGGACAACAGTGAGGGATGAAAGGAGAAGATTCCACTGATGTGGCAGATCTGTATCTGAAGTGCTGAGCTCACCGATTCTGCAAGTTTGGACACAGGAAGGAGATTGGATAGATACAGTATAGTGTCACAGTTGACATTCTCCAACTACACACACACACACACACACACACACACATTGTCAAACATCTTTGCCATATACACACTGTTCTGTATGTTCATGTAGTGCAACAAGGACTGTTGGATGGATTCCTTTTTCATAACCCAAGGGGTAAGCAGAGATGCCAGAGAGATGTCTAAGTCCCAGTAAAGGTAGACAGACAGACAGACAGACAGACAGACAGACAGACAGACAGACAGACAGACAGACAGACAGACAGACAGACAGACAGACGGACAGACAGACAGACAGACAGACAGACATGATGATGACTTGAAGACAGGAGGCTCTTATCAGCTGCTGTTGAATCAGTGTTGTGTTGTGAATAGGACACCATAACAGAGATCACCTCTCTTCTCCTGCCGTCTGCCAGAGGAGCCTGTCATGTTGTGTTTTTAGACTGCACTGAGTGCCGGTGAGGCAGGAGTGTCGAGGCACTTAGAGGACATGGTGAGTGATGGGGTCAGACAGAACGGGGCTTGAATGAGGGAAAATGGCGACCTGATAAAAGTTTCTGAGACCTCCTCCACCGATGAATGTTGGTTTTTGGTTGCCAAGCAACAATCCATACATCTTTCCGTAAAGTACCTTTTGATCCTCAGTAGGTACTTGGTGTGTAAACTGAGGAGTAAAATAAAAAATGTGATATCCAAGTTTACAGTAATATCCGTAAAGTACAGCCATAGATGGGGCAATGTCTTGTAAACGTCTTCTAAATATTTACTGCATATACCTCTGTCACTGAGTTCAGACAGGCAGTCCTCCTCTCACTGAGTCATCAGTAACACATCTAACATCCAATCCAACAAGTCACTCTAGGCTTGATTTAATGCCATGTAATTAGTGCTGCCTGCTTCCCTCAGTTTGGCTCAAACACAGCCCCTTCAATCACAGTGCCACTGTGAGAGGTTGTTTTAAACATGTCTATGGATGGATACATAATCTCTCCACACTACAGTGTATACCTACAGGACTGTACCATCCTGGTATGACCTTCCAGTTGGCAGGAGGCAGCCCATCTGTCATGAAGGACATTAAATGTTTCCTCACTTGGCATATCACTCCTCTCTCACATAGTTTTTTCTGTACAGTAGAGATATTGATGTAGGCTACTGCTACAACTTCTTCTTGAAGGCTATATGAATTGCATTGTAACTGGACATTGCTTTGGTGAGTGGTGAACCAGTTACTTGGTTTTTGGACAAAATGACCTCACAGTGTGCAGCCTGCCAGCCTCTACCTTGTCTGTCTCAATAATGATGATTCGTGTTCTACTGTTACTTCACTCACTGCAGTCATCAATGATGTCATAAACTCCAACTTCTGTTATGTTGCTGTTGAGATAACACATTTTTGTGTTTCCATGGTGATATTCGGGCAATTTTCTCCTAGCAAGCTGGCAAACACTTTTACTTGGTTCTGAACAAATATGTGCTCCGTGAATGCAGCTTTTATTGAGTGGAAAACTGCTTGTCCTACTTCTTAATGCTTCCCATGAACCCCTGACCCAACATGAATGTCAGTTCCTATTACCAGGGATTTCCATTTAACTTCAGCCCTCCAACCGTCTTTTCTCCCAGGAGGGCTTTACCAGGTGTTCAGTGCCAGTCTGTGCCAATCTGTGCCTGTGTGACTATAGGTTAGAACCTGGCAGGTCTTTGAACATGCAGTCTTCAGAACACAACTCCTGATGTCTGGCTGGCTACCACCTCAAAGCAGTGGTCAGCTGCCCTGCCACATGCACGGACGCATGCACGCACAGACGTACACACACACACAGACACAGACACACACACACACACACACTGGTCAGACAGTCATAACACTAGGGATAATCGCTCCTTTCGTGTTACTACAAAGGGAGGGCTGCCACAGAGTAGAGAAGGTAGAGCATTGAAGTGGTGACTTTAATGCTAACCGGACTATATTAGCCAAATGTTCCAAAATGTCAATCACAGTAACATGGTACAGTACAGTAACATTACAAAGTGTTCTGGTGCAGAGCCTGTGGTCTAGGTTAGGGCTCCCTGTTCAATCCCTGCAACCCCCTTACTGTTTCCCCCCTCTGTTTCCAAATGTCTAAATAAAGTGTCAAATGTAAAAATGATACATTTAAAAAAATAGTAAAGAAGCCTGCATCCTCATCCTTTCTCCATTAAAGCCAGGGCATCCGCTGGAGACAAATACTACAGTGGCTGCTATTAATTACCAAGAAATATTAGCCTTTTGTGGGAGATACTCGATAGCAGTAGTATCCAAAGCAAATAGTGAATTGGCAGTAATGGTGCCCTGACTGTATGACAGATCCAGGCCCATGAGAGAGGCCCATGAGAGAGACCGAGAGAGGAGAGAGAGAGAGAGAGAGAGAGAGAGAGAGAGAGAGAGAGAGAGAGAGAGAGAGAGAGAGAGAGAGAGAGAGAGAGAGAGAGAGAGAGAGAGAGAGAGAGAGAGCGAGAGAGAGAGAGAGAGAGAGAGAAAGAGAGAGAGAGAGAGAGTCATACACAACTTATTATTTGTTTAATATCTCCTCATCTCTTTATCTTAAGGCAGTGAGAGAGGAGAGATAGAGAGAGATAGAGAGAGATTAAGAGTAATTTCTAATGGGTTATGTAAGCAGATTGGTGCGTGGGAGCCTGTCATATCTAACACACCTAACATTGTATAATGTATGCAATAACACATAGAGGAAGTGGAAGGAACTCACTGTCATCATCAGTATATAGGACTACATAACCTGAACCAAGATTAGACGTTTGTATTTTGACAGCCACAAAAAGCTTATGTCTTCACCCGTGCTGGAAAGGATGACCGTTAGCAGCAGGTGTCCATATCTAACCAGTCATTTGCTCCCATCCCACACATATCAATTTTTTGTAGAAAAATATTTGGTTTAATGAGGGGTACCTCCAACAGCCAGGTCACCCATGATACAAGTCAGTGTTTGACGTCCATCCATGTCTGTGGACGTTGGGAGATGAAGTCGGAAAGCAGCCACTAGGGGCAACAGTGAACGCTGTTACCTTCAAGTAGGTTTCAGTTTTGCTTGGGCATTGTGGACGGGGATGGCGGATGGGTGTAAGCATCTGCCTCTGATTCCAAAGGTTGCAAGTTTGAATCCAGCGACGGAAAGTTATTTTTGAGATTTTTATTTTTAGCCTATCCCAAACCTTAACCCTTATCTTAACCATTCGGAGTTAATGCCTAAACTTAACCCTAACCTTAAAAATGTTGAGCTAATGCCTAAACGTAACCTTAAACACTTTGAAATTTGAAATTTGCAACAACTTCAAAATTGGACATTTGAGAAACATGCATGAACGTCTAATTCTGACGTGAGACTGTGAGAGCTAGTTGACCTCCAAAGCCCCAAACATTCAATTTACAGCTTAAAGCCCAAGACGGCTCTAAAAGACTACACATTACTGTACATAAACATTAGCCTTTGTGGTTTCCTATAAATAACCATTATACCTGGAACATTCACTGCAAACCAAAGAAAAGGACATCCTGTGTGTGTGTGCGTGTGTGCATGTGTGTGTGTAGAAAATGTGAAAGATCAGTGGTGTAAAGTAACTAAGTAAAAATACTTTGAAGTATTACTTAGAGTAAGTATTTTTGGGGGGGTATCTGTACTTTACTACTTACAGTATACGTCCATCAACAGGGCACTCCAGTCCACCCTAGTGTGGAAGACAAAGTTTCTCGACAGGAACCTCTTTCCCCCTTTGTGTAATTTTCTGTCCTGTCTGTGTCCCTCCACCTCACACATCGCACAGGAATTTATCAACTTCTCTCCCTGGTGGAGAGGCAAACCCTGTCTTCCTTTCTTGAGATTTTTCCATGTCCTTCATATAAATGCTGTGGCCAAAACATCTGGCCTCTCAGAAACGGCAACAAACACTTCTCATCCCACTGAGCCCAGGGCTCGTTCAAACTCTCCTCCTCTTCACTCCCTCGTCAGACCTCGTGTCTAAATGTTGGTTTTAGTCGCCCTACCGTTCAACGTCTCCTAAATCAACATGGAAAACCTCCTGCTCTGAAAACAAACCCAGACTTTCGCTTTTTACTTTAAATCCTCTTTCATCTTCGTTGTTTGTTTCGCCAGTGCTTTGTTTAGTTGGTTTCTGTACCAGAGGAAGTGCATTTACAGCATAGTTACTGCCTCACGCGATGAGTTGCCTATCGTCTGAGACTAGGAAAGTCAGCTGTCACGTGATAAGTTGCCCATAATCTGAGACTTGGAGAGTCAACTGTCACATGATGAGTTGCCTATAGTCGGAGACTTGGAAAGTCAACTGTCACGTGATGAGTTGCCTATAGTCGGAGACTTGGAAAGTCAGCTGTCACGTGATGAGTTGCCTATAGTCGGAGACTTGGAAAGTCAACTGTCACGTGATGAGTTGCCTATAGTCGGAGACTTGGAAAGTCAACTGTCACGTGATGAGTTGCCTATAGTCAGAGACTTGGAAAGTCAACTGTCACGTGATGAGTTGCCTATAGTCTGAGACTTGGAAAGTCAACTGTCACATGATGAGTTTCCTATAGTTTGAGACTTGGAAAGTCAAATGTCGTCCCTAGAC
>NC_140022.1:8011312-8058812 GCF_964263955.1 Coregonus lavaretus | reverse complement strand
TGAAGAGGAGAGAGTAGCGGGAGAGAGAGAGCGAAGGTTGCGACGGCACATAACCATCTGAGTAGGGGCAGAGTGAGTAGTGTTGGAGGAGAGCGAGAGAGAAAAGGATACAAAGTAGTGGTCGGAGACTTGGAGGGGAGTTGCGGTGAGATTAGTAGAAGAACAGCATCTAGTAAAGATGAGGTCAAGCGTATTGCCTGCCTTGTGAGTAGGGGGGGGGGGGGGGGGGACGGTGAGAGGGTGAGGTCAAAAGAGGAAAGGAGTGGAAAGAAGGAGGCAGAGAGAAATGAGTCAAAGGCAGACGTAGGGAGGTTAAAGTCACCCAGAACTGTGAGGGGTGAGCCATCCTCAGGAAAGGAACTTATCAAGGCGTCAAGCTCATCGATGAACTCTCCAAGGGAACCCTTAGTAGCTACAACCCTATAATGCTTTATGTCCACGGACATCATATCATAACGTCATGGTTTACAACCCACCAAAGAGGTTCTGGAATGCAGAACCAAGCACAGCAGGCTATCCTCCTCAGCAAGCCAATGAATATGGAATTCACGTTTTCTCTGTTATGGTTGCTATGAGCACAAACCAAGTATTTCTCTCTCTCTAGATTGAATCTACAGCCCTGCACCTATGCTACTCACTACCAGGAGCCTTCCATACCCTTATTATTTTATAGCCCTGATTATAGGGTATAAAATACAAGATTTATTGTGGGCGTGGGGGAGATTCCACATGCATTAACTACTGTAGATAACTATTTGCAGTAGATACCGCTGACTCCACAACTACTTTTTTTTAATAGATCTATTATTTATCCTCCTAACTAACTAACAAGGAGGGGAAAGCAAAAATTATGACCAAATCAGAGGAAGTAGGAGCTGTGTCCCAGGCCAGGTTCTGCTGGAGTCAGAGGGGTAAAATGAGCTCCACGTCAGGGTGGGCTCCATCCCCTCTGGGAAGCTCTTTGAGCCAGGGTCCAAGTATTCCCTCCTCTGGAAAAGAACGAGGGAGAAAGGAAAGAAAAGACAGAGAGAGGGAGAGTAGGAAAATGTCTTTCATGTGTGTGGCAGCCGGTCTCAGTGGCCAGGCTTTTCAAAGACCCACATGTGGAGCCTCACCAAAGTCCAATTGCACATCCATCCTTTTTGAAATAACACTTCCGAAACAGTTCCAAGCTCTGTCCAAGTCAAACAGGTCCACAACGATATACTTCCCTAAAACCTGAGACAGAGATGTCGTCCAAATACTCTTCAGGTCTGCTGATTTTCACTGCAGAGAGAAGTTTGGTGAAATAACAGACAGAACAGATACTTTGTGACTTGTATTGTAGCAGGTTATTTTGCGCAATGGGTAACGTTTGAATCATTAAGGACTCTTAACAAGTCTTAAAAATTGCACAAAGGGAATGCCATTCTTAAAGTTCTGTTTGAAACATTCCTCGTTTTCCTGAGTATTCCAAGGTTCCATTAGGAACTGTATCTAGCCCCTGTAGTTTAAAAAAAGTAAGACATATAAACTCAACTCACAGGAAACAGTGACAGGGCATAGATACCGTAGCCAGGATACATAAGTATAGGTTAGGTTCCTCACATGCTAGGCTGTTATTTTGACGTCTGAATGACAATGGAACACTGAGCAGACTAACTGTCACACTGAAAACGGCAAGTCTGTCATACGTGTTCCAACAGGCCCGAAGTACGACATTGGCGAACAGCACTAATTACTGAGAGCGTTGGGTTTGGATTTCTGATTACATTTTAAAACAAAAGACAATAAATAACTGTCACAACGAAGTGTTCATTGATTAACATGACATACTTTAAAGTGAACGTCTGAATAATCCAGGATATGCTTTTATAGGAAGAGCAAACTGAAAGGGCTCAACCAGCCTGTTACAGTGATAGGAGAGAGTTAGTGACACAAGTGAGCCTTATACCAGGAAAACACCTACAGAATTTAACCTCTGCTACCTCGTGCTGATTGCACTTCCTGCTTGGTCGTCTCAGCAGCACATAGGTTGTTCCCTGCTGATCTGGGGTGACAGCTGGTTAATGGGTCAGAGCTCAGTGGGCAGTGACATCATCCATGCCACCACGGTGGTCCACTCCTGCAGTGTGGCCTGATACAATGACCCCCCTCCCCTGTGATACCATCATAATGCCAGTGTTGTAAAAACACTTTGAAGTACTACTTATGTAGTTCTTTAGCTATCTGTACTTTACTATTTATATTTTTGACAACTTTTACTTTTACTCCACTACATTCCGAAAGAAAATAATGTACTTTTTACTCCATACATTTTCCCTGACACCCAAAAGTACTGGTTATATTTTGAATGCTTAGCAGGACAGGAAAATTGTCCAATTCACGCACTTATCAAGAGAACATCCTTGGTCATCCCTACTGATTCTTATCTAGCGGACTCACTAAACATGAATGCTTAGTTTGTAAATTATGTCTGAGTGTGCCCCTGGCTATATGTAAATTTAAAAAACAAGACTTTTACTCAAGTAGTATTTTACTGGGTGACTTTCACTTTTACTTGAGTCATTTTCTATTAAGGTATCTTTACTTTTACTGAAGTATGACAATTGGGTACTTTTTCCACCACTGCATAATGCAACACAGTTGGGACGGTTGTTTTTAGCAGGTGAGCTGCCAATGAACTGAGAATAGTCAATCTCTCTGGAGGATTGGAGAAGAGGAACCTAGTAAAGAGGACTTTTAAACACAGAGTATAGGAGAGAGAGGATCAAAAACAGAACCAGGGTTTGTTGTCGCACAGCGACCATCCATTATCTAATACTTTGATCTCCTGAAAGTTAATCTATGAACTGTTTTGATAAGAATCACGGTTGGCAATGACAGTTGTTGTGACAGTTTGTGTTCTTTATGATTGAACGTTGTCCTAGTTTCAGGGGAGCTTGACTCTTGGATGACTCTCTCTCCATCCCTGGATGGAAAAGTGTAGAGAACATGCTCAGTTAATCCCAGAAAAGGAAAACACACACGTGTGGGTTATGTCCGCTCTCTTGGGCCAAGCTTAACAGACAGGTTCCATGGGAGACATTTCCCATTTCCTCCATTACTGTCGACACCTTGGATTCATCTATGGCTACTTGCTGTTGTAAGTAAGTAAGCAAGCAAGCAGGCAAGTAATTAAGTAATTAAGTAAGTAAGTAATTAATTAAGTAATTAAAGTGGAACTGACAGCGTTTGAACTACTTAGCAAATAAACAGACAATCATAATATTAGTCAAAAATATCAAATTCCCAGTTTATGCTGCAAAACCAACTTTATAAGAGGTGTTAAAAGTAGCTTCTATTTGACTCAACATTCCATGATGTACACTAAGGCACTGTTGGCAGAATAGATGGATGCAGTTCAATGCATGATTAATATAATTCACCAATACATTTCTTGGTAGTCTAAAAAATAATGCTATCAGGTTGTAAATCACAGCTGGCCTGGTATGTTGTTTGCTTCCTCCATTTAGGATGCACTGTTTCAGTTTCCATGACTCAATATTTGGGACAAAAACTATTGAATGTAACTAAGGCTGGGAATGTCAATACATTTTACATTTACATTTTAGTCATTTAGCAGACGCTCTTATCCAGAGCGACTTACAGGAGCAATTAGGGTTAAGTGCCTTGCTCAAGGGCACATTAACGTCATTTAGCAGACGCTCTTAGCCAGAGCGACTCACAAATTGGTGCGTTCACCCTATAGCCAGTGGGATAACCACTTTACAATTGGGGGTTGGGGGGGGTAGAAGGATTCCTTTATCCTATCCCAGGTATTCCTTAAAGAGGTGGGGTTTCAAATGTCTCCGGAAGGTGGTGAGTGACTCCGCTGTCCTGGCGTCGTGAGGGAGCTTGTTCCACCATTGGGGTGCCAGAGCAGCGAACAGTTTTGACTGGGCTGAGCGGGAACTATGCTTCCGCAGAGGAAGGGGAGCCAGCAGGCCAGAGGTGGATGAGCGCAATGCCCTCGTTTGGGTGTAGGGACTGATCAGAGCCTGAAGGTACAGAGGTGCCGTTCCCCTCACTGCTCCATAGGCAAGCACCATGGTCTTGTAGCGGATGCGAGCTTCAACTGGAAGCCAGTGGAGTGTGCGGAGGAGGGGGGTGACGTGAGAGAACTTGGGAAGGTTGAACACCAGACGGGCTGCGGCATTCTGGATGAGTTGTAGGAGTTTAATGGCACAGGCAGGGAGGCCAGCCAACAGCGAGTTGCAGTAGTCCAGACGGGAGATGACAAGTGCCTGGATTAGGACCTGTGCCGCTTCCTGTGTAAGGCAGGGTCGTACTCTCCGAATGTTGTAGAGCATGAACCTGCAGGAGCGAGTCACCGCCTTGATGTTGGCGGAGAACGACAGGGTGTTGTCCAGGGTCACGCCTAGGCTCTTCGCACTCTGGGAGGAGGACACAGCGGAGTTGTCAACCGTGATGGCGAGATCATGGAACGGGCAGTCCTTCCCCGGGAGGAAGAGCAGCTCCGTCTTGCCAGGGTTCAGCTTGAGGTGGTGATCCGTCATCCATACTGATATGTCTGCCAGACATGCAGAGATGCGATTCGCCACCTGGTTATCAGAAGGGGGAAAGGAGAAGATTAGTTGTGTATCGTCAGCGTAGCAATGATAGGAGAGACCATGTGAGGATATGACAGAGCCAAGTGACTTGGTGTATAGGGAGAAAAGGAGAGGGCCTAGAACTGAGCCTTGGGGGACACCAGTGGTGAGAGCACGTGGTGCGGAGACAGCTTCTCGCCACGCCACTTGGTAGGAGCGACCGGTCAGGTAGGACGCAATCCAGGAGTGAGCCGCGCCGGAGATGCCCAGCTCGGAGAGGGTGGCAAGGGCAATGATCACAAGTCAGTCATAATGTGGCTAATATGCTAGCGTATCTATTTATGTAGCAAGCTAAAAACACAGAGCCTAACATTGGCTAACTAGCTAGCTAGCTAGCTTCTAGGAGGATGTCATTGGAGAAGTTGGTGAGTGACTGACTTTTTTCCCCTCGTATCGTTTTTCAGTGGCTACACAGCTAGAGATGCAGGGTCATTTGGTTAGCTAGCAAGAAATGTGAATTGCCTTGTTAACTAGCTAGCTATGCTGAACGACTGTTATCCAGTTAGCATATCTCTTGCGTTCGCAAATTCACTCTGGCTAGCTATCTACTCTGATTTCAGAGCACTCTTGTTTGAGTGTGTGAATTTACGAACATGCAACACCGGCTGAATATGACAAGTGTCAGTAAACGTAGGGAAATAAAAGTAATAGTTAGTCACGAACACTCTATATAACATGTAAACAACCTAACCAGCTCTGCTAGGGCGAGTAAAATGGTCAGTGAGGTGTTCTCTCATTTGTGTCTGGAAGTAGCTAGCTAGCAAGCTAGCCAACTTTAGCCAGTTAGCTTGGGTGCTTGGTTGGGACAAGAATACATTGGCAGGCAAGCTGCAGAAGGACGAGCAGGCTATTCCCCATCATTTAGCAGTGCAATTTTGACGGCCAACTAGCTGAAAAAGTTTGAGAGGGTTTATCTAATGTTCCTTCATTAGATTTGACCTCATCTTGCTCTTGCTAGCATTAGTTGTTGATCTTGTTGTTGGTGATATGCATATAGGGAAAGATAGCTTACCTTTTCATGGTTGTTTGATCAATATGACTGTAAAGTTCCCAAATGTCTCCTGTGGAATTTAGCTACATATTTGCAGAAATCCATTCAAGTGTATTTTGTGGCTTTTGCCGAATGTGCTCTAATGATCTAACGTTGCGCTGTTGCAACTGACTGTAAACACACAGTCCAGTTCAAAGTGAATGATGGCAGGCCCTTGTGGCATATGGCTTGTTTGCCTATAGCCCTACTGTAGCTCTGATTGGCTATGGTGCACCGGTGTGTGTAGACTCCGGTCCTGGACGAGACAGATGTTTTTATTAGGTTTTATTTACTGCAGTGTCTATTAATTGTCGAAACTTCCAGGATGCTTTCGAATTTTCACAAATGTCTTAGTATACGTAATTCCCAAACATTGAACAATGAAAATTACCATATCTAAGTGCTCGCTTGTCAGAAACCCCCTCAAAAAGTGTCATATTCTTCCTGGGCTTGTATATGAACAGATTTTTATAAGATTTCCTGTTGCTAAAATGCTGTCAGTTCCACTTTAAGTAGGTAAGTAAGTACAAACTCCATCCATGAACAAGAAGCCTACAATTCTACCTACCCGCTAATTGTCCCATGACAATGTGTGGGAACTTTCTGAATGACTTAATAACGTTTGTCCTAACAGTTGTGTCTTTACCCGAGGTTGGACCCAGAGAACAGGGGAGCACAATGGGACAGAACTCACAGCAGGCCCTCCTGGCCAAACAATAGAGTTCACTGGGTTTTTCAGCTCCACTGGCCCGGTCAAACAATAGACAACACAGAGTTTCTAAGCTCCTGTGGTTACTTGTTGACCATGTGATGTTGTTGCAGTCTGGATATATTCTGTCCCTTGTCCCTTATTGTCTGTTCCGAGCAGACCATAACTGGGGAAAAACTCACGCTTTGTCTCGACATCACCTAGTTAGAGATCTGGAAGGTTTTGCGTAGAGCGTTCATCAGATTCCTTCAGTTCAGTGTTCCTCGGTGACAAAGCTCTTATGACAGCTACCATCGTAGAATCACAACAGTGCTCGGCCATGACGGCCAAAAACACTCATGGGGGGGGGGAGTAATTGTTTTTGGGAAACCAGTAAACATAATGCAACCAGGGTTTAGAGTAGAAATGCCCCATGTCATAGAGGACAGTGTTAACCCACTGAGCTGAAGGCTACTCTAAGGTAGCCCTGGGGTCCAGCATAGCGAAAGGAGGAGAAGGGAAGAAGAGGGGAGGGGAGGATGAGAGGAGAAGAGAGATTTCATCGGTGCCACCAGAGAGCAAGACTCATCCACAGATCAGGAGTACAATGCTTCAGGAGTGACAGTTTGACAGCCCTGGTTGGGGACTGTGGTGGATGGACTAACTAGAAATGATTCAACACTAGAACGGCTCAAAGCACACTGAAATAAATATGTGTTATATGGGTCATATGAGGGTGGAAAATAGTGAATTACAGTGAGTGTCAGTGTGTGTGTGTGTGTGCGCGTGTGTGTGTATGTTTCTGTGTGTGGGTATGATAGCATGCGTGCGCACGTGTGTGTGCACTTGGCCATGCATGCAAGTGTGTGTCAATATGGTAAAGTGCCAGGTTATGGCCTCTCTCCTCAGCAGTTCTGTAATGTTGCCTAATTGGCATTGTAGTGATGTTACTGTGGGTTGAGTAGAGGGTGGAGTGAACTAGCTTGATGTTTTATTGTGTTTGGCCTAAAAAACAGACACTCAACTATGGTTGTTTCATGGAGACGTGGTACTGTATTAAATCATGTCTGTAAAACAAAGGGAAATGGTCTGAGGTGAACGTTCATACCACTGGTATTAAAATTGATATATTTTAAAGAAAACCCTATACACCATGGAGGATAATTATTAGCTTTGGAGAAACACGAACCGTGTTCAATTGTTTCCGCTAAATCACAACTGGTTTTCTCCTACATTCATGGGGTTGACATTACTGTGTATGGATAAACAGTGAAAAGGCATTGGAATTGTGTCTGGGGTAAGATGAGAATGAAAATCCTAATCATTAGCAGTGTTTTCCATTGGGTTGTCAAAATAACCCATTCTCAGAGCTTCTTCTATGTATCTTGTGAGCAGAGCGGTACCCTCCAGACTTCTTTCCATCTGTTGCTTTGGTTGGAATAAACGAAGGGTACAGTCTCTCTTAAAGATGTTAGGTTACACATGGGGAAGAGGATGGAAGGTGGAAGGACATTGAATATATAGGCTAAAGTCAAGATGTACACTGAGTGTACAAAACATTATGAACACCCGCTCTTTCCATGACATAGACTGACCAGGTGAATCCAGGTTGAAAGCTATGATGTCACTGGTTAAATCTACTTAAATCAGTGTAGATGAAGGGGAGGACACATGTTAAAGAGGGATTTTTAACCCTTGAGACAATGGAGACATGGATTGTGTACAGTGAGGGAAAAAAGTATTTGATCCCCTGCTGATTTTGTATGTTTGCCCACTGACAAAGAAATGATCAGTCTATAATTTTAATGGTAGGTTTATTTGAACAGTGAGAGACAGAATAACAACAAATAAATCCAGAAAAAAGCATGTCAAAAATGTTATAAATTGATTTGCATTTTAATGAGGGAAATAATTATTTGACCCCCTCTCAATCAGAAAGATTTCTGGCTCCCAGGTGTCTTTTATACAGGTAACGAGCTGAGATTAGGAGCACACTCTTAAAGGGAGTGCTCCTAATCTCAGCTTGTTACCTGTATAAAAGACACCTGTTCACAGAAGCAATCAATCAATCAGATTCCAAACTCTCCACCATGGCCAGGACCAAAGAGCTCGCCAAGGATGTCAGGGACAAGATTGTAGACCTACACAAGGCTGGAATGGGCTACAAGACCATCGCCAAGCAGCTTGGTGAGAAGGTGGCAACAGTTAGTGCGATTATTCGCAAATGGAAGAAACACAAAATAACTGTCAATCTCCCTCGGCCTGGGGCTCCATGCAAGATCTCACCTCGTGGAGTTGCAATGATCATGAGAACGGTGAGGAATCAGCCCAGAACTACACGGTAGGATCTTCTCAATGATCTCAAGGCAGCTGGGACCATAGTCACCAAGAAAACAATTGGTAACACAATACGACGTGAAGGACTGAAATACTGCAGCGCCCGCAAGGTCCCCCTGCTCAAGAAAGCACATATACATGCCGGTCTGAAGTTTGTCAATTAACATCTGAATGATTCAGAGGAGAACTGGGTGAAAGTGTTGTGGTCAGATGAGACCAAAATCGAGCTCTTTGGCATCAACTCAACTCGCCGTGTTTGGAGGAGGAGGAATGCTGCCTATGACCCCAAGAACACCATCCCCACCGTCAAACATGGAGGTGGAAACATTATGCTTTGGGAGTGTTTTTCTGCTAAGGGGACAGGACAGCTTCACTGCATCAAAGGGACGATGGACAGGGCCGTGTACCGTCAAATCTTGGGTGAGAACCTCCTTCCCTCAGCCAGGGCATTGAAAATGGGTCGTGGATGGGTATTCCAGCATGACAATGACCCAAAACACACGGCCAAGGCAACAAAGGAGTGGCTCAAGAAGAAGCACATTAAGGTCCTGGAGTGGCCTAGCCAGTCTCCAGACCTTAATCCCATAGAAAATCTGTGGAGGGAGCTGAAGGTTCGAGTTACCAAACGTCAGCCTCGAAACCTTAATGACTTGGAGAAGATCTGCAAAGAGGAGTAGGACAAAATCCCTCCTGAGATGTGTGCAAACCTGGTGGCCAACTACAAGAAACGTCTGACCTCTGTGATTGCCAACAAGGGTTTTGCCACCAAGTACTAATTCATGTTTTGCAGAGGGGTCAAATAGTTATTTCCCTCATTAAAATGCAAATCAATTTATAACATTTTTGACATGCGCTTTTCTGGATTTTGTTGTGTTATTCTGTCTCTCACTGTTCAAATAAACCTACCATTAAAATTATAGACTGATCATTTCTTTGTCAGTGGGCAAACGTAAAAAATCAGCAGGGGATCAAATACTTTTTTCCCTCACTGTATATGTGCCATACTTAATGTTCTGTACACTCAGTGTATATTTTTCTTGTGAAATGGTGTAGAAACCAGTGTGTGGCTGTTGAGAGGCCCCTGCAGCAGTAGTTCCATACATTTGAAAAATAAGGAAATGACTTCCCCTCTAAACTATGGTCTTGGGGTTAGAGGGGCCCTTTGAAATGATGCCCAGGGAGAACCCAGCCCAAAGCCAAAGGCTCCAGGTAGTAAATAAAACACTGACGCCCAACATGAGTCAGTCAGAGAATATCTGTTTTTCTCCCGCTATGCACTGAAATCCTGTGAGGCATTTGGATTTGAAAACCGCCACCCACCACTTTTTTTTCCCACTCTAGCTTAGTTGCTTGACTGTCAAGTGTCATTCCTCCAATGATTTAAATTCTTCCATGTCTAGCTATGTGCTGTCTGGTTTCCCATGAATACTCTGTTTTGTTTAGAAATATCGATGTGGTACCCATAATATGGCTCATCCCTCATTGTGTCGTCTGCTTTTGATGTGTAATCTCTTCTTGAGCTTTCATTATCAACTTTCCACGACAGTTCCATCTGTCTTGCAGGCATGATACCAAAGGACGCGTTCCTACATTACCATTTAATGGCTGATTTGAGATGAGAATAGATTCAATGGTACAGAAACTATTATCCATCATCATCATCATCATCATCATCATCATCATCATCATCATCATCATTTGTCCTATATCTGCATACTGTAAGTGTAAGAAAAAACAGGACCCAGCTAGCACATTTGGTTCCTTGGAAGTTGTGGGAACATACATTTTTGGTTTCCCATTGGTTCTGGGAACAAAGCCATGCGTTTCCTGACCGCTAAAACTGAACATTATTTTAAACGTTCTGAGAAAGGAAGTGAAAATGTTGCCTGTTCAGGGAACATACATTTTTAGGTTGCAGGGAGGTTCTGAGAACGGTTTACTATGGTTCCCTGAAAGTTTTCTAGGGAGGTTTTATTAATGTTCTGAGAACAAAAATAATAGGTTATTTGAAGGCAATTAAGGGCTCTATTCAATCCACATTGCGGAAGTTCAGCTTTACAGCATGATTGCAATTTAAAGGCAATGTTCTCGCTTTAGCGGAGACTGCATTCACAGTAAACGCTGCATATGTCAGCTCAATCGGAAATTACCATTACATTTCTATTGCGGAATCTGTAAGGCTTCAGCTTTACACATTGAATGGCTCTATTCAATCTGTAAAGCTGAAGCGTTACAGATTCCGCAATAGAAACATAAATAATGTTTTGAGAATCTGTTTCAATAAGACTTTTAATAACACTGCTAGCTTAGGTTAACTGTTTTGAACTCCAAGCACAGATAGGACACATTGAAATTCATTTGGCTTAGGCATTAATCATGCAAATACATGAATTTGTTTATTGTGGCACGGTGTCAGTGAGATTTAAACCTATGATCTTCTGTTCTTTATCCATGGAATTAGTCCACTGCGCCACCAGGATATAGCTAGTATGCCCTGCTTTTTAACTCATACAAAGCTGTTCATTTGAGTCTATTCAAACCATAGAGATAGATAGAGGACTCTGTGCTTTTATAACATATGTGACAGCATGGGCAGCACCTTTGAAGCTACAACCCATAGGAATCCCCACCCAGTTGTCTACTTGTCCAATAGCAATGACAAAATCCATGCTAAAATGAGTTATATCCATGATGAGTCCTCTATCTATCTCTATGATTCAAACAGACCCCATTTCAAAGGAAACAAGCACTCATTAATGTAGGTTATTGATCAGTGACTATGTCTCTATGCAATACAAATAAAAAATAGATATAGTCTTGGCCAGACTTAAATGTGCTCTGGTCAACCACAATTGTCCTATTTTAAGTAAGGTTCATTATGAACGAAAAAAAACTAAATAATAATATATACACTACCGTTCAAAAGCTTGGGGTCACTTAGAAATGTCCTTGTTTTCCATGAAAACATACATGAAATGAGTTTGAATAGGAAATATAGCAAAATTAATAGCAAATGTAGTCATTGAAAAGGTTAGAAATAATGATATTTTATTGAAATAATAATTGTGTCCTTCAAACTTTGCTTTCGTCAAATAATCCTCCTTTTGCAGCAATTACACTATTGCAGACCTTTGGCATTCTAGTTGTCAATTTGTTGAGGTAATCTGAAGAGATTTCACCCCACGCTTCCTGAAGCACCTCCCACAAGTTGGATTGGCATGATGGGCACTTCTGCTCCCACAACGGTCAAGCTGCTCCCACAACAGCTCAATAGGGTTGAGATCCGGTGACTGTGCTGGCCACTCCATTATAGACAGAATACCAGCTGACTGCTTCTTCCCTAAATAGTTATTGCATAGTTTGGAGCTGTGCTTTGGGTCATTGTCCTGTTGTAGGAGGAAATTGGCTCCAATCAAGCGCCGTCCACAGGGTATGGCATGGCGTTGCAAAATGGAGTGATAGCCTTCCTTCTTCAAGATCCCTTTTACCCTGTACAAATATCCCACTTTACCACCACCAAAGCACCCACAGACCATCACATTGCCTCCACCATGCTTGACAGATGGCATCAATGTCACAACTTCCTCCGAAGCTGCCTCCTCTCCTTGTTCGGGCAGGCTTCGGCGTTCGTCATCACCGGCCTTCCTCGGATACCGCATTACCACCTCACGTGTGGAGATGTAGGGAGATCGCATTTCAGCCGTGCGTAATTGGCCGACACCAACCACGGTAAAGGAGGTGCAGCGCTTTATTGGCTTTGCCAACTACTATCGGAGGTTTATCCGGGGCTTTGGCAAGGTCGCAGCTCCCATCACATCTCTGTTGAAGGGTGGGCCGTCCCGGCTCGCTGGTCTGCTGAGGCTGACAGGGCCTTCAGTAACATGAGGGGTCTGTTCACCTCAGCCCCGGTACTGGCCCACCCCGATCCATCTCTACCATTTGTAGTGGAGGTGGATGCGTCCGAGGTAGGGATAGGCGCTGTCCTATCTCAATGCTTGGGCACGCCACCCAAGCTCCGCCCCTGTTCCCAAGCTCAGCCCAGCAGAGCAGAACTACGACGTTGGTGATCGGGAGCTGTTGGCTGTTGTCCGAGCCCTGACCGCTTGGAGGCACTGGCTCAAAGGGGCGAAACACCCTTTCCTCGTCTGGACTGACCACCGTAACCTGGAGTACATCCGGGCAGCGAGGAGGCTGAACCCTCGCCAGGCCAGGTGGGCCCTATTCTTCACCCGGTTTGACTTCACTCTATCATACGTCCCGGGTACGAAGAACGTGAAGGCAGACGCACTGTCTGAACTGAACAGCGCCGGAGAAGATGGCTGCCGTTTTACAGCCCTCTAACCAATTGTACTATTATGTGTGTTTTTCCGCGTTATTTGTAATTTATTTTGTACATAATGTTTCTGCCATCGTCTCTTATAACCAAAACGAGCTTCTGGATATCAGGACAGCGATTACTCACCTCGCATTGGACGAAGATTTTTTCTTCAACGAGGCGGCCGCGAAGGATATCCTACAGACACCAGACAAGGCCCAAATCCCCGTCATTCGCGTGAGGAAGAGACGGAGATATCGCGGACGCAGATCCGGGTGCCTTGTAAGGATCCGACGGCGAGCGAGTAAACTGCCTCTTCCATCAATCCTATTAGCCAACGTTCAAGCTTTTGAGAATAAAATGGACGATTTAAGATTACGGTTATCCTACCAACGGGACATTAAAAACTGTAATATCTTATGTTTCACGGAGTCGTGGCTGAACGACAACAATGATAACATTCAGCTAGCAGGCTATACGCTACATCGGCAGGACAGAACGGCTGACTCGGGTAAGACAAGGGGTGGCGGTCTGTGTATATTTGTAAACAACAGCTGGTGCACAAAATCAAATACTAAAGAAGTCTCGAGGTTTTGCTCGCCTGAGGTAGAGTATCTTATGATAAGCTGTAGACCACACTATTTACCAAGAGAGTTTTCATCTATATTTTTCATAGCTGTCTATTTACCACCACAAACCAATGCTGGCATTAAGATTGCACTGAATGAGTTGTACAAGGCCATTAATCAACAGGAAAACGCTCATCCAGATGCAGCGCTCCTAGTGGCCGGGGACTTTAATGCAGGGAAACTTAAATCCGTTCTACCTAATTTCTACCAGCATGTTAAATGTGCAACCAGAGGGAAAAACACTCTAGACCACCTTTACTCCACACACAGAGACGCATACAAAGCTCTCCCTCGCCCTCCATTTGGCAAATCTGACCATAACTCTATCCTCCTGATTCCTGCTTATAAGCAAAAACTGAAGCAGGAAGCACCAGTGATTCGGTTAATAAAAAAGTGGTCAGATGACGCAGATGCTAAGCTACAGGACTGTTTTGCTAGCACAGACTGGAACATGTTCCGGGATTCTTCAGACAGCATTGAGGGGTACACCACATCAGTCACTGGCTTCATCAATAAGTGCATCGATGATGTCGTCCCCACAGTGACCGTACGTACATACCCCAACCAGAAGCCATGGATTACAGGAAACATCCGCACTGAGCTAAAGGGTAGAGCTGCCGCTTTCAAGGAACGGGACTCTAACCTGGACGCTTATAAGAAATCCCGTTATGACCTCCGACGAACCATCAAACAGGCAAAGAGTCAATACAGGTCTAAGATTGAATCATACTACACTGGCTCTGACGCTCGTCGGATGTGGCAGGGCTTGAAAACTATTACAGACTACAAAGGGAAGCACAGCCGCGAGCTGCCCAGTGACACAAGCCTACCAGACGAGCTAAACCACTTCTATGCTCGCTTCGAGGCAAGCAACACTGAAGCATGCATGAGAGCACCAGCTGTTCCGGATGACTATGTGATCACGCTCTCCGTAACCGATGTGAGTAAGACTTTTAAGCAGGTCAACATTCACAAGGCCGCAGGGCCAGACGGATTACCAGGACGTGTACTCCGAGCATGTGCTGACCAACTGGCAAGTGTCTTCACTGACATTTTCAACATGTCCCTGACTGAGTCTGTAATACCAACATGTTTCAAGCAGACCACCATAGTCCCCGTGCCCAAGAACTCTAAGATAACCTGCCTAAATGACTACCGACCCGTAGCACTGACGTCTGTAGCCATGAAGTGCTTTGAAAGACTGGTCATGGCTCACATCAACAGCATAATCCCAGAAACCCTAGACCCACTCCAATTTGCATACCGCCCCAACAGATCCACAGATGATGCAATCTCTATCGCACTCCACACTGCCCTTTCCCACCTGGACAAGAGGAACACCTACGTGAGAATGCTATTCATTGACTACAGCTCAGCATTCAACACCATAGTGCCCTCTAAGCTCATCACTAAGCTAAGGATCCTGGGACTAAACACCTCCCTCTGCAACTGGATCCTGGACTTCCTGACGGGCCGCCCCCAGGTGGTAAGGGTAGGTAACAACACATCTGCCACACTGATCCTCAACACGGGGGCCCCTCAGGGGTGCGTGCTCAGTCCCCTCCTGTACTCTCTGTTCACCCATGACTGCATGGCCAGGCACGACTCCAACACCATCATTAAGTTTGCCGACGACACAACAGTGGTAGGCCTGATCACCGACAACGATGAGACAGCCTATAGGGAGGAGGTCAGAGATCTGGCCGTGTGGTGCCAGGACAACAACCTCTCCCTCAACGTGACCAAGACAAAGGAGATGATTGTGGACTACAGGAAAAAAAAGAGGACTGAGCATGCCCCCATTCTCATCGACGGGGCTGTAGTGGAACAGGTTGAGAGCTTCAAGTTCCTTGGTGTCCACATCACCAACGAACTATCATGGTCCAAACACACCAAGACAGTCGTGAAGAGGGCACGACAAAGCCTATTCCCCCTCAGGAGACTAAAAAGATTTGGCATGGGTCCTCAGATCCTCAAAAAATTCTACAGCTGCACCATCGAGAGCATCCTGACTGGTTGCATCACCGCCTGGTATGGCAACTGCTTGGCCTCTGACCGCAAGGCACTACAGAGGGTAGTGCGTACGGCCCAGTACATCACTGGGGCAAAGCTTCCTGCCATCCAGGACCTCTATACCAGGCGGTGTCAGAGGAAGGCCCTCAAAATTGTCAAAGACTCCAGCCACCCTAGTCATAGACTGTTCTCTCTGCTACCGCACGGCAAGCGGTACCGGAGTGCCAAGTCTAGGTCCAAAAGACTTCTCAACAGCTTCTACCCCCAAGCCATAAGACTCCTGAACAGCTAATCATGGCTACCCGGACTATTTGCACTGCCCCCCCACCCCCATCCTTTTTACGCTGCTGCTACTCTGTTAAGTATTTATGCATAGTCACTTTAACTCTACCCACATGTACATATTACCTCAACTACCTCAACTAGCCGGTGCCCCCGCACATTGACTCTGCAACGGTACCCCCCTGTATATATAGCCTCCCTACTGTCACTTTATTTACTTCTGCTCTTTTTTTCTCAACACTTTTTTTGTTGTTGTTTTATTCTTACTTTTTTTGTTTAAAATAAATGCACTGTTGGTTAAGGGCTGTAAGTAAGCATTTCACTGTAATGTCTGCACCTGTTGTATTCGGCGCATGTGACCAATAAAATTTGATTTGATTTGATTTGATTTGACTGTCATGGCTGTACGACACAGAGGAGAGGCCCAGAGACAACACCCCCATACTCCAGCATTGTGGCGCCGGTAGTATGGGCGATGGACGCGGATATAGAGCAGTCGTTACGCACAGAGCCATCTCCACCTCAGTGTCCAGCTGGGCTGCAGTACGTGCCTGCTCTTATTCGTGACCGTCTGATCTACTGGGCACACACGTCCCCCTCCTCTGGTCACCCAGGTATCAGTCGTACAGTGCACCGGAAAGTACCGGTGGCCTACCTTGGCTAAGGACGTGAGGGTGTATGTCTCCTCCTGCTCGGTATGCGCCCAGAGTAAGGCACCTAGGCACCTCCCAGCGGGTAAGTTACAGCCTTTACCAGTTCCACAACGGCCATGGTCTCACCTAAGTATTGATTTCCTGACTGATCTTCCCCTCTCTCAAGGTAACACCACCATCCTGGTCGTTGTGGACCACTTTTCTAAGGCCTGCCGCCTCCTTCCTCTGCCCGGTCTCCCCACAGCCCTGCAGACTGCAGAGGCCCTGTTTACACACGTCTTCCGGCACTATGGGGTACCAGAGGACATAGTGTCTGAACGGGGTCCCCAGTTCACATCCAAGGTCTGGAAGGCGTTCATGGAACGTCTGGGGGTATCGGTCAGCCTGGCCTCTGGTTTCCACCCCGAGTTTAATGGGCAGGTGGAACGGGTAAATCAGGATGTGGGTAGGTTCCTGCGGTCCTACTGCAAGGACCGGCCGGGGGAGTGGTCGGTGTCCTTGCCATGGGCCGAATATGCCCAGAACTCTCTCCGTCACTCATCCACTAACCTAACGCCATTCCAATGTGGCACCGTGGCACCAGAGCCAGACCGAGGCTCCTGCGGTGGATGACTGGTTTCGCCGCGCGGAGGAGACGTGGAACGCTGCTCACGTCCACCTCCAACACGCCGTGCATCGTCAGAAGGCCAACGCTGACCGCCACCACAGTGAGGCCCCGGTCTTCGTACCGGGTGATCGTGTCTGGCTCTGAGCTCACGGTTTGTGGGGCCGTTCAATGTCCTGAGGTGGATAAACGAGGTTACCTATAGGTTATTACTCCCACATGATGATTGTATTAACCCCTCGTTCCATGTGTCTCTCCTCAGGTCGGTGGTGGCTGGTCCGCTCCAGGAGTCTGAGGTGCGGGAGGTCCCTCCACCTCCTCTGGACATCGAGCGGGCCCCGGCGTACTCCGTCCGTTCCATCCTGGCGTCGGGTGGGGGGCCTTCAGTACCTTGTGGAATGGGAGGGGTACTGTCCGGAGGAACGGTGCTGGGTCCCGGGGAGGGATATCCTTGATCCCTCCCTGTTGCGGGATTTCCACCGTCGCCATCCGGCTCGCCCTGCTCCGCGTCCTCCTGGCCATCCCCGAGGCCGGTGTCGGCGCACTGCTGGAGCTGCGCGTCAAGAGGGGTGTACTGTCACTACTTCCTCCGAAGCTGCCTCCTCTCCTTGTTCGGTCAGGCTTCGGCGTTCGTCGTCACCGGCCTTCTAGCCACTGCCGCATCACATCTCATCATTCCATTTGTTTTGTCTTGTCTATTACACACACCTGGTTCATATCCCCTCATTAGTACATGTATAAGTGTTCCCTCTGCCCCCTTTCTTTGTGGGTGATTGTTTAATGTGAGGAGTGTTTAGCTCGGTTGAGCTCCGTGTTTTTTATTGCCGGGATATATTTTCCCCGTGTGCCAGTTTTGTTCTAGTGCACCTGTTTTGCGCACTGGACATTTTGATGCTATTCTGCGTAACTTTGTATTCCGGAATAAACTCTGTATTCTGTGATTTACAATCCTGCGCCTCACTCCTTCAAATCACCCATCACATTCAAGCACTCCTCCAGCATCTTTTCACTTGGTCTGCATCTCACAAATGTTCTTCTTTGTGATCCGAACACCTCAAACTTCGATTCGTCTGTCCATAACACTTTTTTCAAATTTTCCTCTGTCCAGTGTCTGTGGTCTTTTGCCAATCTTAATCTTTTCTTTTTATTGGCCAGTCTGAGATATGGCTTTTTCTTTGCAACTCTGCCTAGAAGGTCAGCATCCCGGAGTCGCCTCTTCACTGTTGACGTTGAGACTGGTGTTTTGCGGGTACTATTTAATGAAGCTGCCAGTTGAGGACCTGTGAGGTGTCTGTTTCTCAAACTAGACACTCTAATGTATTTGTCCTCTTGCTCAGTTGTGCACCGGGGCCTCCCACTCCTCTTTCTATTCTGGTTAGAGCCAGTTTGCGCTGTTCTGTGAAGGGAGTAGTACACAGCATTGTCCGAGATATTCAGTTTCTTGGCAATTTCTTGCATGGATCGCCTTCATTTCTCCGAACAAGAATAGACTGACAAGTTTAAGAAGAAGGTTCTTTGTTTCTGGACATTTTGAGCCTGTAATCGAACCCACAATTGCTGATGCACCAGATACTCAACTACTCTCAAGAATGCCAGTTTTATTGCTTCTTTAATCAGCACAACAGTTTTCAGCTGTGCTAACATAATTGCAAAAGGGTTTTCTAATGATCAATTAGCCTTTTAAAATGATAAACTTGGATTAGCAAAGAAAACGTGCCATTGGAACACAGGACTGATGGTTGCTGATAATGGGCCTCTGTACGCCTATGTAGATATTCCATTAAAAATCAGCCGTTTCCAGCTACAATAGCCATTTACAACATTAACAATGTCTACACTGTATTTCTGATCAAAAGATGTTATTTTAATGGACAATAAAATTGTTTTCTTTCGAAAACAAGGAAATTACTAAGTGACCCCAAACTTTTGAATGGTAGTGTATATATATATATATATATATATATATATATATATATATATATACACTACCGGTCAAAAGCTTTAGAACACCTACTCATTCAAGGGTTTTTCTTTATTTTTACTATTTTCTACATTGTAGAATAATAGTGAAGACATCAAAACTATGAAATAACACACACACACATATATATATATATATATACAGTGGGGGAAAAAAGTATTTAGTCAGCCACCAATTGTGCAAGTTCTCCCACTTAAAAAGATGAGAGAGGCCTGTAATTTTCATCATAGGTACACGTCAACTATGACAGACAAAATGAGGAAAGAAAATCCAGAAAATCACATTGTAGGATTTTTAATGAATTTATTTGCAAATTATGGTGGAAAATAAGTATTTGGTCAATAACAAAAGTTTCTCAATACTTTGTTATATACCCTTTGTTGGCAATGACACAGGTCAAATGTTTTCTGTAAGTCTTCACAAGGTTTTCACACACTGTTGCTGGTATTTTGGCCCATTCCTCCATGCAGATCTCCTCTAGAGCAGTGATGTTTTGGGGCTGTCGTTGGGCAACACGGACTTTCAACTCCCTCCAAAGATTTTCAATGGGGTTGAGATCTGGAGACTGGCTAGGCCACTCCAGGACCTTGAAATGCTTCTTACGAAGCCACTCCTTCGTTGCCCGGGCGGTGTGTTTGGGATCATTGTCATGCTGAAAGACCCAGCCACGTTTCATCTTCAATGCCCTTGCTGATGGAAGGAGGTTTTCACTCAAAATCTCACAATACATGGCCCCATTCATTCTTTCCTTTACACGGATCAGTCGTCCTGGTCCCTTTGCAGAAAAACAGCCCCAAAGCATGATGTTTCCACCCCATGCTTCACAGTAGGTATGGTGTTCTTTGGATGCAACTCAGCATTCTTTGTCCTCCAAACACGACGAGTTGAGTTTTTACCAAAAAGTTATATTTTGGTTTCATCTGACCATGTGACATTCTCCCAATCCTCTTCTGGATCATCCAAATGCACTCTAGCAAACTTCAGACGGGCCTGGACATGTACTGGCTTAAGCAGGGAGACACGTCTGGCACTGCAGGATTTGAGTCCCTGGCGGCGTAGTGTGTTACTGATGGTAGGCTTTGTTACTTTGGTCCCAGCTCTCTGCAGGTCATTCACTAGGTCCCCCCGTGTGGTTCTGGGATTTTTGCTCACCGTTCTTGTGATCATTTTGACCCCACGGGGTGAGATCTTGCGTGGAGCCCCAGATCGAGGGAGATTATCAGTGGTCTTGTATGTCTTCCATTTCCTAATAATTGCTCCCACAGTTGATTTCTTCATACCAAGCTGCTTACCTATTGCAGATTCAGTCTTCCCAGCCTGGTGCAGGTCTACAATTTTGTTTCTGGTGTCCTTTGACAGCTCTTTGGTCTTGGCCATAGTGGAGTTTGGAGTGTGACTGTTTGAGGTTGTGGACAGGTGTCTTTTATACTGATAACAAGTTCAAACAGGTGCCATTAATACAGGTAACGAGTGGAGGACAGAGGAGCCTCTTAAAGAAGAAGTTACAGGTCTGTGAGAGCCAGAAATCTTGCTTGTTTGTAGGTGACCAAATACTTATTTTCCACCATAATTTGCAAATAAATTCATTAAAAATCCTACAATGTGATTTTCTGGATTTTTTTTCCTAAATTTGTCTGTCATAGTTGACGTGTACCTATGATGAAAATTACAGGCCTCTCTCATCTTTTTAAGTGGGAGAACTTGCACAATTGGTGGCTGACTAAATACTTTTTTTCCCCACTGTATGTCAGTTTAGATTTTTTTCATCAGATATTTTCTTCATCTGCTTGGACAGTTTCTCGTTGCCAGTGTAAATTTCTGTTAGTAGTGTCTCTAAACTCACTTTAGTTGAGTCGTCAGCTACTTGGTCCATGGTCGCATTGTTTCGCGGTGTTTGTTTGTCTCTATTTGTCAATCTAGTATTTGCCATAACATGCAGTTGCCAACATAACGTTTCAGTTATTTCCTGACTTTAGAGTCGAGTTCTTTCATATTTAAGAGGCATATTTTTTGTAAAGAAAGGGAATGCCAAACAGATCACCTTCACCTGACTACCTCACGGTCAACATACCGGAAATCTCAGAGTTTTCTTGATCTAAACGGTTGTTGTTTCTTAACGTTCTCTGAATGTTCTGAGAACATTACTTTAAATAAAACCATGAGGAAACCTGGAGGAAACGTTTCGTTGAAGTACTGAAATTCCCACCTAAGAAACATATGGTTCTCAGAACATTATGCGCTAGCTGGGGAGTTCCCACAGAACTCTTTCTATTGCTGATGCTGCACTGCAAACCAGGAAGCTGGAAGTAACTAGGCCTACAGCTCAGTCAATGTTCCGGAAAACCCTTCCAGCAGCAGATCAGTGTGCGGTTGGTCAGGGGGGAGTGGACGAGGTGTTAGGAGGGCTGGGGCCAGGGGCTGAGGGACGGTATTGGGCCGGTCTGGGAAAAGATGTGAGGGGCCAGTAGTTCAACGCAATGGAGAGACAGACAGAGAGACAGAGAGACAGACAGAGACAGAGTGACAGACAGATAGACAGACAGACAGAGAGACAGAGCGAGCACCATGCAGAGAAACAGCTGGCCTGACTGAGTTGGACAAGACTCAAACAGCATGTGGTTGTAGAGACTGGACGGAGACAGAGGCCCAACACACTGTAGAGAGAGACTGTTTCCATGTCTAATTGGGCTGAACTAATGGTTGTTATCTTAACAAAGCCCCCAGGAACTGTGAACTGGTGAAATAGAGGATTGGCTTATGGCCAGGGGTTGGGGAGTGAGAGTGGTCTGTCTCTAGTGGTCTCAATCAGGCCCTAGGCCGTAGGCTATTCCTGAAGGAGGGGGTTGGACAGATGTCAATGTCACTCTAACTGGGTAACGATGTGAAGTCCCAAAGGGCTAGCCCACATCATCGATCGTCCATTAACTCGGACAAAGCAATGATTTGTGTGCAGTTTTCCCTGTGGATTGATATAGCTGGAAATCACAAAGTGCTCAAAAAATCATTATATTTATTTTCACCCACTAGTTCATCAAGCACGCATGCAGAATTCCATTAGATCAACCTTTCAGCTTTCAGTCTGTATCAGATATAATGGAACTGTGTGAAAAATGCATACGTCAACACTCTAATCTGGGTGACTCTATTGTAGTTAGCACCTGTTTGTACTCTGTGTGAGTGTCCATAATAAATCAAGATAAAGACTATCGCCCTGAATCTCTGCAAACGCTTTGCCTTATTTAGAGAGAGAGAGCGAGAGAGAGAGAGAGCGAGAGAGAGAGAGAGAGAGAGAGAGAGAGAGAGAGAGAGAGAGAGAGAGAGAGAGAGAGAGAGAGAGAGAGAGAGAAGTAACCTGAGGAATGGGTACAGGACAAGCAGAACCAAAACAAAACTAACAGGCTGATGTTTCCATTTGATAAGTGTGTGTCTTTTGCTTGTTAAGGTATTTACGCTCCAATAGCATCCATGCACCTAGGGTCACATCTTTCCAAAACCTGACTATGTGACTGAGAAGATTATGCTCGGTCAGATCCCTCACAGAACGCAGACATTGTTTCTGTGGAATTTGGGAATTTGCGTGTTTCCCACTTGTAAATGTCTATCACCCTTGCTGGTGTAAGGAGTTTAAAATGAGAGACCTTGGTATTGTATGACTTGAATAACGTACCAGTAGATAGGCTCAGCTTGACTAGTGTTTCTTTAGGTCGGTTTGGTTTCGGTTAGATTCTAAACAAAAACAATCACTGTTTTCCATTTCGGTTTTGATGATTTTTTAAAACATTAAATGCACTCTATGTGGGTTGAATGCTGAAACAACACAGAACAAAACAATTATCAAAAGTCCCATATTGGTAGTGACTGCCCATTGCTGCTTATCACTTATTAACCATCATTTATACACATTACTTCATATTTCAGTTGTTGTGTATATTACATTTGTTTTATTTGATGACTTTATTATTTCATTCCAAGTCATCATCTCATCTCTATAGAGCTGCTGCCTATGCTGTCTGACAAAATCACTATTTTAGTAGTTCTTCAAAGTAAATAAGGCATACTTTTATGACTGCTGAATAACAACTATCATTCAACTAGATCATGTATTTTCAGGTCTAAATACTTCACGAACAACTGCTTTCTATCCCTCTTGATCGCCTGTTCTCTCTTCTCTCTGTCTCCATGTCTGCTCCACACAGAATGGACAAGTAGGCGGGCGCGCAATGGATGATGGTCATTGTAGTTCATTACCATGTTTTCTACGCTAAACTACGTAGAATATTGGCCTGTTGGAAACTACAACTCCCTACTACATCGCACAGTTCAGGCTTAATCTGATTTATCTCTAGAGAAACTGCGCATTGAGCTCACAGAAAAAAACGAAACGAAATGGAATTCAAATAATTGAACCGACGTCGGTCAATTAGTTGTTTAAAAACCTAAAATAACCTACATTTCTGTTAATCGCTGAGCACTAAGATTTAATTTATTGTTGAGTGGGGAGAGTTAAAAATGTTACATATTCTTAGTGGTTGAAATGGGACTATGAAACTCCTATTATTGTTGTAAGAGAGGGAATCGTCTGTGGTGAATTATATCTGAACGTAGAGTGATTTATATGATCTGACTGTCACATTAGCGGTTATAGCGTACATACCGTGTGTTTATTTGGACATGAGGCACCTGGAACCAGGGTTGAGGACCAACCCTTCAACATGTGCTATACATCAGGCTTCTTCAGCTGACGCAGGTCAAAGGTCGGCATCGCCTCCATGGCCCAGATCCATAAACCAATGTCTAGCAGACAGACAGAGAGATCCTCAGGGTGTGTGAAGGTATGGAGATAACGTTGGGTTATAGTTCAGGAGGTGTGTTAACATCACACCTTTGTACGCTCTGTGGAATCCTAGAACCCCACGCCAAAACAGTTGAAGAATAATGGAGCCTCGACACTCTCCAGCATTGTATGGGTGGCTGAGCGTTTAATCAAATCCTTAATCATCATTACCTGGACCTGTCCTGAAGAGAATGTGTAAAGCCTGCAATTGGGGAACCATATGTCACTCCTGTGACGTTTTAATAGGGACGTGTTTCATCGTAACACCCTTTGAAAACATGTGAGGCTGATGTTACAGGTGTCTCCACTCACCTGCATGTGTCCATAGTAAGGCTGGTTATACTCTCTCATGCCTTGGCACAGATACTGGGAGTTCTAGCCTCTTTAAACCTGTCCACATGGACATCCATCACATTCTTCAGTTTACCACCCTCAGGGGTATTCTGTCAAACTTAGTTTCAGGCACATGGCGCTGATTGTGTTCAGATTCACCATGACTGTCTACAGCTGCTAGGTCATACACATAAAACTGATGCACTTCAATGGAATGCATACTCACACACACACACACACACACACACACGATACTCATATAAAATATATCTGTTTGGGGCCTCCCGAGTGGCGCACGATTTAAGGCACTGCATCGCAGTGTTGCGGCGTCACTACAGCCTGGGGTTTGATCCCAGGCTGTGTCACAACAGGCCGTGACCGGGAGTCCGATAGGGCGGCACACCATTGGCCCAGCGTTGTCCGGGTTAGGGGAGGGTTTGGCCCCTCTAGTGACTCTTTGTGGCGGGCTGGTGCTTGCAGGGTCATGTTTCGGAGGACGCATGACTCGACCTTCGCCTCCACGAGCCCGTTGGGAGTTGCAGCAATGACACAAGATCGTAATCATGAAATTGGGGAGGAAAAGGGGGCAAAAATTACATAAATAAATATATATACTGTATATATATCTGTTTGACGACTTGAGCCTCATGGAATGTCAAAGGCATCCCTCAATAGTTGTTTTAAGTAAAGGTCTAAGCTAATGGTAATTGCAGCTTCGCCCTCAGTGGGGGTTGGGCAGCAGTCTACTGGACGCTGCTCTGCACTGGCAGGAGCTGCATGTCTGTGCACACGTTAACTACTGGGAGAGGGGAGCTCAGAGAGAGAGTCCTGTCTGTCCATATGTCCATGTCATGGTGCCACGTCACACACAGCCAGACTCTAGAGGTGGTTTTTGTTTTTACCACTAACTGGTATTTATACTGAACAAAAATATAAACGCAACATGCAACAATTTCAACGATTTTACTGAGTTACAGTTCAAATAAGGAAATCAGTCAATTGTAATAAATTCATTAGGCCCTAATCTATGGATTTCACATGACTGGGCAGGAGCGCGGCCATGGGTGGGCCTGGCAGAGCAAGGCCCACCCACTGGGGAGCCAATCAGTTTTTCCCCACAAAAGGGCTTTATTACGGACAGAAATACTCCTCAGTTTCATCAGCTGTCCGGGTGGCTGGTCTCAGACAATCTTGCAGGGGAAGAAGCCAGATGTGGAAGTCCTGGGCTGGCGTGGTTACACGTGGTCTGCGGTTGTGAGGCCGGTTGGACGTACTGCCAAATTCTCTAAAACGATGTTGGAGGCGGCTTATGATGGAGAAATTAACATTATCTGGCAACAGTTCTGGTGGACATTCCTGCAGTCAGCATGCCAATTGTACGCTCCCTCAAATTTTGAGACATCTGTGGCATTGTGTTGTGTGACAAAACTGCACATTTTAGAGTGGCCTTTTATTGTCCCCAGCACAAGGTGCACCTGTGTAATGATCATGCTATTTAATCAGCTTCTTGATATGCCACACCTGTCAGGTGGATGGATTATCTTGGCAAAGGAGAAATGCTCAACAACAGGGATGCAAACAAATTTGTGTCCCAAATTTGAGCGAAATAAGGTTTTTGTTCGTCTGGAAAATTTCTGGGATCTTTTATTTCAGCTCATGAAACATGGGACCAACACTTTACATGTTGCGTTTAGATTTTTGTTCAGTGTTTAATACACACTTGTATACACACCAGAAGTAGTTGGTGCAGTTTAAGATGAGGGAGGACGCTATTTTTTTTATGAGCATGGCCTTATTTCTATTACAGCATATTGGATGACTGTCATTCATATTCCATTCACCTAGTTCAATGTAACATCGATAGGTTTAGGTTACTACATGATACTCAAATTTTCCCTACAACCTATGAATGAAAGTTCACAACGAGAGAAAATGTTGACAGTGGACAGTGACACATTCAATACCACCTTGCACACTCTTGCCTGCATCTAGCTGATCTAGGGTGTAATCATTAGTCCAACAGTTGCAAACGAGAGTTTCTATTGGACAAATTCAGGTATGTTTATCCCCGTTTCGTTCCGTTTGCTTCCGTTTAAGAAACGTTTTTCAACAGAATCGGCGGAATGAATACACCCCGATCACACGTAAACACAGTTCACTTTCATAGCAGCCACATACAAACAGCTCGTTGTATTCCTTCTTGCATCTACACGCTCTCCTCCTCTCACCTTTTCCGTTTGCTTGTGGACTTCAATGCACAACACATCAGCTGTCTGTGACCAGGCAAAAAACCTTTCCAAGCCAAACCTTCATAACATAACCGCTAACTGCTACACACAGCCTACACCGTTGTCACCATATTAGCTAAAGTAACGTCATAGTCAACATAGCTAATAGAACTAATGTGTTAGTAAACCAGCTACAATCATGCATTACAATGTACAGTCAGTAAGCAGTTTAGCAGTTACACCGGTGGGCCCCGGTGGCAATAAATTAATAAAACCAAAAGCTTGCCTTGACTTGGAAGAGTTCCAATGTTGGATAGTTATAGCCAGCTAGTTAACATAGCATCCCTCTCTTTGAGCCGGGTGTTTTAGTAGGCTAAACTACTCTCTCTCTCTCTCTCTCTCTCTCTCTCTCTCTCTCTCTCTCTCTCTCTCTCTCTCTCTCTCTCTCTCTCTCTCTCTCTCTCTCTCTCTCTCTCTCTCTCTCTCTCTCTCTCTCTCTCTCTCTCTCTCTCTCTCTCTCTCTCTCTCTCTCTCTCTCTCTCTCTCTCTCTCTCTCTCTCTCGCTTCTCCTTAATTTTTGAAGAAATGTGTTCAAAACTGTTCATCTATTGTCTCTCTTTGCGTCAACTACTCACCACATTTTATGCACTGCAGTGCTAGCTAGCTGTAGCTTATGCTTTCAGTACTAGATTCATTTTCTGATCCTTTGATTGGGTGGACAACATGTCAGTTCATGCTGCAAGAGCTCTGATAGGTTGGAGGATGTCCTCCGGAAGTTGTCATAATTACTGTGTAAGTCTATAGAAGGGGGTGAGAACCGTGAGCCTCCTAGGTTTTGTATTGAAGTTAATGTACCCAGAGGAGAACGGAAGCTAGCTGTCCTCCGGCTACACCATGGTGCTACCCTACAGAGTGCTGTTGAGGCTACTATAAACCTTAATTGCAAAACAGTGTGTTTTCATCAATGATTTGGTGGTGTGAATATATTTAGTGAAGCACACAGACATAGCCACAGACACAGAGACACAGACACCCACACCAGAATTGAGGACATCTGCTCCAAAACGAAACACTCTGAGGGCAGACAGTGGCAGACAGACAGACATCACCAGGAGGGAAGGTGGTCTGGGATTCTTCCTCTCTGATAACATGGCTGCCATAGGCCTGGTTCCATTCAGACAGCTCCACAAAATCCTTCTCCATCGGTCAAAGTGGAGCGTCAGCCATATTGCTTTGCACCTATCCAGTCCCAGTCAGATCAGTAAACACCAAAGGGGCCAGGGGCCGAAATGGAGCCAGGTCGTGCTCTCTTCGTCCAACTTGTCTAGATGGAATGCATCAGCCTGCATGGTATGAATCTCAGTCAGTGCATATTTACCACATGAGGACAAGCTCATGACGCACGCGGCCCAATGTATTGGCGTACACAGTCCAGTCTCTCCCCAACAGCCAATAAATGCATCAGTACGAGGCCCTGAGCGATGCTAAATACACGGCTAGTTAACGAGGATAGGGCCCTACGTCATCCATGGTGTTAGTGTGTCATACATATTTCTGTATTGAGCATTGTCTGCTATGGTGTTAAAGTGATGGCCTAGTCGATGATATCGCTTTTATTGGTTATTAGGATGTCTACTGTGACACACACTTATGTAAAGGCCAAAGGCAGGGAAAGAGTTAGCTATGGTCCAGCTAACTAAAGTCAATGGACCGTTTTACTGTATCAAATGTCAGCTGTAAAGTTGAGTGACATCAAATTGAATTGCCTTTGCACAATTGTGTGCACAGACACACACGACCAAACACATTTCCAATTAGATTAAGCTTTTTCTCATGATTTTAGACATTCGCACAACATAAAATAGACGTTTTCACTCTTCGTCTTCCGCTACCAAAGAGTAGCAGCCATTTGGGAGAAACACGGCGGCCATTTTGTGCCAGAGGTATTCTCACCACACGTCAAGGTCGAAGGACACATTCAGTTAGGGTGCAATATAACCAAGGTCGAAGGTCACATTCAGTTAGGGTGCAATATAACCAAACGTTTAGATAGAACGGAATTGTGTAGAACAGTTATGATTGTCAGTCAGGTAGATCAGGGTATTGTGTTAGCTCTATTCGCTACATTTCTATCTGACCCTAGAGCATACATGGGTGAGGAGTAGGCAGTATACTTGTGCCAGTTTCCAGCTGGGGATACTTAAAATACCATAGCAGTGTTTTCATGTGCGTTACTCTCCACTCCATCACATAATGTAAATACTATAGCCCCACATGGTGCCCCTGGTGTGTGGACATTGACGTGGTTAGAAGGCTATTTACGCACTCACTGTAGGAGAAAGGCCAATGGTGCTAGATGGGCTTAGTGCTCTTCACGCACAGTTTAACCTACCCTGGATACAGCTGGCCTGGCCTGAGAAAAGACATGCACGCATGCACACGCACACAGAAGCATGCATGCACGCACACACACAAGCTTGCATGTGTGAGAGAGATAAACAGTGAACCGAGAAAGAGAAAGTGGGTTTGAGCGTGAGAAAGAGAGTCTGTGAGAAAGGAAAAGAGGGAGTTTGAAGACAAATTCAGATCGGCACATGACGTGTCTGTCGAAATCGCTCTCGTGACATGTTGACGTTTGGAAACATTGCCTGCAGCTCCTAGCTGATGCTCTTTGACTGCTGTAATATGTTAGCTCAGAGCCAGGCAGCACAATGTTTTCATTAAACCCACAACTGACACCCGTGATGTCACCTCAGCTTTTACAGCGTCAGATTAACAAAGTGAATTTTAATGAACACAGAATGAGGGGTTAGACGGCTATCGCCCACAGAGGGTTGCTATAGGGATGACAATAAAGTAGACAAACATGGTTTGTGAGGAATCCCTTACGAAAAAAGATTGCAGTACAACTGCAGTACACTGCTGTATAACTGCAGTTAGAGTGCAGTATAACCGCAGTATGCGGCAAATACTGCGTCCAAAATAACAGTTTTTTTTACTGCAGTAATTTTGAAGTGTAACTGCAGTTAGAGTGCAGTATAACTACAGTTCAACTGCAGTACACTGCAATCATTCTTCAATTACTGCATCCAAAATACCATAGTCAACTGCAGTTACTGCACTTTTACTACAGTTTCAAAACGGCAATCTTTTTTTGTAAAGGATATGAACCCAAGGTTTTGGAATTGGTAGGCCTATAATGCACATTTCCATTTAAAGAAACGCTATGTGGCAGGTAAACCAATGCCCATATTTGAGTACCATTTTGGAAAATTTGTCCTCAACTCCCAATGTCAACAGCTACAGAAATGCAGCCTTTTTCTAAACAAATTAAGTGTCAAAATGTTTGCCCCAACGACCACATAGCAACCATTGCATCACTTCCTGGAGATGATACATGACCCAAGATTATGGAATGTTTACTATCGCCATGGTCACCACCTGGCGCAGAACCCCCTGCTAGATCCCATGACCCTCAGCGTGTGTGCATACCGGGCATGCTCAGAAGGACATTCTGCCCACAACTTCCTATTCCCACTACCAAACATACATTTCCTGTTTTAAAGGTCATGCCAGATTCCCAAACGTTGACCTCCCAAGTCCCTATATTCCTCTTTAAAGGTTTGACCCCCACATTGAATAAAGGGCTGGCTTACATGTCTGAATTCAATCTGCTCTTAAATCAGTGGTTCCTGAGGATTGTTGGGCTGTGGTCCATCTAAAGCCCCAGTGTGTTCTCCTGTTCACTATGTGGGAAACGTGGGGATTCTTGGGAAAACACTGCTTTAACGTATCGCATACACACCCATTACCTCCCTAACCCCTAATGAGCTACCACAACATGTTTTTTAACCTTAACATTGCATGTAGTGAAGCACACGCTTAAAGCTGGCAAGAGTGTTGATGATTGACAGTGAGGAAAAATTTATTTTCTAGGGAAAATACTCAGTGGTTTGCCATTGCAATGATCTTCATTTGCGACAGAGGCTAAAACTGTTAGATTACAGAGCTCCCAATGTCTAAGAAACCTCAACATTTTAAAAGCATTTCAAAAGACTAAATCCATATAGGCCAACATACTTGGGGGATACCTCGTAAAATATTTGATTTGCATAGGCTGTACTAGCTATTTGAACTATATATGCATTCATAAACTGTTAATAACCTGTTCAATAAATGCATGCAGGAAAGTAGCCTACTCTCTTGTGAAGGACAGATACTGCCACTGAGTGGATATAAGATGTAACCACAGGCTCACTTTTTACCAATTAAGCCTGGATTTGACAAATCAATTCCCTGGACCGAATCCTAACCTGGAACTGAAATGTGTAAGTCAAATGTTTGGATAAATCTCCAAGTGACATCAAGTCATGATTAATGCAAGTCAGAATTGTGTGGTGGACAGATCTAAAGTGAGGATTGGTCTCTGTGTTTATAAGAATGCCTAGATCAGTGTTTCCCAACTCCGGTCCTCCAGTACCCCCAACAGCACACATTTTTGTTGTAGACCCGGACAAAAACACCTGATTCAACTTGTCAAGGGCTTGATGAATAGTTGACAAGTAGAATCAGGTGTGCTTGTCTGGGGCCACAAGTAAAATATGTACTGTTGGGGGTACTGGAGGACTGGAGTTGGGAAACGCTGATCTAGATAGTCATAACCATATAAGATCATACAATTCAAAACATAACGCTATGGTCATAAGAGATTTGTTACCATAGAGACACAGCTAAGATGACTACACACAATGACTGAGAAACTGAACACTCAAACAACCTTATGTTTTACTGTAACTGATTTGTATTGCTTTAATGTATTTTTTTTCTCCTCAGGAACAGGTAAGCCATGACAGTATAATGCAAATGAAAAAAAAAACACAAGACCCTTCTGTACATCCTTAGTATCACATTCACACATTCATTAAGTCCCGTCTGTACACTGATCTCCTCCACACTCCTCCACACAAAAATACATTCCTTTTCCATTGGTTAACACTGACTGACAACCGCGGTCATGTAGCTTGAAATGTTGAGGACTTACAAAAAAACAACATACCGGCGAATAAAGAATAAATAAGGAGAATAAATAAATCATGTTACTTTGAGAGGGCCACGGAGGGCCACAGAGGGCCATGGAGGGCCACAGAGGGCCACAGAGAGCCACGGAGGGCCACAGAGGGCCATGGAGGGCCACAGTTTGGACATTGAGGCGACTATAGCTAGACGTAGTAGCTCAAATAAAAGAGCTTTGAAGAATTGTAGACAACATTTTGCCTTCAACACTGATATTCACATGAAATTATATTGGGTAATTTTTTGCATTTTTGCATCTGTTCTATGGTTGTGGTATTCCATTGATAAGTGCTTTGTATTTCTAACTGGGGTAACAATAGTCTTAACTCCATTCAGTTGCAATGGAGAGGAAGAGAGAGAGAAATAGGCTAGTTCATATATAACGGTGGTGTTAGTGTTATGTGGGTCTGCATATTTACTGGCAACAGAAGGAACATTTATGAATTCATTCGGCTTAGCGACACAATTTCCTTGGAAAAAAGCAAAACATGTAGACACCATAGAAGTTGTGTTAGAATCTTTGGCAAATCATAATGTCATTATGATGGGGTACACATTGTTGTTTACATATTGCATTTAAGGTCGGCTTATAAATTCAATGTCCTCATGCTTCCCTTATAAAAACATTTTTTTTTTTTTTTTTAAGAACATTATATATTTTCATAATATGGTAAATCCATATTCAAGTGCTGACCCTAAAACTGCCAACAACATTTGTCATGTAACTCCTATTATAAGTCAAACCTTTTTCACTGTATTATGGCAACGTTTAAGACAAACTTTAACATTCTGTTCTGGTATACCACCCGGACGGTTTTGTCCATGCATTTTTCCTGTAAAAATCATATGCTTTCATCCTATACATGCTTTACCTCAATCTCTGAGAACGCAAAACAAGAAACATGACGAGCTAGAACAAACATACATGTACTGAGTAATGTACACCATATATATCCCAAAAGCCTTTCAAAATCTCCCGACTTTGAAATCATTAGCCAAAATAAGTATTTTTTTCTCAATCCATTAGGTAATCTTCTTTATGTAGACTGTACAATATATGTATATATGAGTTATCATGGAGGAACAAAGCAACAAAAATAAATATATTTTTTTAGCTATGTAACTTTTCAAAGTAGTATATCTATATACATTTTATATCAATATCATTTTTCCGTAGCTTATGGAAGATGGGTGAGTGGTGTGTGTTTGAAAAGCAGGCATTTACACACAGTGTGACAACCTCTCCGTTTGTCTAAAGGTATGTAGATGCGATCTGGTGAGAGGATAAATTCCCTTTTGGTTAAAAAAAGAAAGACGACCTTGCTTGATACAGTGAAACCCTGCTTCAAGATGGAAGAAACAAGAAAATAAACAGTAAAAATATTGCATCTCACCATCGAGTAACTACTTCGACAAAAGGTTGTCTACATGTTCTCTTTTCTTTCTAGGACTCTTGGGTAGAGTACAAATAATGGTTTATAATATCATGCAGTCTCTAACAAGTCAAACAACCTCAGTTTTCTTGTCCTAGGGTTAAAGTCTTCATAGCACACAGCGTAGAATGGGCATTTTGGTGATGTTGAAGGTAGCTTAGAGGGAGGGGGTGCAATTGGACTAAAACATGCAGGACAGCGCCTACCGCCCAGGGCTCGGACCAGTCCCTGGCGTTTGTTTCCAGTGTGTTTAGTAGCAGTGTCTGTGAGCAGCCAGCAGGTGAGGATCAGTCTGAGTCAAGCAGGATTTGAGTTCAAACATGGATAATCAGCGCCATCGTGTGGACAGGAGGTGTGACAGCAGTAGATTCACCAGTTACCTTTCCACAGGCTAGAGTAATCCATTTCCCACATCTGAAATCAATCAGTGCGCTCCAGGATCGACTGGTCAAGTCTGGACCTAACATTAGCAATGTGTTTTATGAGAAGCTTGGTCTGCTCTGTGAAGTTGAGAACAGTTTATTTTTCTCGCTGTTGAGCCCTTTACAACATACAACAGGCCTGGAAAATGTCCACTCGAGGGTTCACAAATGACTTTAGTGGAACGTATAAGGACCAAGCTTAAAGATCGAGCTAGCATGCAAAATGTCTTCTTAAATATTCTTTAGTAAGAAGCCATTGAGGCCAACTATTTTTCTGAAGACAGAAGAAAGTTGATGAAGAAAGCATTCTTTCTGTTTTTGTCTGGTTCGTTTCAACAGTCCCATTGTAAAATAAAAATAGAGAAGAAGACATACAACACCTTAAACTGACCAACTAATAATGACATACTTGTTCTGAGTGCTACCTTTGGTAAATCAATCCAAAAACCTGATGAATGTCAGTGTCCTTTTCTCCAACTGATACTCCTCTAGTCTTGTGTTAGTTTAGCACACAGCTCCTCCACTTGGACTAACTGTTGAAGAAACCATATTCCTCCACCAGCTCAATCCACATTATCACTGTCACCACTCCAGCCACAACTTCCTCTGACGCCATCTTGGATTACCTCCAAGTCCTTCAAACATAACATCTCGTAGAATAAAACAAAGAAACACATCTCAACAAAAAGAACGGAAGAAAAGTTACGGAAATTAAGAAGAAAAAAAATAGAAGAAAAAAATCAAAATGGCTGCCGGGGGTCGTTGGTTTCATCGCTTCATGATTTTGGAGACGAAGTTGACGATGGCTGAAGCAGGCTGGTTGGGGTCCAACTCGGCAAACAGGTGGCTGACGTTGTCCGTTGTGCTTCCTTGTTTACGTGCCACGAAACCAAACAGTCTGAAGTTTAAAGAGAAATAAAAAGCCTGTTTAGAGTATAAAGGAGATGGTTCATGATTTTATGTAGTTATAGGCCAATGTGGACCATGGGACTTTTTTGTCCCATCTCTTTAATGACCTAATCTATGTGTAATAGAGTGATTTGAGTTGTGAGACTTACTTTGCCGTTCCAACTCCTTCGTTGCTCCACCTGTGAAGATGAGATGTGACAAATTCATTTTGGAGGAACAATCAAAAAATCTACCCTACGTAGGCTACATTTGAACTATTTTCACTACTTTAGAACAGTAGAAAGATCTGGTCTCACACACTTACTTCCTGTCCTGGGGGTCGATGTCACAGTAGGTGACAGTGTTGATTGGGTAGTGCCTTCGGAAGAAGACCCTAGGGCAGGAAAAAACTCAGAGTTAGTGTTGGAAATCTCAGAGTTTGTCACCAAGCTAGCTCAATTCAAGTAAAACACTTTGACATACTAGTGTAGCAGTCAGAATCAATGAGTGAATAACAACACATTTCCATGGCTCTGACTGTGGGTGTAGGGTGCTCCTGTTTCCATGGTTACAACTCACTTCCTCTGGCTATCCGTGAGGGTGATGCCCTGCGACGACACTTTGAAGTGGACGGTTGTTGCTGCGGGCAACGGGTTGACGGCCAACGTTTCGCTGATCGCCTTGGCGATGGCCTGAGGACCAGTCAGAGACTCCATGTCCACAGAGTTGATGTAAAGAACGTTGCATGCTGGGAGAGAACAAAAAAACAAGAAGCAGTGAAGGAGTTCAACTATCAACAATTAGTGCAATCATTTGAACATGTTGTTGATAAGTGTTGAAAAACAGATCGAGGCAACAGCTGGCTGTATATTAGTGACTCCATATCTGCCTTTCTTCTTTTATCAGTTAGAATGCTCACTCCGTGCATTTGTTGGTACATAGCGCCATGCTATGCTATCTCTACCAAAGAGAAAAGAACACACGTCTAATCCAGAAGACAATGTTTCAAACCTCACAACAGCTGCCATGCATAAGACCTAAAGAAGAGCGCTATATAAATACACTTCACTCGTTTGGAAAAACTCCAACCATGACAAGCAAAGATGTGACTAAGGCAGGCATGGCATGGTAGTGAGAGGGAAGCTTCTGTGGTGACCAGGCTGAAATATCAGTCTGGGGAGTGTGGGGACAAGAGGGTTAATAATGCCAAAAACACAGTCCAGTATTTACCATGGGCCTCCTCGGGGACTTGTTGCTGTGCTACTGCAACATAACACAGTATCCAAGCATGAGAGGAGAAACAAAACCACTGTACTACCTGAAAACTATGTATTTGTGAAACTGCATAGTAATTACACTAGTAACTACAGTAGTAAAAGTACAACAGAATTTGGCCAGTTATTATTCGATTGTTGTTGTGTATGTATCTGTTGTTGTAATAGAAGGCTTGGAATGGAGATGGATAAATGATCAAATCAAAGAGAATGGGCTGAATAATGCAGGGTGCAGTTTGTCCCTACCTGCTCCTTGTTTCACCAGCTCGGCCACTGTGTCAGTGGGAGTGTCCAGCTCCAGGGCCTCTTCATTGGGATCTTTGCTGGGGATCATCAGCTTGCAGGGCAGGGCCAGAGGAGTCATTGAGTGTTGGTACACCAGGGCAGACAGGCATCCTGCACACATACACACACATACCCATGATTAGCAAGTGTACGTACTTACTGGAGGCCTAATGAACAAATTCTCTGTTGAATGTGCATGTTTGGAACTCGCCAAAGTAGGGTTCGTTGGGACAGCCCTTCAGACGCACGCCTTTGGAGCTCGTCTCAATCAGGAAGTGCCTCACCAGCTCGCTCGTGATGTCACCAACTGACAAAAGGCAAAACAGTAAACACATCCTTTAATCAAAGGTCTCTGATCGAAGGTCAGTTTTTGCGTTTTCACACCTAATGATTAAGGTTGGGATTCAGGTTAGGGTGATCTGATCCTAGACCTGCGACTAAGATTAAAGATCTACTGTACCTTTCTTGTTGGCGGTGGGAGGTGGGCAGGCCACCTTCATGGCCAGGCCATAGGCCCCTCTGAAGGAGTGACTGTCCCTGATAACAAAGGCCCCAGGCTCCCTGTCTCTCAGCAGACTGATGGCCTGCTCTCTGGAGATGTCTGGCTTGTACCAGAACTTAGACGTGTCCTGGACAAACTTCACGTTCAGCCTGATGTCTGGACTCTGGTCTGTAGAAGTAGTGACAATGGTCAAAGCAGTGAAATAGTGATGATTCAGAGACTTTCATCCATCAAAACCAGCACTGATTGACTTAATATGTATAGTATCTGCTGTGCATGGTTGACTATGAACTCTCACTTGGCTAGATCTGAATGGATTGAATAGGTATAAAGAACATGGCCGTGACTAGGGCTAGATGCTACAGGGGTTCATTTAGGATTGTACCTCCTCTCTCACCGTAGATGGAGAATTTGGAGAGGTCCGGTAGGGTGTGAGAGGTGGACACACTGGGCGTGCTGCCTCCACTGGGTAAGGTGGGTGTGGTGGTCTTCCCATCCAGAGTCCCATACGACAGCCCCCCATTGGACCTCTCTCCACTGGGCAGCCGCCTCTTCTCTGGAAGCATCGGCTGGGGCGACACTGGGAAGGAGGGCATGGGTGGTGTCCCCTGTCTGTCATCGGGCGTAATGTGGCCACTGGCCATCGGGTGGCGCCCCATCAAAGGGCTAGGAGGGACGGCGGAGGTTCTGGAGCCTCTTGCGGGGATCACAGGGCTGCCGGGGACTTGCACCCTGTTCCCATTGGGCGGTGTGGGGTGACGAGCCAGACCCGGGCTGGCCTGGTTGGCCAGGTGGCGCTGGAGGGCGGGGCTTGGCGGGGTGTTGGTGGCCACCGTGCGGTGGAGGGTGTTGGGGCTTCCCGGGACGGTGTGGAGGGGACCCACGACGCTGACCTGGGAGCCCTCAGGGGAGTGGGGGCCGTGGGACGGGACGGGAGTGTGCCGGACACTCTCGGAGGGGTGGGAGTGGAAGCCGGAGTCAGCCTGGGGACGAATGGAGGAAGCCATCCTCATGCTGCAGAGAGAGAGAAACACTGAGCTGAGCTGAGGACTATCTTTATTCCTTTTATTTGAAGAGTTTTCCCTGGGTTATCCAAACTCTGTGCCCCAGGCAGACAGTGGGGTGGGGGTACAGTACAGTACTCACCCGTCTGGGCTGTGGATGGGACTACTGGAAGATATAGGATCATTAAAGGGGTGTCCACCATAACCACGGCCGTCTGTAGAGAAAAAACACACACACAGATGTTATTATTACCCTGTTATTGGCTAAACAGGGAGTCAAAGGGATGCAGTTATGAGGGAGACCGACAGAAAAGACAGAACAGGAGAGACAGAAATAAAACCTGGCGAGGTCATTCCCAAAATGGTATAAAAAGAAAAGAAACATGAATAGAAAACAGAAACATCCTGAGGGAGACTAAAAGTGTTTATTAATACAGATGCAAAGTGGTGGAGGTGTTATACAGGCCCACTCAACAGGCTAACAACCAAATATAGATTTCATACATAACCTAACCTTACCTCACACCTTAATGAATTTAACCATAACTTTTTCATCACGTTTCAGCAACTTCCGGGCAAGCCCCAAAAAACATTGGCACGCATCGGGAACCCAATGAAATTCGAGAAGAGGCAGGACTTAAACACTGATAGCCAATCAAAACAGAATGTTTGCGGTTGTAGCCTGTATAGTGGGACTGTGTTATTCCTCTAGAGGTGAACAACAGAAGGTAGAGCAAAACTGAGAAGCCACAACAAGATCCTCCGGTCAAAACGAGGGGTTTTCAAACATGGCCGAACACAAAGGATTATGGGTACTCTGTGTGACGGGGGTAAGAGGTTGGTGCCACGTGTTGCCATAGAAACGCCCTTACCTTGCTCCTCATCGCTTACAGATTCAGAGTCTGACAGAACAGAAGGAATAAGTAGAAGAAGAAAAGAGTTGGTGATTGAGGGAGAGGTTAGAAAAAGAGAGGAGTAAACCATTGAAAGAGAAGCAAGAGACCAAGAGAAGGTTTGCAGGTGTTTAGAAGCAATTGGATGGACTAAGAAAACCTAGATGGGAAAAGTTTGTGTGTGTGTGTGTTTGTGTACTGACCTGATCCACCATGGAGCATGTCTGCTGGATGGTGGGGCTTCAGTCCTAGAGCAGAGAGAGGGGTTTTGGCCAAGCCTGGAGGAGAACGGGCTAGAGAGAGAAAGAGAGCCAGAGAGGAGGAGACAGTGAGAGAGAGAGAGAGAGAGAGAGAGAGAGAGAGAGAGAGAGAGAGAGAGAGAGAGAGCGAGAGAGAGAGAGAGAGAGAGAAACAGAGAGAGAGAGAAACAGAGAGAGAGAGAGAGAGAGAGAGAGAGAGAGAGAGAGAGAAAGAGAGAGAGAGAGCAAGAGAGCGAGAGAGAGCGACAGAGAGAGAGAGAAACAGTGAGAGAGAGAGGGAGAGTGAGAGAGAGAGGGAGAGAGCGAGAGAGAGAGAGAGAGCGAGCGAGAGAGAGAAACAGAGAGAGCGAGAGAGAAACAGAGAGAGAGAGAGAGAAACAGAGCGAGAGAGAGAGCGAGAGAGTGAGAGAGAGAGAGAAACAGAGAGAGAGAGAGCGAGAGAGAGAGAGAAAGAGAGAGAGAAGATAGATAGATAGATAGATAGATAGATAGATAGATAGATAGATAGATAGATAGATAGATAGATAGATAGATAGATAGATAGATAGATAGATAGATAGATAGATAGATAGATAGATAGATAGATAGATAGATAGATAGATAGATCAATAGATAGACCGATAGATAGAAAGCGAGATATAGGGAGAAAGAAAGAGAGAGAAAAAAGATAGATAATGAGAGAGAGAGACCAAACCAAACTGTAAGTGTTAGCCTACAGATGATCTGAGAAGATCCATACAGAATACACAGTGTCAGATCCAAACAACCAACAACCTACAACAACAGGACAACAATGATGGTGAATGGAGACACCTACAGTACAACATGCCCTGGCCATGCAAGAGTTGGGACACAGCATGCAGAAAGCAGACCAACACAGAACAGTTCACTAAGGGACTGGTGACACGGAGAGGGAACCAATAGCATCCCGAACGGTACATCTAGTAACTACATAGTAGTACGGTATATCCAAGGAGACAGACACAATGACTACATGCCAGGATTGGGGTCCAATCCGGATTGGGGTCCAATCCATTTTTATTCAGTCAATTCATGAAGTGAATTGAAATTCCAGCAGTTTGCCAGCAGTGGAAAAGAGTTTGGCTAGGGTTTGTGTGGTGGACTGGACATTGAGCAGTAATCTGAAAATTCCATGCATCCTACACTTACCAAAGAATCCCATATCAATTCTTTGTCTGTCTGTTTGAAAGATAGTGCCTCCAGAGAGGGCAGGCAGGGGCCAGAGCAGGGGTAGTGGGGCAGGGCAAAGGGGGTTGATGGAGGGGGGTATCTGGGGGTCTCTGGGGGCTCAAAACGGGTCCTTACTTCAACTACAGTGTGTCGGTCACCACTGCAGGAATAGGGAGCCCTAACCCTGGTTGGTCCCAAATAAGCCAAAAGCAGTCTGTCTATTGAAATGATCATGTGTCAAGCATTAAGATAAATACAGATACAGTATTTACCTCTATGATATCTCTATGGTGCAGAGAAGCAATCTACTGTCTAACCTGACATGATTTATAGGTCATAGGTTAATACTATAGTGTTGAAACTACAATATTCTCTTCTATCTATTCCTATGAGGCTCAGCTGGTAGAACATGGCACTTGCAATGCCAGGGTTGTGGGTTTGAATCCCACAGAGGAACAGTATGAAAAAAAATATATATTTATGCATTCACTACTGTAAGTCACTCTAGATACGTGTGCCTATTTCCAGTCCCTCTCATAATTTTTTCCACAGAGGGAATTAGTATTAGTTTATTACAAGAGAAAGAAAGGTGTTATTGAATTAATTTAGGAATCCCACCACCGATTAGTCCCAATCAAAACACCAACAATTGACAATTACAGTAACAGCAGTGACTGTCTCTGGCCCTGTCAAATAATTTCAGAGTGCATCGTTCCTCCCTTATAAGAAGGCAGTAAAGAAGGATGCATCTTAAAAGTATTGGAACTGGGCCTCCGTCTACAACCACTTATTGTGTAGCACTACATACTTAATGTTTATTGCAATCGTATAATTATGATTTACTAACTGTGGCAATAGAGTAAGGTCTACGGGCGCCCTCTGTCTGCAGGGAATGTGAACTTACACATGTTGAAGTAAGGGGTCTGAGGTGAGACAGGGAAGGCAGGGGTCAGGGGGTAGGCCTCACCACCACTGCTGAACATAGGACTGACAGCAGCCCCACCGTCAACATCATCATCCCCATACGCCTCGCGGTAGCTGTGCATGGGGCCCTGGAGGGAGGGGACACAACACACACAACAACAAAACACACACACACACACAACACACAACAACACACACACACACAACACACGACATAACACACACCCACCCACAGACAGACACAGAAGGAGCCAGAAAACACACGGACAGGGACAATGTGCACATAGAGGTAATGCAAACACGCACAGACAGGAAATACACACGAGGACAGAAAATAACACACAGATACAAATACAGAGATAGCGACACATACAAACACACACACACACACCAACACAAAGTCCACATACATACACACACACACACACACACACACACACACAACAGACATGGTTACTCTCACAGTGAACAATGAACTATTCAATGAATGGAAGAATATTTTAAGCTGATAAAGACGAGAGAGAGAGAGGGAGAGAGAGATAGAGAGAGAGAGAGAGAGAAGAGAGAGAGAGAGAGAGAGAGAGAGAGAGAGAGAAGAGAGAGAGAGAGAGAGAGAGAGAGAGACAGAGAGAGAGAGACAGAGAGACAGACAGAGAGAGAGAGAGAGAGAGAGAGAGAGAGAGACAGAGAGACAGAGAGACAGAGAGACAGAGAGAGAGAGAGAGAGACAGACAGAGACAGACAGAGAGAGAGAGAGAGAGAGAGAGAGAGAGAGAGAGAGAGAGAGAGAGAGAGAGAGAGAGAGAGAGAGAGAGAGAGAGAGAGAGAGCTTGCTGCCTGTTGCTGGATAGTGGTGTGTACTCTACCTCTCGGGGTCTTCCTCCAGGGTTGAGGATGTGGAAGTCTGACGAGTGGACAGGGGAGCGCACTGGCGCCCCCGTGTGGGCTGGAGGGTCCTCATGGCCACTCTGGTAGTGCCCCTCGCTGGTGGTCCGACGGCGGACGGTCTCCTGAGCCTCCTCCGGCGTCATCCCACGTGAACGCATCCCTGGAACGTCAACAACAGCGTCAGGAATTCCAAAAGGCTTTCCTTCAGTTTCAGGAATGTATTTAGGAAAAACGACAACTTTAGGGTGGATCTAAAAAGTGGATCTGGAAATAAGTTTCAGAGTGTATCTACACTGTATATTCCAGGTTTCATACACCATGGAGTCCAACCTTCAAAGAAGTGATTTGCTTATTTTAAGAGGAATGTTGTCGCGAGAGAGAGAGAGTGAGAGAGAGAGAGTGAGAAAGAGAGAGAGAGAGAGAGAGAGAGAGAGAGAGAGAGAGAGAGAGAGAGAGAGAGAGAGAGAGAGAGAGAGAGAAAAAGAAATAAAGAGGGAGCGAGAGAGAGAGAGAGAGAGAGAGAGAGAGAGAGAGAGAGAGAGAGAGAGAGAAAGAGGGAGAGGGAGAGTGAGAGAGAGAGCGAGACGGACAGTGGACAGTGGACAAACCAGAGAAGGAATAGGAGCGATGGCGGTCAGATTGTGGCGTAGTGGTAATGCTTTCGTTGATGCCCTGAATACGAGCGTTGTACTCTGCTCACAGTGGGGGTGGTGGATAGGAGGCAGAGGAGGAGGTGGAGGAGGAGGAGGAGAAGGAAGAGGAGGAGGAGGAGGAGGAAGGAGGTGCGGAGGCAGATGCAATGGCGTGAAGGGTGGTCCAAGGGTGGTCCAACAGAACAGAGGAATGGATGGACAGAACAAGAGACAGAAACAGAAAGGAAAGATGAATCAAGTAAAATGAAGGTATATAACGTTTGTTCTCTGAAGTCAGGGGCAGTAACACACAGATGAAAGAAGGACGTTAAAATGAGATATGAGAGAAATTAGAGCAGGGATAGAACCAAAATGTGCACTTTCTGGAATACCCCAGAATTTGGATTGAGAAACACTGCTTTACCATACATCAGTATTATGTGATATGTTCTGTGTGGAGCCCGGGAAGAGTAGCTGCTGCTTTCACAACAGCTAATGTGTATCCTAATAAAATACCAAATACCAAATCAACATCCGCAGTAGAAAGACAAAGGCAACTACCAAATAAGCCCACTTGGTGGCATCTGTGAGAACCATGCCATAGGCTTACACATGTGGTGGGATGTCAATGTGGAAAATGCATGGTAGCTGAGCGCTCAACCAGCATGTCTATTCTTACCACCTTATATCTCATCTCATCTCCATGGTGTCCAACTCTCCCCTTGCTGTAGGACACAGCTCAGAGCTCACCGTATGTTTTTAGGCCAAATCTGTCCTGCACAACTAAGACTTTCTATCCATCTAGCTCAATGCCATGATGATTCCACCTATTGCCAAGGTTAGACAAAGCTGGGGACATGGAACAGTAGCTGCTATTTCCAATATAGAAGTAGATAATATGTTCTAACTATTAGAGTACATGTAAACAGTGCACCTCTCTGAATAAGCCAGTGGTGATAGAATGACGTTGATATACTGCACTAGACTATGACTGTACTCTTATAGTTCACAGCATGGGATATTCAATCTAATCCTCAGTCCGGTAGTCACTTACCAGCGATGCGTTGAGCCACCAGGCCCTCCAGGTTGAGGTTCTCCTCCTCAGGTTCTGGCTCCTTAAGTAGGGGGGAGGAGTTGGGGAGGGGGGAGGAGGAGGTGCTGTAGCCGGGATAGGGAGACCCTCCCTTGAGGTCTGGGGAGTGGGACACCACCGTCCCACCTGGGTACGAGTTCAGGGGCCTAATCTGGAGTTGTCCGAAGGTGGGGGAGGGGTCGGAGGGGTAGAGGGCGGAACCAGGCCCTTGGGCTGGGCGCGTGTGGTAGGGCTCGGGGGGGTGTATGGGAGTGGTGTTGGTGTGGGGCTGGTATGAGGCGGACCTCGGGGGGGCGTACGACAGGGGAGATTCAGCCACAGGACTCTGGACGGGCGACGTCGACACCCGGCCCGCCGTTGACCTCAGAGGCTGTCCGAAGGCGTTGTAATTAATGTTATAGCCGTGGATGGCTGAGTCTGCCTGGTAGGACGGCCTGGCCAGAGATTGGGAGAAGGGGACCTGGGCTGGCCCTCCTACACTGTTCTCACCAGAGGGGGCGCTGTAGGACTTGGGCACCTGTCCTGTGTGTGGGTCCAGATCCAGCATCAGCATGTTGAGGGCTTCGATAGACTGCTCTATGTCGTGCTGGGAGGCAGTGGGGGGGAAGTGGGGCAGACTGTGGGTGCTCTGTAAGGGAGGACCGAAGGGGTCGTCTGGCAGACTGTACTGGTGCCATGCGTTCAACCCCCTCTGGACCGCCTCCCTGCTACTGGTGCTCCTCTCAGGGGCCCTGGGCAGCTTGGGGTGTCCCGGCTCTGGGGTCCCGAAGGACTGGGAGTGCTGCATACTCCCGTTCTGGTAACTGTTAGGAGAGTACTCCTCCTCCTGGGGCGAACTGGAGTCCATGATCCGCTCCTGCGCCGACGTAGAAGTCTGTATTCGGTGCACCGGCATCTCCCGTAGCTTCTCTAGGTACGGCCCGTCGATCTGCCTGTTAACGGGTATCTCTGATTGGTAGTACAGCTCTGCGGGCGTGGCCTGGCCCTCCAATGACGAGAGTGTTCCCAGACTGTCCACGCTGTTACCCTCCTGACTGATGGGCAGCTCGTCGTCCAAGATGTCCGTCTCGCGCTCTTCGGCGGAGGGGGCTGCAATGAGCCGGGTATGCCCGTTGACGTGCACCTGGGCTGGGACGAGGTGGCGTACTCCCCCTCCGGGGCTGGTGGAGGTAGCCAGGTAAGCCTGGCGGTGGAGCATGGGGGCCTCAAGGCCAATCAGAAGCTGGTCCAACTCTCTCTTCTCCTGGGGACTGAGAGGGGGATGACTGGGTGTGTTGTGGTTCTGGTTGGCGTTCACCGCTCCATGAAGCAACAGACTGTGGTCATCGGTGCGGTCGGTTTTGACGGATGCTGTCGAGTTCCCAGAGTCGCTGCTGACCGACAGGGCGTGGTCGACCGCAGGCAGGGAGGCGTGGCCCACTACCGGGAGGGTGCGGTCAGAGCTTGGGAGGGTGTGGTCAGGGTGTTGGGGGTTGTGGTCTGCGTTGGTTAGGGGGTGGTCGAGGACGGGAAGGCTGTTGATTGTGACCACACCCTCGAGAGACTCTTTCTTGTGGACTCGGGCATACAGGCTGCCGTCGAGGGGGCCTTGGGTGTGGACAACGTCTGAAAGAGAGGAGAAGAATACATGTTATAAATATGTATGCAAAAAAAAGAGGAAAAACTAACACATTTCTGATTTTGGAAAACTCCTCACAAATGACCCCACCACCAACACCACACTCACTTTCACACCCCAGGGACTTGTGCCTGACTCCTAACTGTTTCCTGAGACTGGACCAAGACAGTGAGTCACCCATGGAAAAGAGAAATCAGTCCATCCTCCAAGGAGGCACAACTTAATGGTAACTTAAGTCAACACAACCTATTTTTTTATAATACAGTAGTGTTGAGTGCCTTGCAAAAGTATTAGTTTTTCCTATTTTGTTGCATTACAACCAGTAATTTAAATTGATTTTGATTTTGATTTCATGTAATGGACATACACAAAATAGTCCAAATTGGTGCAGTGAAATGAAAAAAATAACTTGTTTCAAAAAATTCTAAAATATAAATAACGGAAAAGTGGTGCGTGCATATGTATTCACCCCCTTTGCTATGAAGCCCCTAAATAAGATCTGGTGCAACCAATTACCTTCAGAAGTCACATAATTAGTTAAATAAAGTCCACCTGTGTGCAATCTAAGTGTCACATGATCTGTCACATGATCTCAGTAAATATACACCTGTTCTGAAAGGCCCCAGAGTCTGCAACACCACTAAGCAAGGGGCACCACCAAGTAAGCGGCACCATGAACACCAAGGAGCTCTCCAAACAGGTCAGGGACAAAGTTGTGGAGAAGTACAGATCAGGGTTGGGCTATAAAAAAATATCTGGAACTTTGAACATCCCACGGAGCACCATTAAATCCATTATTTTAAAAAATGGAAAGAATATGGCACCACAACAAACCTGCCAAGAGAGGACCGCCCACCAAAACTCACGAACAAAGCAAGGAGGGCATTAATCAGAGAGGCAACAAAGAGACCAAAGATAACCCTGAAGGAGCTGCAAAGCTCCACAGCGGAGATTGGAGTATCTGTCCATAGGACCACTTTAAGCCGTACACTCCACAGAGCTGTGCTTTATGGAAGAGTTCACCAGAAAAAAGCCATTGCTTAAAGACAAAATAAGCAAACACGTTTGGTGTTCGCCAAAAGCCATGTGGGAGACTCCCCAAACATATGGAAGAAGGTACTCTGGTCAGATGAGACTAAAACTGCGCTTTTTGGCCATCAAAGAAAACACTACGTCTGGCGCAAACCCAACACCTCTCATCACCCCGAGAACACCATCCCCAAAGTGAAGCATGGTGGTGGCAGCATCATGCTTTGGGGATGTTTTTCATCAGCAGGGACTGGGAAACTGGTCAGAATTGAAGGAATGATGGATGGCGCTAAATACAGGGAAATTCTTGAGGGAAACCTGTTTCAGTCTTCCAGAGATTTGAGACTGGGACGGAGGTTCACCTTCCAGCAGGACAATGACCCTAAGCATTCAGTGGGGGAAAAAAGTATTTAGTCAGCCACCAATTGTGCAAGTTCTCCCACTTAAAAAGATGAGAGAGGCCTGTAATTTTCATCATAGGTACACGTCAACTATGACAGACAAATTGAGAAAGAAAAAATCCAGAAAATCACATTGTAGGATTTTTAATGAATTTATTTGCAAATTATGGTGGAAAATAAGTATTTGGTCACCTACAAACAAGCAAGATTTCTGGCTCTCACAGACCTGTAACTTCTTCTTTAAGAGGCTCCTCTGTCCTCCACTCGTTACCTGTATTAATGGCACCTGTTTGAACTTGTTATCAGTATAAAAGACACCTGTCCACAACCTCAAACAGTCACACTCCAAACTCCACTATGGCCAAGACCAAAGAGCTGTCAAAGGACACCAGAAACAAAATTGTAGACCTGCACCAGGCTGGGAAGACTGAATGTGCAATAGGTAAGCAGCTTGGTTTGAAGAAATCAACTGTGGGAGCAATTATTAGGAAATGGAAGACATACAAGACCACTGATAATCTCCCTCGATCTGGGGCTCCACGCAAGATCTCACCCCGTGGGGTCAAAATGATCACAAGAACGGTGAGCAAAAATCCCAGAACCACACGGGGGGACCTAGTGAATGACCTGCAGAGACCTGGGACCAAAGTAACAAAGCCTACCATCAGTAACACACTACGCCGCCAGGGACTCAAATCCTGCAGTGCCAGACGTGTCCCCCTGCTTAAGCCAGTACATGTCCAGGCCCGTCTGAAGTTTGCTAGAGTGCATTTGGATGATCCAGAAGAGGATTGGGAGAATGTCATATGGTCAGATGAAACCAAAATAGAACTTTTTGGTAAAAACTCAACTCGTCGTGTTTGGAGGACAAAGAATTCTGAGTTGCATCCAAAGAACACCATACCTACTGTGAAGCATGGGGGTGGAAACGTCATGCTTTGGGGCTGTTTTTCTGCAAAGGGACCAAGACGACTGATCCGTGTAAAGGAAAGAATGAATGGGGCCATGTATTGTGAGATTTTGAGTGAAAACCTCCTTCCATCAGCAAGGGCATTGAAGATGAAACGTGGCTGGGTCTTTCAGCATGACAATGATCCCAAACACAACAACGAAGGAGTGGCTTCGTAAGAAG
>NC_140022.1:7973812-8006312 GCF_964263955.1 Coregonus lavaretus | reverse complement strand
AGTTACAGCCTTATTCTAAAATGGATTACATTTGTCACGGTTTCGGCCGAGGCTGCCTCTCTTCCTTGCTCGGGCAGGCTTCGGCGTTCGTCGTCTCCGGAATACTAGCTGCCACCGTTGAATGTTTCTATGTTCGTTTGCTTTTGTCTGATTGTTGTACACCTGTTTCTCGTTTAGTGTAATTAGTGTCCTATAAGTTCTCGTTGTGTTTTGTCTAGTGTTGTGTGTTATTGTTTTCACTGTCGTGGTTGTTGCTAGACGTATTTTGCATTTTGCTCGGTTGAGCTGTTCCTCCATAGTTTGGAGTGTTTTTGTCGCACCTGTTTGTGCGCGCGTATTTGTTTCGCCTGCGTGCGGAGTTTCGCCTTCGGGCTATTTAGTGTTTGCACTGTGAGTATTCACTAAAGTCTTTGGAATATACTTCTGCGTCCTGCGCCTGATTCCACCACCACACCCACCTACTACATCCCTGACAAAATTGTTGTTTTACTCATCAATCGACACACAATGCCCCATAATGACAAAGCAAAAACTGGTTTTTAGAAATGGTGACAAATTTATTAAAAATATTAAATACAGAAATACCTTATTTATATAACTATTCAGACCCTTTGCTATGAAACTCGAAATTTAGCTCAGGTGCATCCTGTTTCCATTGATCATACCTAAGATGTTTCTACAACTTGATTGGAGTCCACCTGTGGTAAATTCAAGTGATTGGACATGATTTGGAAAGGCACACACCTGTCTATATAAGGTTCCACAGTTGACAGTGCATGTCAGAGCAAAAACCAATCCATGAGGTCGAATGAATTGTCCCTAGAGCTCCGAGACAGGATTATGTCAAGGCACAGATCTGGGGGAAGGTTACCAAAACATTTCTGCAGCATTGAAGGTCCCCAAGAACAGAGTGGCCTCCATCATTCTTAAATGGAAGAAGTTTGGAACCACCAAGAATCTTCCTAGAGCTGGCCGCCCGGCCAAACTGAGCAATCGGGGGAGAAGGGCCTTGGTCAGGGAGGTGACCAAGAACCCGATGGCCACTCTGACAGAGCTCTATAGATCCTCTGTGGAGATGGGAGAACCTTCCAGAAGGACAACCATCGCTGCAGCCCGTCACCAATCAGGCCTTTATGGTGAAGTGGCCAGACGGAAACCGCTCCTCAGTAAAAGGCACATGACATCCCACTTGGAGTTGCCAAAAGGCACCTTAAAGACTCTCAGACCATGAGAAACAAGATTCTCTGGTCTGATGAAACCAAGATCGAACTCTTTGGCCTGAATGTCAAGCGTCACGTCTGGAGGAAACCTGGCACCATCCCTACGATGAGGCATGGTGGTGGCAGCATCATGCTGTGGGGATGTTTTTTAGCGGCAGGGACTGGGAGACTAGTCAGGATCGAGGCAAAGATGAACGGAGCAAAGTACTGAGAGATCCTTGATGAAAACCTGCTCCAGAGCGCTCAGGACCTCAGACTGGGGCAAAGGTTCACCTTCCAACAGGACAATGACCCCAAGCACACCGCCAAGACAATGCAGGAGTGGCTTTGGGACAAGTCTCTGAATATCCTTGAGTGGCCCAGCCAGAGCCCGGACTTGAACCCGATCGAACATCTCTGGAGAGACCTGAAAATAGCTGTGCAGCAACGCTCCCCATCCAACCTGACAGAGGTTGAGGGGATCTGCAGAGAGGAATGGGAGAAACTTCCCAAATACAGGTGTGCCAAGCTTGTAGCGTCATACCCAAGAAGACTCAAGGCTGTAATCGCTGCCAAAGGTGCTTCAAAAAAGTACTGAGTTGAAGGGTCTGAATACTATAATAATGTTTTCTTTTTTAAATAAATTTGCAAAAATTTATAAAAACCTGTTTTTGCTTTGTCATTATGGATTGATGAGGGGAAAAAACAATTTAATCAATTTTAGAATAAGGCTGTAACGTAACAAAATGTGGAAAAAGTCAAGTGGTCTGAATCCCCCACACACACTCTCTCCCCCACACACACTCTCTCCCACACACACACTCTCTCCCCCACACACACTCTCTCCCCCTCACACACTCTCTCCCCCACACACACTCTCTCCCCCACACCCCACACACACTCCCCCCCTCACACACTCTCTCCCCCTCACACACTCTCTCCCCCACACACACTCTCTCCCCCACACACACTCTCTCCCCCTCACACACTCTCTCCCCCACACACACTCTCTCCCCCTCACACACTCTCACCCCCTCACACACTCTCTCCCCCTCACACTCTCACCCCCTCACACACTCTCTCCCCCTCACACACTCTCTCCCCCTCACACACTCTCACCCCCTCACACACTCTCTCCCCCTCACACACTCTCTCCCCCTCACACACTCTCTCACCCTCACACACTCTCTGCCCCTCACACACTCTCTCCCCCACACACAAACAGCACCTGCCTTTTCCTCTTTTTCTCCTATGGTGACGTGTTTCGCTGTGAAAGCGTGTGTAAGCACGATGCCAGAGTGTGTCTCATTCACACATGACCAGTTGGGAAGCCATTAACGTACCATTAAAACAGCCCGGCTCATAACACCTGTGGCCCAATGGTTTATTAGAAATAGACAATGCTTCACAGCTACTGTTATTACCGCATCAAATGTGCCGCTCGCATCAGCTACTTCATGGAACAATCGCTTTATTGTTGACATAGATTTAACTTCAAACACATGTAATAATGATCCCAGAATAATTGTTAAGTATAGAATGTTGTCCTATTATATTCAGGCAGTTAAGTGCCAGCCTAGCAAAAATGCACCTGTCGTAGTTTATTCATTTATGCACAACTAATCTCCCGTGGGCAGTTTCTAGGTGTAGACCGAAATTATACAAGATTTTACTTCTGGGTTAACTGAGATTAATGCACAACCAATGTCCCCAAATGACCTGCATCAGAATCTGGTCACTCAGGTCTATATGTTAATACCCAGGAAACTCAGACACAAACTAGCTTTATATAGCTAAGCTAACTGTTACAACCTCCAAGGTCCCTGGCACACATAGTCCAGGACCAATAAACAAACAAATCAATTAGTAACTGCTAGACAAGCTAGCATCGCAGCTAGCCTAGCAGGCTAACCACAGGATGGCTAGGTTGGGTTTGGCAATGTCATTGGGTCACAGTGTCTGTGTCTCTGTCCCTCTGGGTTCGCTGTTGTCCTGATAAGAAGTGTGGGAAAATACTACAGACCACTCATAGACAAATCCCCTGTTGGGTGGCTACTAATTGTGCTAAGCTAGCTAGCAGCACCATGGCAGTACCTCCCTGGTGTGACTGGATGTAGACAAGACCAACAGTGTTGTGGACCTGGTAAGGACTTAACCTAATATCCCCTCAGATTATCAAGTGGAACAAAGAACACTGGCTAAAAAGATATATAGATACGGACACTGAGAAAGACAGACACACAGGAGAGTGTGAGAACACTCACATGCATACATACACTCTTCCACTCACCACCCAAACATGTTCCACATAAAAGTTCCTCTTCCTCTGAGTGTGTGAGAGGAATTTGGTGTAAAAGTCTTCCCTGGGGTGTGCTCTGGGTCTGACCTTATGGGACATACGTTACCCTCATAAATTCCCAACCCACAACCCCACAGCACACACACAAAAGCCCCTCTCTCCTCACACAGACTCACACACACACACAGCACTATTTAAGGGAAATAGTTGACCTGTGCCGGGGGTCTTTCGGGTATTACGTGCTGAGGGGGGGGAGAAAACGGGACAGCATTGGGTTAGCGGGGGCAAACAGGAACAAACCGGGGCCTGTAAAACCAGGAAGGAAGGCATGCTGCTAGAGAGGGGGGCATGATGGGATGAAAACAGCAGTTCCCGGAGGCTAGTTAAATTCATAAACAAACAATACAAAAAATGCATAGTCAGTCACACATCTAAGAACAGCCACAGAGAGGGAGGGAGGGAGGGAGGGAGGGAGGGAGGGAGGGAAAGAAATAAACCCACACAGAGAGAGCTCTACAAAAAGAAAGAGGACAGAAATAGATGAAAAGTGAAAGAATAATGAGATAGATCTGCAGCCGGCCTAGAAGCACAGTATAAAACTAAGGGTCTGTCTGTAGTTGCCCCCTGCACACTGATCTAATGTCAGTTTTGCGTCTCTCTCATAAACAGTTCAGGTTAGTATTTGGTGACGGTAAGCTGATCCTGGATCTGTGCCTATGGGGCAATGTTGGGGGTTGGCCAGGTATGAATCACCCTGACCAGCAACAGCCCCTAGCCTTCACCACACAGACAACACGTCCCCGTCAGATGATGTCATGGCCTAACTCTGCCCGAGCCAGACAGCCTATAGGGCATCTCTCTACGGGACATGATACCCACCTCAGCAGGGACTGGCTTTGATATCGCTGTGCCAACCAGCAGTCTGCATTCCACAGCCGAGTAGACGGGTGGACTCATGAAGATGGTTGACTGACACTAGGGCTAGTCGGTCTATCTGTGGGTCGGTCTGTGGGTCTTACTGTATGTATGTCTGTCTGTCTGTCTGTCTGTTTGTCTATCTGTCTGTCATACAGACGACTGTCTTACTGTCTGTCTGTCAGTCAGTCAGTCAGTTAGTCCAAGAGGTGTTCTGACAGCCATATCAGTATGTGTGGTAAAGATAACTGTCATGGAGATGTCTGTCAGCCTGTCTGTCTGTCAGTCTGTCTCTCTGTCTGTCTGACAGTCCTTCTGTATTTGGTAGTAATATCATGGAAGTCATATCAGTAACTGTAATAAAGATTCCATGTCATGATGTCTGCCTATCTCTCTGTCTGGGAGTTGACGACTGTCTGCAAGGATCCCTGGAAGATCCAGACTCTGGTATACCCCTAAAATAAAACATATATGCCATCGCTTTAAATGGTATAGAGAGTCAGAGAGAGGCAGTGAGAGCTGAGGTGGCAAGAAGTCAGAGAGAGGCAGTGAGAGCCGATGTAGGGGGGAGACAGTGACAGACCAGGGTTTAGTTGAGGTATGGAGGGACAGTCATAGTTGACATGGGGGGGGGGGGGGACACTGAGGGTCAGGGAGATAACTGAGCCAGAGATGAGGTAGCTGAGGTATGGGGGGAACAGTGAGAGACAGGAGATAACTAAGTCAGATATGAGGTAGGTGAGGTATGGGGGGGCATTGAGGGACAGAAAGATACCTGAGTCAGATATGAGGTAGCTGGGGTATGAGGAGACAGTGAGAGCTGAGGTATCTAGGGGGCTCTGAGGGGCTTAAGGGTGGGCTGTAAACCTGCTGCTATGTCTCATGGTCCTGTCACTGCCAGCTCTAACTACACTAGTCCTTCTGTCCCTCCTATGAGGGGTACTAGGCCCCTTAATAAACCACAACAAACTGTCCACTCTATCCAAGGCAGTAACTTTTTCCACACAGCAATAGAAACACCACAGGCACTATACAACATTACGTATTGTGCAAAGCCAGTCAAAGTCCCTCATTCAATGTCTAACCTCATAACTCAGAAGTTAAATTGGTCTTAAAAGAAGTTAGAGTAGGGCGCTTAATAGTTGTGGTGCGCCATAATTGCGGCGCATTTATAAAATGTTCCACACGTAAATTGCTCACTCAATGATTCAAAGGGTACTGTAAACAACCATGTTGACATAGAAATGAAATAAAGGACATACAGAGAGAGCCTTGCATCTGCTGCAACAGAGGAAACAGTCACAAATCATGCTACGACAGACCCTCTCATTCAATCATCCAAAGGCAAAAAATAAGAATTTACTACCAATTTATACTATAATTCAAGAAAACATTCAACTCAAACTTCCAAAACTAGAAACAAAACATGATGTACAATATAGGTATTCCCAACCACTACACTACCACAACACAATAAAGAACAATTAAATTGCATTGAACACAACTTCATTAAAAAGACAGCAACACATGACACCTACCAATGATCTCATTAGCCCTATCAACTACTGACCCATCACAGTAAGAAAAGCTAACGTCAACCCTCAGGCCTGACTACTGTACTCACCAGCTGCAGTAATACCACTCAGTCTATCTCTTTCCCTTCATTTTGGCCTCTCTTCCACTCTCTGATTCCCTCGTTCTCTTGTTCCAACTCCGGTGACAGTTAGCTAACAAAAAGGGCTTTAGTCCTGGCCAGGCTGTTTCACTCACTGCGTCTCTGTGTCCCCCACTCTCTCTCGGTCTCTCACTCCCTCTCTCTCTCTCTCTCTCTCTCTCTCGTTCTCTCTCTTTCTCTGTTGCCACCCAGCTATTCGAGACATGCCCGGGGCCGTGCCACAGCCAAATATGGGAGGAGGACCGTAAACAAGGTCCACACCACCACACCACAGCCTGCTGCTGTCACAGGCCACGGTGCACACACAGCAACACACATACACACACACATGAACACACACACAGCAACACACATACACACACACATGAACACACACACAGCAACACACATACACATGAACACACACACACAGCAACACACACACATCCTTAGTCATACACACACCGTTTTACTATCTCTCTGTTCTTTTTCAAAACCAAATAGAATGATTTTCATGGTTGCTTTCATGTGTGTAAATATTGTGAACTGAAGAAGGCGTAGTTCACAGAGTTTGCATGACCTGGGTACTTCCAGAGCTTCACAACACCCTTCAACCAGATTTGCATGTGGTGGTGTAGTGCTGTTTTCTGTCTGGTCACTGAGTGAGTGGGCAGGAGTGGACACTGGACAGAGAGTTGGCCTCTTAGGGTTATAACCCCAGAGGTGAATTCAGCAAGGGTTCTGTTTGCGGTGAACATGTAACTTAGTAACAATTTCAGTTGAACGATTTGAATGAACATTCCAAAATGTTACAGTGATGGTAAAACATCAAACAGACCATTTCTGTAAGTACTACTGTGGCATTGTAGCACCTATAATCAATCTGCAAATTACTTTGCTATTCAAATCAAATCACATTTTATTGGTCGCATACACATATTTAGCAGATGTTATTGCGGCTGTAACGAAATGCTTGTGTTCCTAGCTCCAACAGTGCAGTAATATCTAACAATACACAACAATACAGACAAATCTAAAAAGTAAAAAAATTGAATTAAGAAATACAGAAATATTAGGACAAGCAATGTCGGAGTCCGGAGTATAACTATATATACACTGAAGAAAAATATAAACGCAACATGTAAAGTGTTGGTCCCATGTTTCATGAGCTGAAATAAAAGATCCCAGAAATGTTCCATATGCACAAAAAGCGTATTTCTCTCAAATTATGTGCACAGATTTGTTTACATCCCTGTTAGTGAGCATTTCTCCTTTGCAAAGATAATCCATCTACCTGACAGGTGTGGCATATCAAGAAGCTGATTAAACAGCATGATCATTACACAGGTGCACCTTGTGCTGGGGACAATAAAAGGCCACTCTAAAATGTAAAGTTTTGTCACACAACACAATGCCACAGATGTCTCAAGTTTTGAGGGAGCGTGCAATTGGCATGAACTGTAACTCAGTAAAACCTTTGAAATTCTTGCATGTTGCGTTTATATTTTTGTTCAATATATATGTGATGGGATGTATAGACAATATGGACTGTATATGGATAGAATATATAATATATCTGAAGAATAGTATATGTACAGCAATAGTTAAATAGGATAGGCCTTGACTAGAACACAGTATATACATATCTAATAGAAAGTCTACATGGCCACTTAATTAGACTGTTAGTTAACATTAACGAACGGTCGCGGCTAACACAAAACAAATGGAATACGCTAGCTAATGTTCGAGAACAATTTCCCTTGTTGAATGGACCCCAGGTCAACAGCTGAGTACAGGGCTATTAGTGAAGGACTATTAGTGAAGCTATTAGTGAAACACACACACATGCATGAACGCAGGCACACACACTCATTTCTACACATTCACTCAAAGTGGATGCACACATGCCCAAATAACTCACAAATAGGAACTGTCAAACAATGCTCTTCACACATCTCAGCAGTACCCAGGCTAAAAGTGGACACAAACCCTCTGAACACCTTCATACTTCAAACAAATCGCAGAAATTTTCCTGACAATGATTTAGCATAGCTGCTTTGCAGATACATCATCAAAGCGTAGTGATGTACTATTCTACCAATAACCTTGTTATTCATACACACCTTTTATACAGGCTTATCTTTCATGTACTCCTTTCATCTAAGCTCTACAAAGGTCATTGCAATATGTAAACAAAGACCTTACCAGGAACAGCCATTTAGGACTAGGCCTAGCTACCACACTGACAAATAACACTGCCCTAATGCTTTTAATGACGTGACGAGTGACCAGAGTCCACTGGAGTACCCAGCGTCACGACAGTTATGTGAAAACACTCCATTTGTCCAGAACCTAATGAAAGCTAGGCTACAGAGCGTAGCTTGTCCGTCTGCGTGTTAGCCTTTAGCCTAGCGCCTAAAAACTGCTCCCTCATCGACATTCACCTGACCTGTCGACCTCAACACTGTGATCAAAAGAGGAGGAAGAGAGAGAGGGAGGGAAAGAGAGAGGGAGGGGAGAGGGCGGTGTTTTCAGAACAGACCCTTTGGTGAAGAAACGTTGAGGTGGGCCAACAAGCAGCTAGCGACCGGTCTTGAACCCTCACTCCAGAACCCAAGCTGAAGCCCTTGAAAGAGGGAGGGAAAGAGAGGGAGGGAAAGAAAGAGAGGAAGGGTATTTTCAGAGTAGACCCCTTGGCGGAGAAACATTGAGGTGGGTAGCAAAGCAGCTAGTGAACGAACGAACCCTAGCTCAAAACCCAAGCCCAGCCTTGGAACACAGACATCTTCCCTCAACCTATAAAACCACCTGAGCTTTCACAGAGGTTCACTTTCAGCCGAAGATAAACTGAATGGTGGGCACACAATGTTCTCGCACAATGTACTGAATCCACATTTTTCAGATCCAATCCAACTGCTAAGGAAGCGAAGCCTGCAATTAACTAAGCGAGGGGACTGGCAGAATGGTTTCTGCTGAGCCAACCAGACCCAAACAACTAGTCCATTCAATTAGGATCAAACTGCCAACACCAGCATTTCCCAATGACCTTCTTTACATAGCAATTACCACAAGAGCTTTCCAGAGAATGTAATATGAAATAATACAGTAGTTTCTATTCAAGCCATTACCACTGCACCAAAATGGCTGCCGAAGGCCTAGCTTGAGATGATGGCTATTTGCCTAGCTTGACATGATGGCCTGTGCTCTGGTGCAACTGCCTCCTCTCTCTCCCCCGTGGGGCATTTGGGTGGCATAAGCAGGGTGCCGACTGCCCTCACTGTATTCATTGTCTCGTCCCGTCCACAATAGTAATCAATAGGGATCATGATGAATGATGACCGCCCCAGGGAGGGCTATGGTATGGGGCTGTGGGACTGCAGAATTAGAGTGGTAAGGTGGAGGGTTGAGGAGTAGAGGTGGGGCAGGAGTTTTGTGTGGGCTCCCGTCATCTCCTGACCCTCAACCCTAGCCCCTCACACACCAACACTGTGAACTGGGTGGGGGGTGGCGGTGGTGGTGGTGGGAGGGGGGAGTAGAGGGGTTCGGGTTACTAGCAGAGCGACTGACACCCACCTATTTCTGCAGCAGCTATTTAAAGGAGTGATTGACAGGTGTGGGGGAGGGGGGGGGGGGGTTGGTTGTCATGGTGCTTTATGGCAGGGGGTCCGCTCCTGCGGCTAAGAGGGGCAGGAAAGGAAAGGAGGGGAACGAGAGGAGGCAAGAGAGTTGGGCAGGGTAGTCACTAGATTGGCCATGCTTAAACAGACAAAAGTGAATAGCAATATGTGAAAGGATCAAAGTGTCCGAACAGCTGAGCAAGCTGTTCACTCTTACATTTAGATGTGGAGAGAGGTGGAAGTACCAGTGGAAGTACCAGTTGAAAGGCCAGTGGAAGGGCCAGTGGAAGGGCCAGTGGAAGTACCTGTGGAAGTACCAGTTGAAAGGCCAGTGGAAGGGCCAGTGGAAGGGCCAGTGGAAGTACCAGTAGAAGAGCAAGTGGAAGTACCAGTGGAAGGGCCAGTGGAAGTACCAGTGGAAGTACCAGTGGAAGGGCCAGTGGAAGGGCCAGTGGAAGTACCAGTGAAAGGGCCAGTGGAAGGGTAAGTGGAAGGGTAGGTGGAAGTACCAGTGGAAGTACCAGTGGAAGGGCCAGTGGAAGTACCAGTGGAAGTACCAGTGGAAGGGCCAGTGGAAGTACCAGTGGAAGTACCAGTGGAAGGGCCAGTGGAAGTACCAGTGGAAGTACCAGTGGAAGGGCCAGTGGAAGTACCAGTGGAAGGGCCAGTGGAAGTACCAGTGGAAGTGCCAGTGGAAGTACCAGTGGAAGTACCAGTGGAAGTACCAGTGGAAGGGCCAGTGGAAGTACCAGTGGAAGTGCCAGTGGAAGGGTCAGTGGAAGGGCCAGTTGAAGGGCCAGTGGAAGTGCCAGTGGAAGGGTCAGTGGAAGGGCCAGTGGAAGTACCAGTGGAAGTACCAGTGGAAGTACCAGTGGAAGGGCCAGTGGAAGTACCAGTGGAAGGGCCAGTGGAAGTACCAGTGGAAGTGCCAGTGGAAGTACCAGTGGAAGTACCAGTGGAAGTACCAGTGGAAGTACCAGTGGAAGTGCCAGTGGAAGGGTCAGTGGAAGGGCCAGTTGAAGGGCCAGTGGAAGGGTCAGTGGAAGTAACAGTGGAAGGGCCAGTGGAAGGGTAAGTGGAAGTACCAGTGGAAGTACCAGTGGAAGTACCAGTGGAAGGGCCAGTGGAAGGGTCAGTGGAAGTACCAGTGGAAGTGCCAGTGGAAGTACCAGTGGAAGTACCAGTGGAAGGGCCAGTGGAAGTACCAGTGGAAGGGCCAGTGGAATGGTAAGTGGAAGTACCAGTGGAAGTACCAGTGGAAGGGCCAGTGGAAGTACCAGTGGAAGGGCCAGTGGAAGTACCAGTGGAAGTACCAGTGGAAGTACCAGTGGAAGGGCCAGTGGAAGTACCAGTGGAAGGGCCAGTGGAAGTACCAGTGGAAGGGCCAGTAGAAGGGCCATGTTCCTAAATGCTGTGGCCTCTCACTATCACCTTCATTTACCAAACATCAGGGGCTCTATAGGAACACCTGCTGTCCAAGGAGAGGACTGTGTTCCCCACAACTAATCAAGGGTTGCATCACGCAGTAACACCAGAAAGTCCCTAACTGTACAGTGTGATATAGCTCTATATGACTCTCATGGGTCTACCACCGCAAGGAGGCTTTTATTACATTTCATGAAAATGATATTGGCCCATTATCACACCGTTCTGCTGTTGAGGTATACTGCTAGCCAACTGGAAGTCAGCCAACATCCTTTGGTTTCTTCTAATAATAATATAATAATATGCCATTTAGCAGACGCTTTTATCCAAAGCGACTTACAGTCATGCGTGCATACATTTTTTTTTGTGTATGGGTGGTCCCGGGGATCGAACCCACTACCTTGGCGTTACAAGCGCCGTGCTCTACCAGCTGAGCTACAGAGGACCACAGGACTTCTAGACTGTGAGGGGGGGTCTACTGATTTACATGCCAACATCTGCCTGTTGAGTCCGTCACTTGTGGATGTATGAGTGTGTGTGCGTGTGTGTGAGTCAACGTTAACATTTCAATACCCCCCCCCCACCGAGGGCGGCCAGTTATGTGACAGTTAGTCTTGAAGACTCTATTAGTCACTGTAGTGAAGACAACTGATCCAGCACACCTAGTCTGACTGTGCTGTGTGTGTGTGACTGTGTGACTATGTGACTGTGTGTGTGTGTGTGTGTGTGTGTGTGTGTGTGTGACTGTGTGTGTTTGTGTGACTGTGTGTGTGTGTGTGTGTGTGTGTGAGTGTGACTGTGTGTGTGTGTGTGTGACTGTGTGTGTGTGTGTCTGTGTGACTGTGTGTGTGTGTTTGTGTGTGTCACTGTGTGTGTCTGTGTGACTGTGTGAGTGTGTGTGTGTGTGTGTGTGTGTGTGTGTGTGTGTGTGTGTGTGTGTGTGTGTGTGTGTGTGTGTGTGTGTGTGTGTGTGTGTGTGTGTGTGTGTGTGTGTGTGTGTATGTGTGAAGTGGTGTAAAGTATTTAAGTACAAATACTTGAAAGGGGTATCTGTACTTTATATTTATATTTTTGACAACTTATACTTTTACTTCACTACGTTCCTAAAGAAAATAATGTACTTTTTACTCCATACATTTTCCCTGACACCCAAAAGTACTCGTTACATTTTGAATGCGTAGCAGGACAGGAAAATTTTCCAATTCACTCACTTATCAAGAGAACATCCCTGGTCATCCCTACTGCCTCTGATCTGATGGACTCACTAAACACACATGCTTGGTTTGTAAATTATGTCTGAGTGTTGGAGTGTTCCTCTGGCTGACCCAATTCTTTTTTATGGTGCTATCTAGTTTGCTTAATATAAGGAATTTTTAATTATTTATACTTTTACTTTTGATACTAAAGTATATTTTAGCAATTACATTTACTTTGATACTTAAGTATATTTAAAACCAAATACTTGCAGATTTTTACTCAAGTACTATTTTACTAGGCGACTTTCACTTTTCTATTAGGCACAGGAGGTTGGTGTCACCTTAATTGGGGAGGTTGGGTTTATGGTAATGGCTGGAGCGGAATTAGTGGAATGATGTCAAATACATCAAACAACCTCACTCAGCAACCTCCACTGATATTAAGGTGTCTTTTAATCAAGTATGACAATTGGGTACTTTTTCCACCACTGTGTGTGTGTGTGTGAGTGTGTGTGTGTGTGTGTGTGTGTGTGTGTGTGTGTGTGTGTGTCTTGGTTCTCACCATCTCCTGTATCCTCGCAGCCCCTGTTGAAATTCTCGTAGGAGTCCCAGCGGATGAGGGGGTCTTGGGTATTGTAGTCCACCGACACTTGTGGGCCATTCTCAAGGTGGCCCATTCCTGAGAGACACAAAGCCAGCTGGGTAATGCAGTCTTTAACCCATTAATGCCCATAACAGAAATGCAGTATATAATTTACTTTCTGTCTAGCCACATGCAGTAACCATGGTGACAACACACTTAAATCAATTTACACCAATCCATGCTGTGGTGCATTACCTTATTGTACCAAATATAGTTTGTGTATACATTTCTACATGGTGCATGCATTGAAGCATTCGACTTTAAATACACTGATTACCTGTACCTTTGATTTTCTCAGGACCGAAGGAGAAGACAAATTCCACTTTCCCATACTCTGGAAATCTCTCATCTGTGTAGAGACACATTAAACAACATTCAATTTCACATTTTTAGAGAGGCCATGTAGGTATGCTACCGTTCAAAAGTTTAGGGTCACTTTTCGAAAGGAAAGCCATTTTTTTTGTCCATTAAAAGAACATCAAATTGATCAGAAATACAGTGTAGACATTGTTAATGTTGTAAATGGCTATTGTCGCTGGAAACGGCAGATTTTTTTAATGGAATATCTACATAGGCGTACAGAGGTCCATTATCAGCAACCATCAGTCCTGTGTTCCAATGGCACGTTGTGTTTGCTAATCCAAGTTTACCATTTTAAAAGGCTAATTGATCATTAGAAAACCCTTTTGCAATTATGTTAGCAAAGCTGAAAACTGTTGTGCTGATTAAAGAAGCAATAAAACTGGCCTTCTTGAGACTAGTTGAGTATCTGGAGCATCAGCAATTGTGGGTTCGATTACAGGCTCAGAATGGCCAGAAACAAATAATTTTCTTCTGAAACTCGTCAGTCTATTCTTGTTCTGAGAAATGAAGGCTATTCCACGCGAGAAATTGCCAAGAAACTTTGAACGGTAGTGTACATACACACACAAACATGTGTACGCACTCCTACAAAGAAACACACACACACACATACCTTTAAATGTCTCATCCAGTTCATTCTTCCCGAAGACCACTCCCAGGTCATGGATGGCACAGGTGTGGAACTGCACTCTGAACACCACATCCCTACTGGGGCTCCGGAAACGCTTGTGGTAACACTTCAACTGGAAGAGGAAGAAGAGGAGGAGGAGGAGGAGGAGGAGGAGGAGGAGGAGGAGGAGGAGGAGGAGGAGGAGGAGGAGGAGAGAGTAAGCATATATCCGGACATGAAGACAACAACTTTTGCTAAAGTCAAACCAGACCAAGGAAGCAGTCCAGATTGTCAAACTCATGGTCGTAGATCTCCAGCCCTAAACCCTGCTAGTCCTAGAGATCAGACAATGATTTTCCTCCAGAACAGAACAGGGTCAGAACAGGGGATGCATGGTCTGGTCTGGTGTGTGCTGGTGTGGTGGAACAAGGACACATTCTTCCCTAATAGAACTCTAGTGAACAGGAGGGCAAGATAACATTACAGAGAGAGAGAGAGAGAGAGAGAGAGAGAGAGAGAGAGAGAGAGAGAGAGAGAGAGAGAGAGAGAGAGAGAGAGAGAGAGAGAGAGAGAGAGAAAGAGAGAAAGAGACAGAGAGAGACAGAGAGAGAGACACAGAGAGAGAGCGAGAGAGAGCGCGAGAGAGAGAGAGAGCGCGAGAGAGAGAGCGCGAGAGAGCGCGAGAGAGAGAGCGCGAGAGAGAGAGAGAGAGAGAGAGAGAGAGAGAGAGAGAGAGAGAGAGAGAGAGAGAGAGAGAGAGAGAAAGAAAATATCCTGTGGTCGAGGAATGTGAAAAAAGTCAACATTCAACAGTTATATGAACCTACTGTAAGACCACTAAGGCCTCTAAGGCCAATACAACACAGTATACAGTACAACCACAACATCCATGCATTTGATGACAGAGGATGTGCTTCTTACTAGAATGTCTCCCTTCAGGAGCAGGCCAGGTTCAATGGTGATACAGATACTGGTGTGACCGTCGCCTTGGACGTTACTGTGGAAATAACACAGATCAAAAACATTATAAACACTTTAAAAACAGTTTTGGGTGTTTGTCTTATAATGGTTAAGGTATGACTGAAGTAAGAAGAGCTGATCCCAAATCAGTTATCAAAAGGCAGATTGTAAATGTGTGTGAGTGTGTGTGGGGGGGTCATTTCCGTGTGGTTTTGTTTTGGTGGTGAGGACCCCGGGTGGGGTGGTAGGGTGGGGAAGGTGGGTCAGTGAGGTGCGAGTTACGGTATGCCTCCCTGTACACATAGAACCCCGGAGCTGTGTTAATGACACCCTATCTGCCTGCCTGCCCCACCAGCAAACACACTGACACACATACATACATACTCTCTCTCTCTCTCTCTCTCTCTGTCTCTGTCTCTGTCTCTCTCTCTCTCTCTCTCTCTCTCTCTCTCTCTCTCTCTCTCTCTGTCTCTCTCTCACTCTCTTTCTTTCTCTCTCTCTCATGCTTTCTCTCGCTCTCTTCCGCTCTCTCTATTTCTCCCTCCCCTCTCTCTCTCTCTCTCTCTCTCTCTCTCTCACACATACACACACACACACACATACACAGATGGAGATTGTTAAGGGCTAATCTCTTAACAAGGGGTGACAGACTTGAAAGTACTGTGGACTGAGAGGGACAGAAAGAAAGAGGAGGGAAAACAAGCCCTCTGAAAGACATCAACCCACAATGCAACAGATAAATACTAAATAAACATACTATATCCCTGACGTGTAGACTGGCTGCATCGCCTGGTAAATCTTCAGGAAAGGACGGCAGCCTGCGAGGGGAAAAAAGTCAAAAAGAAGAAAAAGTGTTCCAAAATGAAAAAAATATTTATACACATTGAATAAAGGCTATCCCATTGAAGAAAAAATTAATAAAGATTTTAAAAAATGAATCATTAATCATTTATAATAATGAAATAAAGGCTATCCTGTTGCAGACTCCTCACCTCCTTTGGACTCGAAGTTGGGGATGCCGTGCATGATGACGTGGTGCAGGAACAGAGGCTTGTTGTTAATCTTGATGTGGCCAGAGAGCAGACCACTGAAATAACGCACATACCTACACACAACCACACAACACAGTCACAGAGTGAAACAGAGGGACAAACCCTTCAATGTCATGCACCATGAGTCTGGCAAGCAAGACTAGTAAACGCCACATCTATTATAAAAGAGTCTTCGCACACTATGGAGATGTCAGAGTGAATTGGAGTGTACGAGCGCCAGACCGGTCTGCCTGACAGGCAGGGGTCTGTTGTGTTGGTGATGTCTGCCTGCCAGGCAGGGGTCTGTTGTGTTGGTGATGTCTGCCTGACAGGCAGGGGTCTGTTGTGTTGGTGATGTCTGCCTGACAGGCAGGGGTCTGTTGTGTTGGTGATGTCTGCCTGCCAGGCAGGGGTCTGTTGTGTTGGTGATGTCTGCCTGCCAGGCAGGGGTCTGTTGTGTTGTGTTGGTGATGTCTGCCTGCCAGGCAGGGGTCTGTTGTGTTGTGTTGGTGATGTCTGCCTGCCAGGCAGGGGTCTGTTGTGTTGTGTTGGTGATGTCTGCCTGCCAGGCAGGGGTCTGTTGTGTTGTGTTGGTGATGTCTGCCTGCCAGGCAGGGGTCTGTTGTGTTGGTGATGTCTGCCTGCCAGGCAGGGGTATGTTGTGTTGTGTTGGTGATGTCTGCCTGCCAGGCAGGGGTATGTTGTGTTGTGTTGGTGATGTCTGCCTGCCAGGCAGGGGTCTGTTGTGTTGTGTTGGTGATGTCTGCCTGCCAGACAGAGTTATGTTGTGTTGGTGATGTCTGCCTGCCAGGCAGCCTGTTAATGATACTAATGATGATCATGCAGAGTGTGACCTCTGTTCCAGAGGTCGGCCCATCTCCCCACCACCCCTGTGCTCACCCCGCGCTCCGCTGGCAGCCGCCAGATGGTTCGGTCTCCCAAATTCAATTAGGTCGGAGCAGGAAGCAATCACAGACCAGCTGGGTTGTGTAAGGAGCTCCCTGTGTAACAGCGGGGTCACGCCGGACAACACGGCCACACAGATTCTGACATATTACAGGTACTACTGTATAGAGATAGATATAATGTTGGGCTGCACAGAGATCAAGGCCGGACAACCATCTGCCATTTTGGCTCAGAATATTCCAATCTAATCTAGATTCTAATCTAGAGTGAAATTTCCTCACAATAATGTTGATGATGATCTGATAGTGATACCTTTCAGAACAGAAATGAGTGTTTCTCTATGTGGTGCGTTTCTATGGCAGCGGTGTAGCAGTGCTGAGATCCACCACCACCACCGCTCCCCATGTTAATGTCACACATGCCAAACCATAATAAGTCCAGACTGCAGGGCACTGGCTGAGGGATAATTATATCTAAGTAAGGAAATAGCAGCTGGTCAGAGGCCAGGCCTTGTGCTGCTACTGCTGCTGTTGCCTGCTGGATCCACCTAGGGTTCCCTTATCTGCCACAAACTACTGATCCTGGGTCAGTTTGTTATTTACTCAGTAATGACCAATGGCTAGGACTGGGTTAGTGAGATCTGACCCTAAATCAGTTCTAAGTGCCACTAAGGGTTCCATTACAAAGCCACCTATTCAGCATGCCAGATCACTGAGGAGGGGAGGAAGGAAGGATGGATAGTATTGTCAGAATGAACTCTGAAAACCCTGTGACCTTTCAGCTCTCAGTGGAATCCTGGAGAAGACAAAAAGCTGCTCACTTTCCAACAAACATTCTTCCTCAATTATGTCAATTAGGCTTCATCGGGAGGATTAAGGGAACAAAAAAAGACAGCGGTATTTCCTGTTTGAGACGCATTGGGAGCGAGGGACTGAGGAGAGGAGAGGAGGATAGCCTTTGAAACAGTGAGAGTTACACCAGGTCATCCATTGACTGGATTCCACTCTGAGAAGTCACGACCTTCCCTTTACCCTTGTTGACTTCCTCACTGAACAGAATGAAGGGTGCACATTCTAAGAATGGAATCCAGCCAGTTGCTCTCACCAAGGGATCAAACTCATCCAGCCTATAGGAAGTTGTAGTGTGCAAAAACAGGAAGTGAGGTAGTAAGTAGTAACTGACCTTCTCTGGGACGGTTGACCCACAGGAAGTGCTTTGTCTTCGTAGAAGCGCCTCATGGCGAACCTGTCCAGTGCCTGGTCAGCACTGAAGACCACAGGAGAGACAAAGTTCATTATCGTCTCTTCTTCACTGAACACATACAACATACATACAATAAGTGTACCCTGAAATGACCCTGAAAAGTGCCCTTACATTGTCTTCTCCCCTAAAAAACATCCTTAATCGACCGCGTCCCTTAAGATGTGTCCTTTATCTACTATTTTTAATCTTTTGCCATCCCCACAATGCTACAGTATCCCAGGATTATTATCTGGTCAATGTACAGATGTAGGATCTTAATTTGATCACTCTGTTGCAGGTCAACTTTCCAGCAGGAAATTTAAAACGTATAGGGTATTTGAGGTTTAAAAAGGCTTCTGAAGTTAAAAAATGTCCAGGAATTATAATTCACATAATAATTCACATTTCCTGTTGCTGCAGGACTTTTTTCCTGCCGTAGCAAACTGTCTCAAATTACATACACCTGTAACACGTAACGTTTGTTCATGAGTGTACTGTTCACTCTTCTAGAATGCCACTGACTCTCAAGCATTAAACAAAATACAACTGTCTTGAGTATCAAATAAACAACAATATTTTTTTTTTAAGTGTGTGATTTGATCTTTCTTATTTCTTAGTGAAACTGTAAGACTGTCCCCCACCCTGAAACATCTGGAGACCTTACAGAGTATGACATATGTAAGTGTTCCTCTTTATTGGCCAAAAACACACCAGAGCCTGAACAGAATGTTTTGACATAATAACCACATCAGTGTTTAATTTGAGGCCCGTCTCCATTCCCTTTGGCTTATCTATCTGTTACAGATCTATGTGCTTGCCTAACATCCTCCCATGCTTTTGTCTATGGCTTGACCCACATCTCAAGGGGTGAAGCCATAGACATCAGGGTTGGGGTGAATTCAAATGGAAGTCGGTCAATTCAAAAAGTGATTTGAATAAAAAATCCCACAATGGAAAAAGCTTCTCCTTTTTAGCTTATTGAGAAGTCATTGAAAACATATTTTTTCAATTACTGAATTAAAATGTCAGTTTACTTCCTGAATTGACTGCCTTCAATTCAAATGGACCCCAACCATGATAGAAATAGAAAATTAAATGTATAGAATGGACAAATGTCTGTTTGTATTAATCTGGAAATATCTGGGAACTTTAAGGATGTATGGAACTTCAAGCATGGTGGTGATATTGAATGAATACATTGTTCCATGTTGACTAACAACAAACAGGGTAAATTAGATCAGTTGGTCTGCAGTCAGAAGTCTCTGGTACCTGGCTGATATGTTGCTGTAATGCATGTAGGCAGCCACCACCACTCCTGTCCTCCCTCGGTTCCCCTGTAGAAAGAGAGAGAGAGAGAGAGGGAGAGAGAGAATGAGAGGGAGAGAGGAGAGAGAGAGAGAGGGGGAGAGAGGGAGAGAGAGAGAGGGGGGGGGGGGGGGGGGGGAGAAATCATTTTTGAGAGAGAATACAAGGGTATTTTTAGTTACACACTTCAAGGTCGAACAATGTTTGTACCTGCAGTGTAGACATGTAAATGCTGTGCAGTGAGTTTGATTTGAGTGACTAGGCTAATTTCAATCCAGACTGCCACAGATTGAATTTGATCAAACTGCCTGGTTCCATTTATCACGATGACATTCTTTGTGGTCAAATCCAACAGAAAATAGAAATGCAACAGCACATTTTGACCTTTAACTCTGAAACAGCACGTGGAACATTTCTGAGTAGGGCGATAACAAATTGCATTTAATCAAATTAGGCTTTCTGAATGGGAGCAGTTTTTCCGTCTTGACCAAAAGCTTCAATTTCAGGATGAGGGGGAAAATAAGCGTTGGTAACCATGGGGATGCTCTGTTTGCTACCGCTTGTTGTACATATTGAATAAAATGTTCCCCCACAGACTTATCAAGTTACTACTCACTATTCAGCTACATTGACTCAAAGTCTTTAACACTGATTGATAGAGACTTAGATCAAGTTTTTAAAGTCGTTACTGTAGTTGACATTGGATCATTCATGACAAGTCGTATGATGACACATTGGGCCTGAGAGGTTGGGGGAGGAGGTTGTGCTGCCAAAACGCTGGCAGCAGCAGCAACAGTCTCTATTAGAATCAAATCACTCTCCTGTTTACTGGCTTTCTTTGTGAAATATGGCTTCAGTCTAATAGTCTGCAGTTAAGGACCATTTAAGTGTTTTACCAGCAATACTAGAATGTGGAGGACTTGTCTTCCAACTACAAGACAGCTTGATTATCCCACTTTGTCCAATGAGGTACAGGAAACAGTTTGGTGCCTTTCCTTTTTCAACCAATGAGCTAGGGAGACAGTTTGATGTTTTACCTCCTTACCCAATGGGAATTGAGGACATACAGAGTAGAGTATTCATAGGGGACCTTCTCCCTGGGGCCTGGCTGTCTCCTTTCACACTCTTGAAACAGAGAGCACCCTCTACTGTCCTTAACACAGTGGACCACAACATACTGTAACACCCCCGGGAATAAACCCCTCCTTCCTCCCTTCCTTGGAGTGATCAGTTATCTGTAAGGCTACAGGACCCTGTTCCAATACTTTGACAATGTATCCTTCCTTCCTCCCTTCCTTGGAGTGATCAGTTATCTGTAAGGCTACAGGACCCGGTTCCAATACTTTGACAATGTATCCTTCCTTCCTCCCTTCCTTGGAGTGATCAGTGATCTGTAAGGCTACAGGACCCGGTTCCAATACTTTGACAATGTATCCTTCCTCCCTTCCTTGGAGTGATCAGTGATCTGTAAGGCTACAGGACCCTGTTCCAATACTTTGACAATGTATCTTTCCTTCCTTCTCTGGAGATGTCCGACCACCTACAGTACCTTGTTGTGGAGCACCACTACATTGTGTTGGTCAGCGTTGAGCCAGGTGTCCATGGCCTTGCACATGCTGCAGATCTTATCCAGGGCCGGAGCATGGTGGTCAGGCCAGCCAAACTCCAGCACCTACAGAGGAACACGCAGACCACTATCACAACTCAAAACTTGCACCACCACCATTGCATTTAGGAAAGTTGTGTGTGTGCGTGCGTGTGAATGTGTGTGTGTGTGTGTGTGTGTGTGTGTGTGTGTGTATACCTTGTGGTTAAGCTTGGTGATGTCATTCCTCCTCTCGCTTAGGTTGAGGAGCTGAAATCACAAAATCCACATCAATAAGAATGACCTAACGATTCCAGGAAACAGTTGTACATCAGCAACAGGACGTGACAGGGTGCATGAAACGCCACCACACCAACAGATAGACCCAGTAGTGTGGTAGTGCAGTGGCAAGAAAGGGGGTCTCACCAGATAGTGTTCCCCGTGTTTGGAGGCCAGCATGGAGGCCACCTCCTTGATGTTGGAGGTGTAGCTGCGCTCCTCCGCTCCGCTGGGGAAGGAGACGGAGATGATCCTCTCGGTGATATACACCAGGTCCACCTCATAGTTCTCATCCATGGCCTGCAGCAGACTGACACTCCTGGGGAGAGGAGGAGAGAGGAGAGGAGGGGAGAGGAGGGGAGAGGAGAGAGTGGATGAGAGGAGAAGGGAGGAGGGGGGAGAGGAGGAAGGATGAGAAGGGAGGAGGGGGGAGAGGAGAGATAGTTAGAGAGGTGATATACACCAGGTCCACCTCATAGTCCTCATCCATGGCCTGCAGCAGACACACTCCTGGGGAGAGGAGGGGAGGAGAGGAGGAGAGAGGAGAGAGGAGAGGAGGGGAGAGGAGAAGGGAGGAGGGGGGAGAGAGGAGAGGAGGGGAGAGGAGAATATGGCCCCTGATATCTTACAGGGTTTGTACATCAGCATTAGTCTATAAAACTCTTCCTTGGTGGCTCTTGTGTGTGGTATCTATTATCTCTTATAGTTTTAATGTGTGACTCTTCAGTATTGAGAAACCAATGTGATTTATGTCTATGGTAATTGGAAATGGTATTATATGATATCACACATGTTTCCATAGATATCTTCAATCCTAGTTCTTCAGTTCAGAACAAAGTGTTCCGGAATGATCCAAGCTGGCATTGCGCAATCCTTCTGATCAGTTACCAAAATCCCAACTCACAGTTGGCTGTTGGGAAACATAGCTGGAGAAACAGGCATTGTTGTCACAATGATCTGACAACAGGATAGAATACATCCTGATGTGTTTTTGATAGGCCTGTGTCCATGGATTTCAGTTTGTATTGAGCGCTATGGGTATCAACGAACCGACACGTGAGGTCAGAGAAACAGGTCTAATGTGGCTGTCTACTGCAGTAGATGAGGAATAGTGACAGCTGAGATAGTGAGGGAAAGACAGTGGTCTCTCTTACCGTGATGACCTTCGTCTAGTCTGCTCACTCTTACAGGACCTTGGGGTTCCCTACAGAGAACACAGAGAAGATACACTCAGTCTCCTTGATCAACTTGGCATTGTTTGTGTATTATGTAAGTGTGCGAGCGTGTGTCATACACAACTGCATTGTAAATTCGACATTAAAGGACACTGCATCTGGCCTTAAACTATATCAAATCCAAACACAACTGGATAGAATTTAGCCAGGTGAGATGCGTCCATCGCTTTTGAAATAACATTATATCCCTGGGGCATAACTTGTACCCTGTGTTCCCATTCCTCACTCTAACTACAGCGAGAAAAGCACTGGAGAATATCGAGGAGGCTGCAGCACTGAACACGAAACACATTTCATTGCAACAACGAGGGTGATAAACAGAAGAGGGACATTAGACAATAGATCACAGTGTTCAGAAACAAAAGTGTTGTGTTTTAAAATAGATGCTGTCGGACAGCTGGTGCTTTAAACGCATAGTATTACCATGGTATTAGCCTGTCTATGACCCTGGGGACGGCGTGGTGATGGGTTGGTTGGTTAGTGTCATGTGGCACAGAGCAGAGACTGCATCCCTACAGTCTTAAACAGCTTTCTTTGCTCATCTCCTCATTTCCTCATCTCCTTTCCTTTATGGTAACTTAATACAGCAACATTAGGAAACATCTAATTACTGATAACTGGTTGTTTCCTGTTACAGTAATCTAACTGACATCACATATTTGACGTGTCCTGGAACCAAGCAGCCAACCAGCACACTCACAGCAAAGGCTATAGGTTGAAACGTTCAGTTTGATACGCTAGCAACGTACCGTATGTTTGAAATGTGAAAATACATGAACATTTCAACTTAGCCTGTATAGTACATAGCTGTCTGTCTGTGTTTTACCCTTCTGTAAGAGTTACATTGACATCTACATCCTCCCATCTGTCTGTCCATGGTCACAAAGAAAAGGAGATGCGGAAAGGGAGATGTCTACGAATACTGGGACTTGGCTAGGGCTATCTTTAGTGATTCAACATCCTTTTTCCCCACAAGGCAAGCACTGACTTCTCCATATGGGTTAAGAACATAGACAGCGGTATGTGTAGTAGGATAGAGAGGTCCTGGACAGAAGGTGATGTACACAGTACAGAGCTCTGTGTTGCCATTCTTCCATTCATTTCTCTGTGATGAAACTAATGCTAGAGAGGCAAAATGAAAAGCCATTCTTCATTGTGATGTGACTAGAAACAGATGCTGCCTGCTGGTACGATGGACACTGTTGCTAGAAAACTGAAACAATATGTCTGTTCACAGGGGACAAGAGGGGCAATAACGTAAGAACAAGGTCTCTTGCATTGCACACGGCATGGACACACACACATACGCCTATATACACATGCAGAACTAAACGTGTACACACAACCCAACCACCAAGCCTCTCATACTCTCTGTGTCCAACCACAAACACACACACACACACACACACACACAACTCTTTTTTTCATTAGCTATGACTCAGAGAACTATCCCTAAGTGACTGTTAGTGTGTGTGTGTGTGTGTGTGTGTGTGTGTGTGTGTGTGTGTGTGTTCTGCTTTCCACCTCAGTAATACTCATCCCAGTTATCAAAACCAGCTGTAAAGATACACTACCCAGCAGGACCAACAAACTACCAAGAAGAGAAACACAGAGAAACAGGAGGAAGACATTCAATGAAACACCAAAACACAGAGAAACAGGAGGAAGACATTCAATGAAACACCAAAACACAGAGAGACAGGAGGAAGACTTTCAATGAAACACCAAAACACAGAGAGACAGGAGGAAGACATTCAATGAAACACCAAAACACAGAGAGACAGGAGAAAGACATTAAATGAAACACCAAAACACAGAGAGACAGGAGGAAGACATTCAATGAAACACCAAAACACAGAGAGACAGGAGGAACACATTCAATGAAACACCAAAACACAGAGAGACAGGAGGAAGACATTCAATGAAACACCAAAACACAGAAAGACAGGAGGAAGACATTCAATGAAAGACCAAAACACAGAGAGACAGAAGGAAGACATTCAATGAAAGACCAAAACACAGAGAGACAGGAGGAAGACATTCAATGAAAGACCAAAACACAGAGACAGGAGGAAGACATTCAATGAAAGACCAAAACACACAGAGAGACAGAAGGAAGACATTCAATGAAACACCAAAACACAGAGAGACAGAAGGAAGACATTCAATGAAAGACCAAAACCACCAAAGAAGCTGAGATATTGGTATGTACCCACTGGGAAAAAACTGGTTGATTCAACGTTGTTTTCACGTCATTTCAACCAAAAATATCAATGGGATGACGTTGAATCAACATGGAAACCAACGTTTAACCTAAAACCAATGACATGATGAAATTTTTTGGTGATTTCACATTGAATTCACAATAGTTGACAACTCAACCAAATGTAAATCAAAACTAGACATTGAACTGATGTCTGTGCCCAGTGGGTAGTGGAACAATGTATGGACAAACTCATTCTTAAAGGTTAATTTCACCCAAAATCTACACCTTTATATGCCATTCCTCAAGGTACCCCAGATACCCTAAATACATAGTAGGGTGTTTGACAGCAGCCCCGTCATCCCACCAGGTACACTTCCTGAGTGGGCGTGGCCTACCTTAAACAGGTACTCAGCGCTCCGCCTCCAAGACGTGCGGAAGGAGGCGAGGCGCCTGCGGAGGGCGCCACCTGAGGTCATGGCTGGACTGGTCTGGTTTGGTCCGGACTGGACCAGGGTCCCTCTTGCTCTACCCCTTCTGTGTTCCCCCTATCCCCCTGGCGAACGCTTCAATGACCAAACACCTTGGTGGTCAATCACAGAGAAACACCTGGAGTCCAATATCCATATTCATTTCCCTCCAAGAGACGATGAAGATCTCATTGTATATGTCCAGTTTGTTCTCTGTTGTTTATTCCTTTGTCACGACGGTACTCTCTCCTCAAAAACTCTCCAGCCCCCCAAAACAGGTTCCAGCTCTCTCTCTCTCTCTCTCTCTCTCTCTCTCACTCTTCTGCTTACTCTTTCTCTCCCTCCCGCCCACTTTTGGTTTTTCCCCTCCCTCTTTCTTGTTATCCCTCATTATTTATTCTCTCTCTCTCTCTCTCTTTCTCACTCTCTCTCTCTTTCTCTCTCCTGCTCTCTTTCTCTCTCTCTCACTCTCTCTCGCTCGCTCTCTCTTTCTCTCTCTCCCTCGCTCTCTCTTTCTCTGTGGTTTGTGTCTGTGTGTCTGTGTGTGTGTGTGGTCTCCCTCTAAATACTACTACGTCTCCAAGTTAATTAAATGTACTTATTGTAAAGCGACACCACCACATTGTGCTAGTGTGAATGCCTTGGAACAGTGGGACTATGAGAGGTCATTTGTCGGCTAACACTCTTCCCGAAACAACATCCGTTGACCCTTAGCTACCAATTACACATTTCCAGAGTATTTCCAGAGAGAGCTGGTGTTTCCTTCTATCGTGTATATTTGTAACCCTGACTGCTCCCTATACGGCTGCTGCTATTATATACCAGGGAATAGAGGAGAACACTGAAACCAGATTATAGAGAGAAAATAAAGTGTGCTTCCTAGTGTCACAACCACTGAGGAGGAGGAGGAGGAGGAGGAGGAGGATACAGAACCACTGTGTTAGGTAATGCTAATGTGTGTTAGGTTAATGTGTGTTAGGTCAGGGTTTCCCAAACTTGGTCCCCCCCCCCCCCCCAGCACTACACAGTTGATTCAAATAACCAACCCCATCATTAAGCTTTGATGATTTGAATCAGCTGTGTAGTGCCAGAGTAAAAACCAAAACGTGCACCCAGAGGGGGCCCAAGGACCGAGTTTGGGAAACCCTGTAATAGGTCACTTTGTGTTAGGTAACTATACGTGACGAGTTCCTATGACCATCTCAGAGATGTAGGCTGGCAATTTTCATTTTCCTTTTCTCCTCTACTCTCTTCTCTTCAACTCCTCTCCTCCCCTCAGCTGTCCTCTCATCTTCTCCTCTACTCTCTTCTCATCTTCTCCTCTACTCTCTTCTCATCTTCTCCTCTACTCCCCTCAGCTGTCCTCTCATCTTCTCCTCTACTCTACTCTCTTCTCATCTTCTCCTCTACTCCCCTCAGCTGTCCTCTCATCTTCTCCTCTACTCTCTTCTTTTCAACTCCACTCCTCCCCTCAGCTCTCCTCTCATCTTCTCCTCTCCTCTCCTCACCAGTCACGTCAGAGCCATCCCAGGGACTGTGCCTGGAGCTACAGTAAGTGTGACTTAAATCTACCCAGGGTGCATTTGGCCTGACCCGGCCGCCCCACACTGACACAATGGGATGCTCTTACTCACAACAACCACAGATAGAACATCTCCTACTGGCTAACCAAATAAATATTCCACCATCACTTCCTCTCTCTAAAGCGTTAGTACTGCTGTCTCTGTAATTCTATAATAGGAACACTAAACTCCCTCCCCCTCCTCCTCCTCCTACTCCTCCTGTGACATTTTGGGACGAAGCTGGGAGCATTTCAGGGACACCATGTCACACGCTCTCCTGTTTTTAGTCCACTGTCACCATCGTTCTGTCTCGTTGTCTAACCCTAACCCTTTATAAACCAGAACATCCTACCTACTGTCTGCCCCCCCTCTCTCTCTCTCTTGCTCTCTCTTTCTCTCTCTCTGTCTGTCTCTCTTTCTCTCACACATACACACTCACACTCTCACTCTCACGCTCTGTCTGTCTGTCTGTCTGTCTGTCTGTCTGTCTGTCTGTCTGTCTCTCTCTCTCTCTCTCTCTCTCTCTCTCTCTCTCTCTCTCTCTTCCGCTCTTTCTCTCTCTCCATCTCTCACTCCCTCTTCTCTTATTTTCTGTCTTTCTCCCGCCCTCTTCCTCTTTATCTCTCTCCATCCCCCTCTCTCCCTCCCCCTCTCTCTCTCTGTCCCTCTCCCTCCCCCTCCCCCTCCCCCTCCCTCTGTCTCTCTCCCTCCCCCTCTCTCTGTTGCTTTGCCAGTTGGATTTGTGATTCTAAAAAACCTCAAGCTGCGTAGCTTCCCTCCACCTACCGTACATGGGTATAAAGTATGTACTGTGTGTACAGTAGGGGAGAGTGGGGTAAGTATCATTTGACCAAATATTTAGGAAGAGGTCATCATTTCATGGAGTCTGTATAAGAAGAAACCACATCGAAAAAGTGGTAATCAAGTTAAGTCCCCCATAATTATTTTCACCAAGTCAAATTAATTTATTGTGTTAGAGGTTTAATGATGTTTGTATCTAAACCAAAGTAGATACTTTTAAGATATACATCAGTTGGGGGTCTCTATAAGCTTCAATATGATTTCCTAATCCTAGCATGAAAGGTCATCCTTGTAGCTGTGTGGGCTAATATAGTCTAAATGTTTGCCTTGCGGTAAGTTTAGCTAATTGTTGAGCCAATGGCAAGTTGAGCAAATTGAAGTGTTTTCTTCCCAGGCATAATGCAAAGGCATTATCGCTGGGATGAGGTAACAACAGGGCCTGACCTATGTTAAAAGTGTTTAAGAAAAAGTAGAAAGTGTTTGTTCGGTGTTAAGCCTGTGTTAAAATATCCTTACAATTATTAAAATACAATAAAGTGATTGTGATTGTGTTGAATTGTGTTTGGGAAATAAAGATATACATGGTTTTAAAAAGGTAGTGGTAATATTTCATTCAGTACAGAAATGTGTAGGCGCCTTAACTTACCCTGTCCCACAGCTCAATTTACCCTATACCCGGGTTAAGTTGTGCCAAGAGACCACGTTTTTTTGACAAGCTATGTTTTCAAAACTGTAAAGTTTACATTAATTCTGATTATTTCCAGGGATACACAAACTCCTGAAATATATGTAGATATCTTTGATAGAAAGAATACTATATTTCCCCTGACGAAGTGATGCTGAATATAAAAACTCTCAACTTACCCCACTCTCCCCTAAACAAATGTATGTGTACAGTTTGTGTGTGAAGATGAGAATGTATGCTACAAGTGCATGTAAGGTAACTGCATCCGAAATAAAGCAGGGTCCATCCATCCACAGATAATTCTGTCTGTTTGTGGTCTGTCTGTCTGTCAGCAGCAAACATATACAGCCGTAGTCCACAACTGGGTGACGTCTGTATTCACCGACTCATCTCTACTGGGTTCATACAGTACAGTACAGAATGGCTCAACAACTGGACTTCCACTGAAACAGAGTAAGCCACTGGGGTGGGAAATATTGCAGTGCTTTCCATGTTCTCTGGGTCCAGGAGTTATTTTATAATTAAGCATTAATGCCCGAGGAGGTGTGGTATATGGCCAATATACCATGGCTAAGGGCTGTTCTTAAGCACGACGCAACACAGAGTACCTGGACACAGCCCTTAGCCGTGGTATATTGGCCATATATCACAAATCCCTGAGGTGCCTTATTGCTATTATAAACTGGTTACCAATGTAATTAGACCAGTAAAAATACATGTTTTGTCATACCCATGGTATACGGTCTGATATACCATGGCTGTCAGCCAATCAGCATTCAGGGCTCGAACCACCCAGTTTATAATAGTGCTCTTACGTCAACCTCCTAGAAAATAGTCCATGTCTGAACACTCATTTTGATAACAACTAACAACATGACAGCTAAGCTTTACAGAGTTGATCCCACGTCTCAACAGTAAAGGAGTCAAGCATAACTATTTTGGGGTCACCTCCATACAATTAGGAATGGTCACCTATGGCACTACAGTACATCACACTGCCCAGACAAGCCAAAGGTTCTGTAACATCCCTATCGATGTATAGGCTAATAACTATTGCAAATAGCAATCATCAACATCACAGAAGTATGAAAAGAGAGAGACTTACCGGAGTTTCTACATGCTTCAACGGCAGCTGAGGAGTGGCTGGCTGAAGGGAGAGAGAGATGGAGAGCAGGTGAATATATACCCTTCTTTGTTGATCCTTTATTTCTCCATGCAGGTCAATCTGATTCAATCACTTTTTCAAGACAGACGAGGTCCAGACCTGGTTGTGCTACTCACCCGTGAATTAAGCGAAGCAACTGACCTCTGTCACATGGGATAGTAGAAAGGAGACAGGGAAAAAGAACAAGAGAAAGAGAGGAAGGGAGATAGATAGATAGAGAGAAGAAGAGAGACAAGAAAAGCAGCTGTGAAGGTTCTTTTATAGAACTCTCTCCTCCCTGAACGTTGTTAATGATCCACCTGAGACACACTGCCATTCCATTAACCCTGAGAGGAGAACATGAGGGCCTTGGGCCTGCACACACACAAACACACACACTCGCTCGGTCACATGGGCACGCACACACACACACACACAGACATGCACACATGCACGCATGCACACATGCACACACATACACATACACGCACATACACACACACACACACACACACACACACACACACACACTCACTGCTCACATGTACATCATTTGTTGCTGTGTGGGCATCAGTTTAAGTGTGTGTAGATGCATCAAGCATCAGTAAACAGTGTGTGTGTGTGTGTGTGTGTGTGTGTGTGTGTGTGTATGTGTAGAAGCATCAGTGTGTGTAAGTCAATATTTAAACAGGGAGATAGATAGCAGTTAACTCTCCATCAGCCTAACATGCTCCTCATAGGAGTGGGCATCAGGACATGATGGTGAAAATATAAAAGCCCACTCCAAACCATTGAAATGAACAGGTTTATTGAGTGTTTACATTTGTATCATGTCTTATGGTGTCCCACTCTCATAGCTACAAAAGTATCTTTAGGGAAAGCATGCTACCGTGCTAAGAATGCATGGGAGGGAAAAAATGCAGAGGAACGCTCAAAATAAACATCAGTAGCACTGTTTTAAAGCCATGGGAGTCAAAACAGACACAGTCCACAGGGAATCAGCACAAATGTTTGGATGTGGACTGTTTGGATTAGAAGAAAATTCGGTCGTGACCAGGGGTTGGGGCCAATTCCTTTTCAAGTCAGTCAATTCAGAAAGTAAACAGAAAAATCCAGTTCTAATTCCAATTTCCCTCAATGCTTCTCTAGGAGACCAAAATGGAATTAGAAATTTTACATTTCAGTTTACTTCCTGAACTGAAATGGAATCGACCCCCTCACCATGGCACTCATAGTGGCTTAATGCAGAAACGGTTTGTCATGAAGTCAAAGCACCACACTATTTTTTGCCTCCCCGACGCAAGACAAGGTGCTGTGGACTAGAGCACCTTCTAGAGGACAAAAAGTAGCATTACACCGCTTTTTATTTCTCTCATCTCACCCAAGGAGGATCAGTGGACGGCTAAAGGAGGGAAGGAAGGAAGGACAGAGGGAAGGAAGGAAGCCATTCAAGACATTTCAAGACTATACGGACATAGCCCCTAGAATAGATGAAAAACATCAGAGTTGAACATGAACTTCTGACCCTGTGAGTGAGTATTCTCATCACAATCCCAGGACGTCACATAGACGTGAGTGAGGAGAACCTCACAACTCTGTTTGGTATACCTTCATACGTCATCCATTCATAACACACACAATTTGAACTACGGATGAGGATCTTCCATGTATTTGTCTTTCCATTATTATAGGCTTTCAGAAGAATAACACACATACTGAGAAACCACTCTGTATGTGGCCCTGTGTAGAGATGACCCCGCTAACCAACCACTCTGTATGGGGCCCTGCGGAGAGATTACCCCCCTAACCAACCACTTTGTATGGGGCCCTACGGAGAGATGACCCCCCCTAACCAACCACTCTGTATAGGCCCTGCGGAGAGATGACCCCCCTAACCAACCACTCTGTATGGGGCCCTGCGGAGACATGACCCCCCTAACCAACCACTCTGTATGGGCCTTGCGGAGAGATTACCCCCCTAACCAACCACTCCGTATGTGGAGAGATTACCCCCCTAACCAAACACTCAAATGATGGTCATCTTAACCACTAGCCAATAGACAGATCTAACCATCCATATTTAATATACACGCCTTCCATAAAGACAGCATATCATTATGGAACTCTTGGACCTGAATGACCTTAAAGACCAGAGCCAGCCAAGTTAGAAAGGCCATAAACAGCTTAAGTAACTGAAAAGGCCCAATATCTTGCCCATCTTTAAACGGCAGTTTGAATGATTACAGTATTCGGGAATGGCTATTTTCCGGTCAGTGAATGACACAGGTACTAACTTACAGACAGACAGAGACAGACAGAGACAGACAGACAGGTACCAACATACAGACAGACAGAGGCAGACAGGTACTAACATACAGACAGAGAAAGACAGGCAGACAGGCTGCAGTGAGAGGCCATGTGAGTATCTGTCTGTACCAAAAAGGGATAGGGTGAAGTTAGACCTCAGACACTGATCTATGGTCAGTTTAGCACAAATGTTAGGATACACACACACACACACACAGTGTGTCACACACGCTGGTAGTGTCTGTATGTCTCTCTGTGTGTGTCCTGTACAGTACAGTGCTTACTTGCAAAAGTATTCATCCCCCTTGGCGTTTTTCCTATTTTGTTGCATTACAACCTGTAATTTAAATGGATTTTTATTTGGATTTCATGTAATGGACATACACAAAATAGTCTAAATTGGTGAAGTTAAATGAAAAAAATAACTTGAAGGAGCTGGAGCAGTTTTGCCTTGAAGAATGGGCAAAAAATCCCAGTGGCTAGATGTGCCAAGCTTATAGAGACATACCCCAAGAGACTTGCAGCTGTAATTACTGCAAAAGGTGGCTCTACAAAGCATTGACTTTGGGGGGAGGTGAATAGTTATGCACGCTCAAGTTTTCTGTTTTTTGTCTTATTTCTTGTTTGTTTCACAATAAAAAAATATTTAGCATCTTCAAAGTGTAGGCATGTTGTGTAAATCAAATGAAACAAACCCCCAGAAAATCCATTTTAATTCCAGGTTGTAAGGTAATAAAATAGGAAAAATGCCAAGGGGGGTGAATACTTTCGCAAGCCACTGTATGTGTGTGCGTTCCTGCATTATGTATTGGTTTCAGTGTCTCACCCCATGGCCTCAGATCCCAACAGTTGGTTGTACTGTTA